>NC_139219.1:24394431-24756931 GCF_055691185.1 Crinia signifera | reverse complement strand
GGGCGCGGGCTATGCTAATTAGCCGCGACCTCATTTTCATACGAGAATAGACGCTGTGCGCATGCGCACAGCGTCTATTCTACTAGATTGGGGGGTCTCCCAACTGCCACCCCCCGCAGCGGGACAATGCCTGCCGCGGGTGGGACATCGGGACAGGACCCGAAAATCGGGACTGTCCCGACGGAATCGTGACAGTTGGGAGGTATGTGAGTGTGTTAAATTCATTCACACAACATACTACTCCTGGCTGCTTAATCTGGCAATTCAACCATAACATCAGCATTTTACATCTGCAAACAACTTTTACTATCACTGTTAAAGCTTGTACTTGCACTGTCAGTTTTGAAAATGACCAGCTGTACCTCTAATGACCTCACCTCTCCTGCTCTTCCATTGATAGTAGGTGTCCTCTTTCTCTATATATCCTCTCTAATGGCGGGATGTACTAAAGGGAAAATGCGGTAAAACCCCCGTTTTACCGCATTTTCCTATGTACTATCACCGGTTCGCCCCGTTTTCGCAGGCCAGGGTATCGCCACCCAGAGGGTGGCGATACCCTATAGAAGCCTATGGGCTTCTTTCGCCGCCCGACGTACGCCGTCCGCGCGCCGCCCCCCCCCCCTCCGTCCTCCTTTAACCTCCTCCGCCCCCTGGTGTCACAGCCGGGAGGACATCCGGCTTCAGGGGGGAGGAGGAGATGCAGGGGGACGCTGGCAGCCGCCGGGAGGTGACGGAGACCCCCGCAGCCCACATCACAGGTATCGCGGGGGTCTCCGTTACCGCAGCCCGATGCTGGCCGCATATGTTAGTACATATGCGGTAGCATCGCGGCGGCTGCTGTGCGAAGGGCGCGGATGTATGTTGATACATCCCGCCATGGGTGAGCTTAGGTGCTCACTCGACTTCCGCTATCACATCTATGCTGATAACACTGAAATCTACCGCTCCTCTCCTGATCTCTCTCCCTCTATCCTCACTCATATCTCCAACTGTCTCTCTGCTGTCTACTCTTGGATGACTCAGCGCTTCTTTAGACTTAAAATATCAAAGACTAAGCTGACCTCTTCCGACCCTCCTGCATAAAACCTGACCATCTCTCATCCTAACCTACTGTTTATGCCCACTTCTTCCCCTTCTGTGTCACCCCTGTCTGTCTAACCCTCCCCTTTTAGAATGTAAGCTCTCACGGGCAGGGCCCTCTCTCCTCATGTGCCTTTTTTAGAATATATAAACCACTGCTACCCTGATGATTGCTTCAGTGTCCTGTCCCCTGATGCAACTATCCATATTTACCATGTACTTGTCCTAAACTGTCTTGTAATGTAATTTGTTATGTGTTTTTGATTATAACTATGCTCTGTAAAGCGCTGCGGAATCTGTGTGCGCTATATAAGAAACTGTTAATAAATAAATAAATAAATAAATATTCCACAGCGCTGTACAGAGTATAGTTGAACAGTCAAATCAGTCCCTGCCCCAGTGGAGCTTACAATCTATATTCCCTACCACATGTACATGCACACAGACATTCTAGGGTTAATTTTGTTGGGAGCCAAATAACCTACCAGTATATTTTTGGATTGTGGGAGGAAACCGGAGTACCCGGAGGAAACCCACGCAAGTACGGGGAGAATATACAAACCCATGACCCATGACCTCAGTGCTGTGAGGCAGTCATGCTTACCATTACACCATCCGTATTGTAGCGGTTTAGTAAAATAAATCAACTGCCCGTAACAGTAACACACAATGAGTAGGCTGCATACCAGTGGTGAAATGCGTTGTTCTAGTCCTGACGCCACAGTAATGCTCGGGGAAACAAGAAGATACTCAGAAGAGTATATACAGTATAATACGGTACCTAAACTTTTTATTTCAGTTTAAGTTATACTGTAGATGTGCATACCTCCCAACTTTGAGGCAGCCGGACGAGAGACGCTGGCACGCGCGCTGAAAATTTGGGGCGTGACCTAGCTTGAGGCTACGCCCCCAGTTCCGCTGCTGTAGGGCAGGCTTTCCCAACCATGGTCCTCAAGGCACACCAACAGTGCAGGTTTTAGTGATATCCAGGCTTGGTTTTTTTTTTTCAAAAAGCGCTAAAAATTAAAAATAAAAATGAAGTGAATGATAGGAGTGGTACCTGTAAATAAAATGTGGTGCGGTGTTCCGGCAGTCACGGACGCACAGAGACTGAGCCGCAACAACATCAAGCGGCAGCCCTGGTACTGCGCCCTGCCACACGGAGACACGGACACCCAGCACACAGCCGCAACAACATCAGGCGGCAGCTCCGTCACTACAATCTGACACACTGAGTCACCACCGCACCGGGTACAGGTACAGGGACAGCATCAGTCAAACCAAACCCATATGTCTTCCCCAAAAGGGTGTAAACATTGTTATTAACCACATTTTATTTACAGGTACCACTCCTATCATTCACTTCATTTTTACTTTAAATTTTTAGCGTTTTTTGAAAGAAACCCTATACCTTATTATTAAAAAAAGCTGCTCTTATAACATAGCGCAGAAGCCACCAAATAAATACCGATATCCAGGCTTGAGCACAGGTGACTTAATCAGTACCTGAGTGATTCTGATTAAACCATCTGTGCTGAAGTCTGGATATCACTAAAACCTGCACTGTTGGTGTGCCTTGAGGACCGTGGTTAGGAAAGCCTGCTCTAGGGCATGCACACAGCGTCTATTCTCGGGCAACAGGGGGGACTCCCAACTGCCCCCCCCCGGGAGGGCCGCTGGAACGTCCCAAAATACCGGGACGTTCCCACGGTAACCAGGACAGTTGGGAGGTGTGGATGTGTTACTGTGTTAGTGTTTTCTGACAATATACAGTATTTCTAACTATTTTCTCTACCATATTCTGCATCTGTGATTGGCGGATGGGGACTGTCTATGCCGCCGGTACCGGTTTGTGTGTCTGTATGGTAAGCCTGGTCTCCTGGGAACCTGTGCGTGTTGGGCTGTGACTCCTGTGAGCTCTTTTGCAGCTGTAGCAGGAATTCTCTGGCTGGGAGAGCTGAGCTGCCTCGGGGAGTCACTTGCAGAGGGGATGTGTAGGGACTTGTACATCACAGCAGCCCTGGGAACTGCAAGGAGCCAGTGTACACATGTTCTCTGCATAAAACAGCAATGTAATAAATGTTCTGGCCCTTATTCTGGTTCACTCGCAAAGGCAAATTCCTTCTCCAATGGACAAAACCATGTGCACTGCAGGTGGGGCAGATGTAACATGTGCAGATAGAATTAGATTTGGGTGGGGTTTTACTTCAAAGTGAGATCTATATTGCAGTGTAACAATAAAGCGGCCAGTGTTTTCTCTGCACAGAAACAAAATAACTCACCCAAATCTAACTCTCTCTGCACATGTTACATCTGCCCCGCCTGCAGTGCACATGGTTTTGTCCATTTGAGAAGGAATATGCCTTTGCGAGTGAATCAGAATAAGGGCCTCTGTCCGCTGACGAGCCAACTGTCACATCCCTGTGTTGTAATGTGCTGGCATTGTACGGACACAACATTGATAGTTTCTGTTATTAATATTCTGCATATGAACAGTTACGAATCGCTGCTCCTCTCACTCAGTGCAGAGCGTAGTGCAGAGTGTAGTGCAGAGTGCAGCGCTGTGCAGTGCTGCATATATTTGTGGGGTTAAGGTTCTCCTCCACAAATGATTATATGTTCGGGCAGATGCAGGGACATGAGCTACAAAAGGAGTCCGTCCCTAAGAGCTGCTCAGCCGGTTGCCGGGGTCTGCACATTTTCGGTTCCCCTCCCGCTGACCCGTGCTGACTGCACTGCTCCGTAGCCCATAGGCTACAATAAGCTACCGCCATCTCAGAATGTATCCAATGTGATGAAAACAGGGAATTAGCTGCAAATATGCAATAGTAAACGGGCCCCATAACCATTGTTTCACCGTGGGGTCTATTGCTAACACTGCCTGGACTGCAGACAAGATATTTGTCTGTTGTCCCATCGTGCCTCCCACAATGAAAATGTCCCTCACAAAATGGCTGCCGCCTCATAGGAGACAGTTGTTATGGATGCTAGAGGAGGTGGTGGCCATTTTGGGAAGGGCATTGTTAATGGGATAGATGCGACAGACCCCGGTCCGCATATAGCCCATCTGTTGTCAGATCTCAGTGCATATAATGTCCTCTGCAATAACAAAGCAGGTTTAGTATAAAGGAGAGGGGCCGTGCAATCTCTGTATGGGCTCCCTATTCTCTCTCGGCGCACAGGATTCTGGGAACATAGCATCTGTGTATACAGTGACCGCTACAGTGTGCAAAATCTCTGGCAAGATGGCAGCCTCTGGGGACGTAAGTATAGTATATGGTCCTGGGGATACAGTGCGGACCCCCTGGACCAGGAGCCTTGTTTGTACCCATTATAGAAGCGCCACCAGTACATCTTCTGGTCTAAGGGCCTTGGAATGATTGGTGACACATCGGAGTGTGACCAGATGACGACTCGTCCCATTTATTTCCATCACCAGGCCATGTGCTGATCTTCTGCTGGAAAATACAGAACACAGAGCATAGGAAAGCAGAACTGGAAAGAGCGTGGTTACAGGGTGCAAGGAGGACGAGTCTCCAATCACAATATATATATATATATATATATATATATATATATATATATAATCAGCTGACCAGGGCTCATTTATTATCTGTATTCCATGGTATAGTAACCCGCCATGTAAAATATACAAGAGGTGACCGTGAGCGTGCGAGATTCAAGTCAAACCAGTTCTAGGAAGAGCGTCCGGTTATTCCTCTGCAGGTTCTCTCATACGTCCTGGCATGAAACATGAGCAATAGCACCGTCATTCTGTGCAAATGTATCAGAACTTGGAGAGAGAGATAAAGTACCAACCAATCCACTACTGTCATGTTACAAACACAGCCTGTGATATTTCAGTCAGGAGCTGATTGGTTGGGACTTTGGGTCCAATTCAGACCTGCTCGTTTGGCTATAAGCTATAAATATGTAATATACCAAACAATCTGTTAATAATTGTCATTTTAAATTTTTACAGCATATAACGCCTACTTCCCTGGAATGTTTGGAGGCTCCCGAAAATCAGCTGGAACTCCCAGCCCCCTGGATCAGTAGAGAAATCTCCAGGAGCTGGTCCGCAACCAGCACACTCCTTGCTTTCTCCCTAATCCACCTCTACACTTGGCGCACCCCCCAACCGCATTTAACCTATTGCAGAAAGGGGGCGGGGAACAATCTGTGCTGTATTACATCATCATAGCCCCCCCTGGTAATCTGAGCATTGTAAAGTGATGACGGGATTTAAACGACATGGTTGGCTGTAGTCCCTTTCGTACCATTGCTAATATTGCTCTGTTGTATTGCCACGGGAAACATTAGGTTGACCCTATTAAGGTCGACATCCATTGGGTCGACCACTGAATGTCAAGATGGCTAAGGTCGACACACAAAATAGGTCGGCATGCCTAAGGTCGACAGGATTGGAAAGATGACACAAGCATTAGGTCGACAATGGCAAGATCGATAGTCAAAAGGTCGACATGGGTTTTTAACTTTTTTTTCAGCCGACATGTGCCGACAGGCGTTATTCCATGTCCTGCCATCCACTAGGGCCTGGTGGGAGAATAAAATAGTATGTTGAGCGTAGCAAGGCACCATGCCCGAAGCATGGCGAATTCAGCAAGCCATGTGAGGGGACGATGTCCATGTTGACTATGTCGACATTCCGGACAAAAAGTGAAAAACTAATTTTGACCTTTTGATCGTCAACCTTGCCATTGACAACCTATTTCTTGTGTCGGCCTAAGCCATGTCGAACTTCAGTGGTTGGCTCAATGCATGTAGACCTAATATGGGTCGAGCCAATGACCCCTATTTATTGGCACTGTCATCGCGACGGAGGCAAATTACCAGCGACATAGTGAGCATCACTGTACTACATTACAACGAGTCTGGCATCCAGTGGGTTAAAGACATTATAATCATCTATTTATGCACCAAATTAGTGTTATTACGCTGTAATATTTCCTCTTTGCAGTGCAAGGTGTGTCGGCACTTACAGCCCATTAACTCCGCGCCCACCTACAGCCTCAATGGCAATTTAACACAATTATCGGTGCCCCGGCTGCACCTGATGCGGGTGGACTCGGATCAAAGTGGTTAAACCCAGGATCATCCCCCGGAGTCTGTGTGAGGGCCGCTGACATCGGATCCTATTACACATGTTGTTACACAACCATTCTACAGAAAGTAAGGTTTCTACATCATGTTTCCTGTGGCGTTGTCAGTGACTGGATGGAACGTAAACTGTCAGTGCAAAGTGTCAACCAAATATCAGGGCTTTACCGCGGCAGAATACTGCAGGGGGGGGGGGGGGGATTCCCACGCCTCTGACATTGTGGTTGTTTATCACTCTCCATTTTATCACTTTTGAAGTTTAGTGCTTCTGGCCCAGTATCTGATCTCATCTGGAATAGTAAATTTCCCCCTTTGTATTAATAATTGCAAAATTCCCCAAAATATATTACCACTAATGATATACTGTATTTCTAAATATCTCAACAACAAGCATTTACGCATAGACCGCCCATATTTTGAGCAGGAGGAGCATGAAACACCCCCTCAACCGCCGCAGTGCTTCATACGACGCATTTCGCTAACAACTATAATCTTCATGACAGGTGGAGGTGTATCCCATAGCAACAGAGCATTTACAGAATGCATTTGATAAATGACAGCTAGAAGCTGGTCCTTGCTACGAGCAACAACTTCACGTGCCCGCTATAGAAGGTTTGATACATCTCCCCTTAGAGCGCGTGTTGTCCTGTCATTCTGGCACGTGGCTGCTCTGTGTAGTGGGTGTTTGTGTAGCGTATTACACACAATCACTCTTCCAGCGTTGTTGTGCTGTAGGTGGTCTATGACAAACACAGGCAGAGTCATCTCTACTTCCTATTAGGGGACAAGTGTTTATGCTGTAAATAAGAGCACTTTAACTCTCAAGTGCCATTCATTTATCTTCAGAAGTATCTGTAGTCTCCACATCTCCAGCTGGCTGACTCCTGAGAGACTACACAATTGAGACTTGTTACTGAGCTTCTTTATTTAAGGGAAAATTCTAAATAAAACGGGAGGAATAATGTATAGGCTGATATAGTATTCTAACCAACTCTCTGGCTGGCCTGAGCAGATAGGGGGAGGCTGGGCCGGACGGACAGGGGGCGTGGCGTCAGAATGGGGACGGTGTGGGGATGCATGTTTGCCTCATCATGGTACTGCTGCGATGAGGCAAATTGCGTCATTTTTATGGTTGGCAGTGTTATTGTTGGCAGGATTACTGCTAGTGATAATCACTTATTCAACAAGTCTCAAGATGAAAAATATTTTTAAAAAATTTGAGACCAAACTAATGGGCACAATGAGGAAAGCCCCATTTGCGGGTCCAAAAAGGTGACTTTTCTTGAGTTTGAGCTCACACCCCCTCAGGAACAGCGAGCTAAAATGATGATCGGCAGAAAATTTGAATACCATCGGTGGTCACGCAGGGGTGCATGGACGGGTGGTAAACATTTGAATTCCACGCAAAGCATCAACCAATCAGCTCACAACTGTCATTTTAGATGCTGCTTTCAAAATGACAGTTATGAGTTGGTTGGGAAATCTGGTGTATAGAGCACTTTACCTCTTTAAAGTCTATATCATACTGTAAAGGTATTTTAAAACAGGAGACATTCACATTCCAGGCTGTAGAGCTACAGTAGGTCACCTAAAAGTGAGGAGTACAATCGTCATTATGCTGCAGAGTACAATCGTCATTATGCTGCTCATTCTAATGGCAGATTATGGGACAGATTTATCAACATTAGTTTTACGGTACTTTTGTAATAGCACGGCGGCCAGTTACGCTACGTTTTCAGCGTAGGCAAAGCTACACTGTCAGCGTAGCCCAACGGCTGCCTAGCGTAGTTAGCGTAGTGACTCCGCAACAGCCCAAAGGCTGCCTAGCGTAGTTAGCATAGTGAGCGTAGTGACTCCGTGGCAGCCCAACGGCTGCCTAGCGTAGTTAGCGTAGTGACTCCGCGGCAGCCCAACGGCTGCCTACCGTAGTTAGCGTAGTGACTCCGCGACAGCCCAATGGCTGCCTAGCGTATTTAGCGTAGTGACTCCGCAACAGCCCAATGGCTGCCTAGCGTATTTAGCGTAGTGTCTCCGCAACAGCCCAACGGCTGCCTAGCGTAGTGAGCGTAGTGACTCCGTGGCAGCCCAACGGCTGCCTAGCGTATTTAGCGTAGTGACTCAGCAACAGCCCAACGGCTGCCTAGCGTAGTTAGCGTAGTGACTCCACGGCAGCCCAACGGCTGCCTAGCATATTTAGCGTAGTGACTCCGCAACAGCCCAACGGCTGCCTAGCGTATTTAGCGTAGTGACTCCGCAACAGCCCAACGGCTGCCTAGAGTAGTTAGCGTAGTGACTCCGCGACAGCCCAACGGCTGCCTAGCGTATTTAGCGTAGTGACTCCGCGACAGCCCAACGGCTGCCAAGCGTAGTTAGCGTAGTGACTCCGCGGCAGCCCAACGGCTGCCTAGCGTAGTTAGCGTAGTGACTCCGCGGCAGCCCAACGGCTGCCTAGCGTAGTTAGCGTAGTGACTCCGCGGCAGCCCAACGGCTGCCTAGCGTAGTTAGCGTAGTGACTCCGCAACAGCCCAACGGCTGCCTAGCGTAGTTAGCGTAGTGACTCCGCGGCAGCCCAACGGCTGCCTAGCGTAGTTAGCGTAGTGACTCCGCGGCAGCCCAACGGCTGCCTAGCGTAGTTAGCTTAGTGACTCCGCGGCAGCCCAATGGCTGCCTAGCGTAGTTAGCGTAGTGACTCCGCGGCAGCCCAACGGCTGTCTAGCGTAGTTAGCGTAGTGACTCCGTGGCAGCCCAACGGCTGCCTAGCGTAGTTAGCATAGTGACTCCGCGGCAGCCCAACGGCTGCCTAGCGTAGTTAGCGTAGTGACTCCGCGGCAGCCCAACGGCTGTCTAGCGTAGTTAGCGTAGTGACTCCGTGGCAGCCCAACGGCTGCCTAGCGTAGTTAGCGTAGTGACTCCGTGGCAGCCCAACGGCTGCCTAGCGTAGTTAGCGTAGTGACTCCGCGGCAGCCCAAAGGCTGCCTAGCGAAGTTAGCGTAGAGCAGCCCGGCTCTGTCCGCATCATCCATGGCTCTATCCCCGGTGTCCATGGCAAGCCTAGTGAGCGCCTCTCACACAGCGCTGGTAACCGCCAGGTTCCCTGCGCTGGTGGAGGGGATCATGCGGGCGCCGGCGGAGAGGTGCTCCATCTGTCTGAGACGCAGGTGCATCTGTGCTTTATCCTCAGTGTTACAGAGAGCCCAGGACAGTGTTGTGTCTGAACACAAAGTTTAATCATTAATCCATGTGCCGTGACCCGGATCTGTGACAGTGGCCCTCACATTTAAAGTGCTGAGTATTGTGTCAGTTCTCACATGATGTGTTTATTCTTCCTGACGTCAGACATCAGAGTAGGTTCTTGCAGCGGCTTCCTTGTATTGTGTCTGTTCCTGCGCTGGTCCAACACCTGCCAACCGTCCCCTTCCTTCCCGCCTGCCCCCTCTGCCCCTGGGTACATCGGATATAAGACATACAGTGCATCTGGAGCATCGGAACACAGGCTCCCACTGGTCCAAACAATGTCCAGGGGACCTCTAATACCTAGAGGACCCACAAACACTCCACAGCCTGGAACCCCACTAATACACAGGGAACCCACAAACACTTCACAGCCTGGAACCCCACTAATACACAGGGGACCCACAAACACTCCACAGCCTGGAACCCCACTAATACACAGGGAACCCACAAACACTTCACAGCCTGGAACCCCACTGACACACAGGGAACCCACAAACACTTAGCCTGGAACCCCACTAATACATAGAGGACCCACAAACATACCACAGCCTGGAACCCCACTAATACACAGGGAACCCACAAACACTTCACAGCCTGGAACCCCACTGACACACAGGGAACCCACAAACACTTAGCCTGGAACCCCACTAATACATAGAGGACCCACAAACATACCACAGCCTGGAACCCCACTAATGCACAGGGATCCCACAAACACTACACACCCTGGAACCCCATTAATGCACAGGGAACCCACAAATACTACACAGCCTGGAACCCCACTAATACACAGGGAACCCACAAATACTACACAGCCTGGTACCCCACTAATGCACAAGGAACCCACAAACACTACACAGCCTGGAACCCCACTAATACACAGGGAACCCACAAACCCTTCACAGCCTGGAACCCCACTAACACACAAGGAACCCACAAACACTTAGCCTGGAACCCCACTAATACATAGAGGACCCACACACATACAACAGCCTGGAACCCCACTAATACACAGGGATCCCACAAACACTACACAGCCTGGAACCCGACTAATACACAGGGATCCCACAAACACTACACACCCTGGAACCCCACTAATGCACAGGGAACCCACAAATACTACACAGCCTGGTACCCCACTAATGCACAAGGAACCCACAAACACTACACAGCCTGGAACCCCACTAATACACAGGGAACCCACAAACACTACACAGCCTGGTACCCCACTAATGCACAAGGAACCCACAAACACTACACAGCCTGGAACCCCACTAATACACAGGGAACCCACAAACATTTCACAGCCTGGTACCCCACTAATATACAGCCTGGAACCCCACTAATACACAGGGATCCCATAAACACTAAACAGCCTGGAACCCCGTTAATACACAGGGATCCCACAAACACTTCACAGCCTGGTACCCCACTAATACACAGGGATCCCACAAAAAAATGACACAACCTGTAACCCCACTAATACACAGGGAACCCACAAACACTCCACAGCCTGGTACCCCACTAATACACAGGGAACCCACAAACACTACACAGCCTGGAACCCCACTAATACACAGGGATCCCTCAAACACTTCACAGCCTGGAACCCCGTTAATACACAGGGATCCCACAAACACTTCACAGCCTGGACCCCCGTTAATACACAGGGATCCCACAAACACTCCACAGCCTGGTACCCCACTAATACACAGGGAACCCATAAACACTCCACAGCCTGGTACCCCACTAATGCAGTACTCGTGAACCCCAAAACACTCCACAACCTGGAACCCCACTAATACAGTACTCGTCAAACTCATGACCACAGCCTGGTACCCCACTAATACTCTGAGAACCCACAAACACTCCACACCCTAAAAGCACACTGATACTCATTGCACACACAAACACTCCACATCAAGAGCCCCATCAATACTTCTGGAACCACAAACACTCTAGCATCTGTCAGGGAAGTACAGCGCGTACAGTGTTACCCAGAAGTGCAAGATTCCGGAATGCGTGCGCGCCTGCAAGCAAGAAACCCCTGGCAACAAACATGTGTACTGCTTTCCTAGCACGGCGCCCACGATCTAGATTGTTTGAGGGGGGCTGATATCTCAAGCATCTCATGCATCTTATGTGTGCGGCATAAGATGCATGAGATGATGCAATCGACGCGATCAACTAGATTTTTACATTGGAATCAATGTAAAAAGCCCCCAAAACCCCAATTTTAATTGCTAACCCCCCCTCATGGGTGAAATGCCCCCCCCCCCCATTGTTAACGCCACCCCACTATTGACGCCAACCTGTAGCGTGGCGAGCGCAGCGAGCCCGCGAGGGGGCGGCGGTATGCGTCCTCCGACCTTTTCATACCCCCACTATCCACGTCGGCGTGGAGTTGATTTTATATAGTGTGGCGAGTGCAGCGAACCACAGAGCCCAAAGCGTGGCGAGCGGACGCGGAATACATGTAAAGTAGTCCGCGGCCCCTCGCGGGGGGTCGCTGCGCTCGCCACGCTTCGGGCTCGGTGGCTCGCTGCGGTTGCCAAACTATATAAAATCAACTCCACACCGACGTGGATAGTGGGGGTATGAAAAGGTCGGAGGACGCGTACCGCCGCCCCTCGCGGGCTCGCTGCGCTCGCCACGCTTCGGGTTGGCGTTGATCGTGCTGGTGGCGTTAACAATGGTTATTGGGGGCTCACGATTTTTTATCTCATGGATCTCATGCATCTTATGGATGCATAAGATCCATGAGATTAAAAAATCGGGTCCATCGCGTTGATGGTATGCCTTAAGTACCTTAAACTTAAGGCATACAATCAATGAGACGGGCGCCGTGCTAGGAAAGCAGTACCCAAACATGTTACCCCTGGCAACAAATATGTAACCCCTGGCAACAAACATGTAAACCTCTGGCAAGGAGCATGAAACCCCTGGCAATGAGCACATAGGTAAAAAAAAAAAGAAAATACAACTATAATTAATGTATGGGGACACCAGAATTTTTTTTGGCAGGGGGGTGCAAAATTTCTAGTTCCGCCACTCACGCGAAGTGCAGGACATCATTGTCTTACTGATCTAACTCTCATGTAAAATATACATTAGGTCTAAAGCTCTACTGACGGATTGTTATATTATTAAAGAACACATTTTGCTTCCCTGTAGTAACAGCGGGATTACATTCGCAATGCAAGTAGTAACGGCTGCCCGCTGCAAGTAGTAACGGCTGCTCACTGCAAGTAGTAACGGCTGCCCGCTGCAAGTAGTAACGGCTGCTCGCTGCAAGTAGTAACGGCAAGTAGTAACGGCTGCTCGCTGCAAGTAGTAACGGCTGCTCGCTGCAAGTAGTAACGGCTGCTCGCTGCAAGTAGTAACGACTGCTCGATAAAGCCTTAATTACTGATAGAAATCAGAAGATCTATTAGCATGGCAGGAATGTGCTGACGCGTAGATTATATATTACATTAAGTTATCCGTCAGTTATCTGTGGGTGCAGCGATCCTAGGAAAGATGTGATGGTAAATGGTGATATTTTCCCATATACATGAACCGGGGCTTCCTCTTTCTCTGTATAGCTTCTTCTTATTCTACATCTCACTGTTATATATCTCCTAGTCACCATCGTTCTCTCACCCTGCAGCCTCTACAATATATAATACTGGGCTCCTCCTTGTGTAATATGTGCCCATTAGCTTGATGGCATGAAGAAGAGAAGCCACCAACGAGGTCGGGGCCAGGCTAGTGGCATCATTAAGCCTTGAGATTGGTGTAAATTCGCATAGGGGCAGGGTGAACATGGCGCGTTTACATAGAAACATGACACTAAGCCTCGTCCCCTCCTTAAGTACTCTGGGATTCCTTATGTTAATCTCACCCAGTGGTGCAGCAATAACCCCTGCAAACCCCACGGTGGCTTGGAGACTTGTGGGCACTGAGGGTCTCCGGGGGCTATTGCTACCACTGGTACCTGTTCATTGTCCGGCAATTCCTCCTCCCTCCATCCTCTCTTGCTGGGGTCCTCCTGTTGTCCTGTCCACCTACCCTCTTGTCCTTCTGTTCTAATGTCCTCCTGTTTTTATGTCCTTCTATTCTAATGTTCTCCTGTTCTAATGTCCTCCTGTTCTAATGTTCTCCTGTTCTCCAGTCCTCCTGTTCTAATCTCCTCCTGTTCTCATTTTCTCCTGTTCTCATCTTCTCCTGTCCTCATGTTCTACTGTCCTCCTGTTCTACTGTCCTCCTGTTCTACTGTCCTCCTGTTCTAATCTCCTCCTGTCCTCATGTTCTCCTATTCTCCTGTCCTCCTGTCTTCATATTCTTCTGTACTCCTGTTCTCCTGGTCTCCTGTAGTCCAGTCCGCCTGTCCCCCTGTTCTCTTGTCCTTTTGTTCTCATGAACTCTTGTCCTCCTGTTCTCTTGTCCTCCTGTCCTCCTGTTCTCTTGTCCTCCTGTTCTCCTGTTCTCTTGTCCTCCTATCCTCCTGTTCTCCTGTCCTCATGTCCTCCTATCCCTTCCTCTTGTTCTCCTTTACTCTTGTCCTCCTGTTCTCCTGCCCTGCTGTTCTCCTATCCTCCTGTCATCCTGCTCTTTTATTCTCCTGTCCTCCTGTTCTTCCTGTCCTCCTGTTCTTCCTGTCCTCCTGTTCTAATCTCCTCCTGTCCTCATGTTCTCCTATTCTCCTGTCATCATATTCTTCTGTACTCCTGGTCTACTGTAGTCCTGCCCGCCTGTCCCCCTGTTCTCTTGTCCTCTTGTCCTCCTGTTCTCTTGTCCTCCTGTTCTCATGTTCTCCTATCCTCCTGTCATCCTGCTCTTTTATTCTCCTGTCCTCCTATCCTCCTGTTCTCCTGTCCTCATGTCCTCCTATCCCTTCCTCTTGTTCTCCTTTTCTCTTGTCCTCCTGTTCTCCTGCCCTGCTGTTCTCCTATCCTCCTGTCATCCTGCTCTTTTATTCTTCTGTTCTCCTGTCCTCATGTTCTCCTGTTTACAGGTCTGCTTGTTTTTGGCACAGGTTGGATCAGGCGACGGAAACATGGAGCAAATACCTCTATTATTGCTCAGTAGTTGCCTAATTTAACACGTGATGAGAGATGACACATCTGGGGCATGAAAGCGATTATTCCTCTGCCAGCTGCTCACACAGTTCATGAACTCGTTACACGTCAGGTCTGTCCATAGTAACATTCCATCTCTCTCATGTGCCTTAAGAAAAATAAACTTATTTTGTTTTTGTTTTCACAGCTTATACACAACTATCATTTCTATGTACTTGCAGGGAACGATTCCCAAACCGAAATGAGAAGTCAGGATTTTGGCTCAATTTATTCCCCTTATGTGTTGGGGACAACCCTAAACCAGGGCCACGTTAATTAGAGGAGGGGGCCCGTGTGCAATTTCCATCTGGACCCCTCCTCTCTAGCCGGCAGAGCAGTAGACTTTAGTAGACCCTAGTGCTTTTATACTAGTGAGCCTGCACAGTTCTCCCTAGAAATGGTGCAGCATTTATCTGCAAGACTGCACATGCGCATTATGCCAGGAAACGGACTTGGCACCACTTTTCCAGTGATTTGTGCAATGCTTTTGCCACCAACCAGAACCCTTATACCGCCACCCCAGCACTACAAGGCCTGCAGCACCCCTGCCTAACTATTTATTTATTTATATTCATTGCACATTTATTCTCAAATGCTGAGACTACTGCAATGCATACGAATAGCAATATATAAAAAAAAATTCAAGTACTACAATTGTCACAAGACACGTTACAAGACATTTGAGTGTAGACAGAAAAGTAAAAAATGCAATGGCAAAGAGATGAGACAACCCTGAGTGCCACAAATACTGTAGCTGCAGAAAAGACTGTTGGTATATTGATTCCAGCTCAACAAGACATTTACTGCTGCAATGAGGAGTGGTTTGCCAAATTAAACAAATGCGACCCTATCACATTTAAAGGTATTGGAAATCCAATCTTTACAACAACAAAAATTGGGACAATCAAAGATTGCTAAAATATTGCAACTAGAACAAAAGTCACCAAAATTGAAGATGTGCCTTATATAGGCCACAAGTGTGAAAGCATCAAGAATAAGAAGCCTCAAGTTCGTGAGTCGAGAGGCTGTTGTTATGGCCCAGGGAACTTTTAATAATGTATCTTCCAAGAAGGGTAAGGGAACTTTTAATAATGTATCTTCCAAGAAGGACAATCTAAAGTCACATGATATGTTAATGCCCTTTTCATGTATTTAACCCAATTTGTTTTGTCTCTGCAGAAAATCTGAAAGTGAATGTTTGAGGGGCAGCAATGAAGGAGAAGTGCGCTACCGCACATCCTCCAGTTTTCCGGATTTCCAAGGAAGTTTTATATCCTATTTCAAGATTGGAACCGAGATCTCTAATGAATATAGAAAAAATTTATTCTAAAACAGGTGCTGCAATTCCGCAAGCTGCATATAAGACTATATAGTCACCGGATCCCTCAAATGGATAACAATGGAAAAGATAGGTCTCATGTGCGCTACAGGAATGTCCAGATACGTTATATTTCCTCCAGATAAGTTTTCACCCTCATATAAATTCCAAGATTCCTCATATATGGAAAAAAGAGGGGAGAGAATATACAATAGTGTAATACTGTATAAATACAATGTTCTCCTTTGGTGCAAATGGAGACTATGGAAAGAGTATTTGGTATGGTATAGTGGTGTTGAAAAAAAAGTTCCACACACCACTCAACACCACTATACCATACCAAATACCCGGGTCACATCTAGTATGGTTACAGGTGTTGTCTTTTATCTGATCCTGCATTGCTTTTTTTTAAAATAAAAGCATTTTTATCTGGACATCGCAGAAGACGTCAGGACCCACGGACTCGACCATCACAGAGGTGAGAGGTGCACTGCGGAGGGACGGGACGCCAGCCCCCTGCACCACCACCCTGTGAATGGTCCTTCTTGTGACAGTGCCCACTATCCACCAACCCAGACATCTCACCGCCCTAACACTGTGACTTCATCTCTCTATCCGCACTAATACCCCCCACGGAGAACACCACCCTGTGCCCCCAGTACCCTGAAGTACCTCTCTCACCAGCACCACCCTCTGGGAGGAACTTTTTATGCAATAGACTGTTGTATGCATAAACTTTTATGTAGAGCACAGCACCTGGTTGACAACCAGTAATTAGAGTGTAAAATCAATAAATTCCTTATTTTTCACTCAGACATCCTTGATTGATTTATCATTATCCCAATACAGCACACAACCCAGTTATGAGCTGAGTGCAGTACCACCCACCCTTTTTTCTTGATCTCTACCATGTTGGTCACCTGTCAGTACTGCAGCTAGCCCCAAACCACGGTATCACAGTGCGCTGTTCACTACCATTCTCTAGAAAATACTTATATGGTGAAGTTGTCAGGTCCACACCCTTCCTTACAGTATTTCAATTGGCTGTCCCATCTGACAGCCAGTCAAGGCAGCCAATATAAACATAGGTAGGAATGGCGTACAACTGCAGCGCTACTAAAGTAATATAATCTAGAGAAAATGTTACTTCCTGCAATATCTCAATTAACATTTTAAGCTAATTGCTTGTGTTGCTGAGGGCGTTGGCAGCCCATCCAGAACAAAGGAGGGAGACATCCAATTCTCATCTGCGGCATGTCTCTACAACTCCATCAAATCTGCCGTCCCAAGACCCCGGGGCCCTTGAGAGCTCACTTCTTCCTCACAGCTGACAAGATAAATGAAGAGCCAGGGAAACACCGCAAAGCTTGTGGAACAGATCACTTGGCAGGGACTTGCAAAGGGGACAAAAGTTACAACATACTGTACAATACAAAAAAACATCATACTGCCAAAAGATAATAAACATGTACCTGATAACTTAACACAGGAATTTGTTTTGTGGCCTGGAGCAGCCGATACATCTTATAGGGGTGAAAACAAGGGTGATCCTTAGGGGATACCACTACAGAGAATGTCTGTACAAAAAATATCTCATCTCCCAGTAGTTAATTGGTAAGATACGATCATTGTCCCCAATACTGTATGTCCCAGTTTGCAGGTATCGGAGCATAAGAAATGATCCGGTCTCTAATGGTTTCTTAATGGAACCTCAATAATGATGAACTGGAAATATAGAATACAGAAGCTGATCATCAGAAGAAGCAGCGGCAGTCTCCAAGTCTGGTGTGGTGACATCACCGATGTGCCAGTGACATCATAATACCACGCGCCCGGACTGACCGTGCGCCTGGACCCATGCTGCCATTGGCAGACTGGATCCTTCTGCCTCATGAATCCGCTTTGATTCACTTTCATTCTGGAAGCACTTTAATAATTGCTAAAACGGCGTATTTTTGTGCAGTGGCGTAACTATTGTCTGTCTGCCCATGAATCTAAGGGGATTATTCTGGTTGATTCGCAAGGCTGTGAATTTGCAGCCTTGCGAGTCCACCAAACCCCACTTTGCGCTGCCACCAATTCACAAGGGCGATTTCCTCGCAGGGCCAATGAATGGATGTTACACAGTACCATCCATTCGCAGCCTAGTGGGATCCACCCACATCATTCGATGGTCGGCGACGCATGTGCAGACGCACACCATCGGACCCCTTCCGAAGAAGGGGTCTGAAAGAACAGACCTGAATAAGGCCCTAAGTCTCGCCACAAATGTGCCGGGTTATTCTTAAGATGGAAAAAGGATTTTTTGGCAAAGCAATTTAGGTAGGGTGGGGGGCAAAAATGCAATGCGACCATTTTGGAGACCACCGCTGTGATCCCGCAAGGTGTATTACTTCTTGTGCCAGATTGCTGTATAGCTAAGACTCTCCCAGCCCAGCAGCACCAGTGCCTGCTCTCTTCCTGCCTGATGCACCGCTGTTCTGCTATAACAGCCAGGGGTAGTGCGCAAAGCAGAAGTGTTACACAGGGAGGGGTTCCGGGTCCAGCCCTCTGAAATTGTGGGGGCCATTAGAAATTGCAGGGGCTGGGACTGACAAAATAGGAAGGTCCTTGACTGGCTTGGGAATGGACTCTCTGCAGTCCTCTACTGAATTTTGTCCCCGTCCAAGATGTCTGTTCTGCCGGGTGGCGTTTACCTGTTCGCTAGGCTGTAAACATATGTAGCCTAGCAATCAGGTCTGAATAAGGCCCTTTTTTTTAGAGAGAAAGTACTGTTCCAGTCGCTAATGAAGATGCAGCTGAGGTGCAAACCGCTCCATTCACGCTCAGCTTCGGAACATGTGCAAGTGTGAAGTCGACAACAGTTCAACAGTGCATCAAGTCATTAATGTGGGTGGGAGACCTGACACCATGTGACCGCTGTCCATGGTGCTTAAATGCCTTCACACCTATGTCGTTATTACAGTACCAGTTATTCCTACAGTGCCCACATATTCCTCTGCGCTTTACACAGGATGTGTCCGTCGCTCACATCAGTCCCTGCCCCAGTGGCGTTTACAATCTATATTCCCTATGACATGGATACACACATATACACTAGGGTTCACTTTAGTCAGAGACCAATAAGTAGGTTTATTCTGAGTGTGAGGGGAAACTGGAGAACCTATAGAAACGCCATACAGACATGGAGAGAACAAACAAACTCCACACTGACAGGTTTTTGAAGGGTAAAGTGTCCGAGACTTCAGTGAGGCCGTACGCTTACCGCTGTTCCATTGTTCTGCCTAAATATGAACAGGAACATATTGTTGCTGCCACATATGAGGAGCCGGCACATTTATCATTAGGAGAGGACATTGCTGTGATCATAGTTACTGTAGTGGTTCCCAAACTCAGTTCTCAAGGACCCACAGCAGTTCATGTATTCACGTCACCTGGGAAGTGCACAGGTGTGCTCATTACTCACTGACGCTTTTTAAAAGATCCACAGGTAGAACTAATTGTTTTGCTTGTGAATCTGTAAGAACACCTGGAAAACATGCACTGTTGGGGGTCCATTTTGGGAACCACTGGTCTAGATATCCATGCTTCAGTGCAAATGATTGAATCAAAAACAACTGAGTTCCTTGATCTTAAATATAGACAGTCTTAAAATGTGGACTGTTAGGGTTAAATTTACTAAAGCTTCTGAAAATGAGAACAGGTGATGTTGGCATACTGTAATCTGGTGTGTCTGTGTGGCATAATGTGAGCTGATGTTACTGTGTAGCATAATGTGATCTTTGGTCTTGTTGTGGCATTATGTGATCTGGGGTTTCTGTGTGGCATAATATGAGGTGATGTTTCTTTGTGTCATAATGTGAGCTGATGCTACTATATGGCAAATGTGATATGTGGTCTCTGTGTGGCATAATATGTGGTGATGTTTCTGTGAGGCATAATATGATATGTGGTCTCTGTGTGGCATAATATCATCTGGGGTCTCTGTGTGGCATAATATGAGGTGGGGTTTCTGTGTGTCATATAGGGATCTATGGTCTCTGTATGGCATAATATGAGGTGGGGTTTATGCGTGGCATAATATGATCTGTGGTCTCTGTGTGGCATAATGGATCTATGGTCTCTGTGTGGCATAATGTGAGCTGGAGTCTCTGTGTGGTATGTAATCTGGTGTATCTGTGTGGCATAATGTAAGCTGGTGTTACTGTTTGGCATAATGTGATCTTTGGTCTTGTTGTGACATTATGTGATCTGGGGTTTCTATGTGGCATAATGTGAGCTGTGGTTTCTGTGTGGCATAATGTGAGCTGGAGTATCTGTGTGGCATTTGATCTGGTGTGTCTGTGTGGCATAATGTGAGATAATGTTACTGTTTGGCATAATGTGAGATAATGTTACTGTTTGGCATAATGTGAGATGATGTTACTGTTTGGCATTATGTGATCTGGGGATTCTATGTGGCAAAATGTGAGCTGATGTTTCTGTGGTCTCCGTGTATCATAATGTGAGTTGGAGTTTCTGTGTGGCATAATGTGAGCTGATGTTACTGTATGGCAAATGTGATCTGTGGTCTCTGTGTGGCATAATGTGAGCTGATGTTACAATGTGTGGCATAATATGATCTGGGGTCTCTATTTGGCATAATATGAGGTGGAGTTTCTGTGTGGCATATTGTGAGCTGGAGTCTCTGTGTGGCATAATGTGAGCTGGTGTGTCTGTGTGGCATAATGTGAGCTGGAGTCTCTGTGTGGCATAATGTGAGCTGGTGTGTCTGTGTGGCATAATGTGAGCTGGAGTCTCTGTGTGGCATAATGTGAGCTGGAGTATCTGTGTGGCATAATGTGAGCTGGTGTGTCTGTGTGGCATAATGTGAGCTGGAGTCTCTGTGTGGCATAATGTGAGCTGGAGTATCTGTGTGGCATAATGTGAGCTGGAGTATCTGTGTGGCATAATGTGAGCTGGTGTGTCTGTGTGGCATAATGTGAGCTGATGTTACTGTTTGGCATAATATGATCTTTGGTCTTGTTGTGGCATTATGTGATCTGGGGTTTCTATGTGGCATAATATGAGGTGGGGTTTCTATGTGGCATTATATAATCTCTGGTCTCTGTGTGGCATAATGTGATCTGGGGTTTCTGTGTGGCATATTGGATCCATAGTCTCTGTGTGGTATAATGTGAGCTGGGTTCTGTGTGGCATAATATGAGCTGGAGTTTCTGTGTGGCATAATTTGATCTGGGGTCTCTGTGTGGCATAATGTGAGCTGGTGTCTCTGTGTGGCATAATGTGATCTGTGGTCTCTGTGTGGCATAATGTGAGCTGGTGTGTCTGTGTGGCATAATGTGAGGTGGGGTCTCTGTGTGACATAATGGCCCTTATTCTAGTTGAATCGGTCGGATGCGTATTTCGGACATGAACTGAGTGTTCTTAGCCCCGCTTTCCGTACAGATCGCTCACACCATCCAAATGCGGTAAGACGCCGACCGAACGGGCCGTGAGTGGATTTTTCATGTGAACACCTCCTCCATCTGTGGGAACCTCCCCCATCATTCGATGGACGGCGACCATCGAATGCTGGACCGAGTGGTCAGACAGCATCGAGTTCTCCAGACCACTTGGGCATTTCTCCGTGCAAACGCAGGGATATGGGTGGGCAGCTGGCATCCGGCTATGTCATATGTCCGCCCCCCCACACGTGCGTCACGGCCGGATTACCTTACGTACGCCCAGCGTTTTCTTGGGAACGCCCATGAAACGCGGTGAGCACACATATGGTTATGAGCTCAAACAGCCCTTCACACCCCTCTCCACCCCCAGTTCGGATTGATCCAAACGATCGTTTTCTGTACAGAATTCACGCCGTATTCGTACGTGCGCAGCGTTCGCACATGCGCAGATACGCCTCTGCACATGCGCAAACACCAACCATCGTCTGTCCATCCGCATTCGGAGCCATCCGACTCAATCAGAATAAGGGCCAATGTGAGTTGGACCTGGCAGTGGCAGCATCATACCATCGGGGAACCTGGCAGCATCTTCTCCGTACACCCGTATCATTCCTCTTTTTCTTACTTAATTATTTTTAGCAATTGTTGCAGAACGTAAAAGTTTTGAAAAGGGAAACATGGAGGGGAGTGTAATAGAGGCCGGTGTTAGAGAGTTATAACCTCCCATTTTCTGGGAGTGTTAGGAAAAACGCAGGTGTGCCCAGGTGTTTGAGGGGAAGTCATGTGATGTCAGCTCCGGCCCCAAATGGCCTGCACAGCCTGGAAAAAAGAGGCGATGGCGAGTGGCTTCCGTATGGATTTGCAGCTATTCGCAGAACTGCAATATTTTCGCAAGCTGTGCTGAGCGATTTGCAGGCTTGCATGGGGCGGGATTTTATTCTGGCGTATACCTGATCGCAGAACTCTAAACAATAGAAGCACAGTGATCAAGTCTGCATTAGGCCCTTTGTAGAACCTGTAGCACCATATAAAGTATAATAATAGCTTCTAAAGTAGTATTTCTATTTTGTTTGGTAATATGCAACTTTCCTACTTTGGAGTATGTAAGGCAGCCATGTCCAAACTGTGGCCCTCCAGCTGTTGTGAAACTACACATCTCAGCATGCCATGCAATAGATTCAGCACTCCCTAATAGCAACAGTGTGGCAAGGCATGATGGGACTTGTAGTTTCACAACAGCTGGAGGGCCATAGTTTGGACATGCCTGATGTAGGGAGACAATGGGAAGGATAGCAAGGTTGATACACCCAAATGATACTGACCACACCCACACCACAATGGCCACACCCACAAAGCACTGGCCACACCCACATAGCAGTTCACACACCCACTGATCATTGGCCACAGTGCCTTCCCTTCTCACCAAAGGCCTGGATCATTTTGCATCTCCAGCCCCATGTGGCCCTTATTAGACCCTTCCTATCAGACACCATAGAATGAGGGGCATAACAAGGACCATTTCTTTCTATGCTGCGTCACTTTCGGCATCTTCCCAGTATGAACATGAATCTGGCTGACAGTAACATTCACGTCATTTACATTTCTGATTTATGCTTCTGCGTCCAACTGATGTGTCATATATCAGGCTAAATATCAGCCAGCTGACTAACTGCTTGAAGTGTCTCTGTCACCCACACGCAGCACAACGGAGGCAGTAGTGACGTCACTGAGGCACAGGGCACAGAATCCTGCTATATTATTGTTATTATTATTGATGTTGTTTAATTGGGTCCCGTTGCTGTCACAGATTTGCATTCAGATGTTTTTGAAAAACAATAGTCCACATATTTGCAAGCAAAGAGACCCCGTAGTGTCCAAACAGGGGATATCAGTGTGTAGTGTCCAGGTGGGCAGGTTATGCAGACAGTTTGGCCAGCAAAGTTTTTTTTTTTATTAGCTAAAGGTTTTGTGCATGGGGGTGGGGTAGTGCTGCAGCTTCACCTATCTGCCAATGTGACAATGATTAATGGTGCTGAGCATCGGGAGCCAAGGCACACTGATTGCACAAGTGTGCAGTGCATTACTGGGAGTTGACTAAGTCCCATGAGACTTTGCACCAGAGGGTAGAGGCTGAGACGGTTGTGCTGAGCTCTTATTGGTGGAGTTCATTACATGCTTCTCAGGCCCATGGAGAACATCAGCAGCAGCCTAGTCATGGGAGGGTTTTTAATCAGAGGCAGCACTACTGGGACTGTGAGGTCTCCTACAGAGTAAGGTGCAGAGGGACAAACACAGGCTTTTCATGTGGTATGCATTTATGTGTATGTATATATAGATATATATATATATATATCTATATATCCATATATCCCCTGCAGTTACCCATTGACCAAGTTTATACTGCCTTTACTCTGTGTTTTGACAGTGTAATATTCTCCCATGCAGTTTGCGGCCAGTAATGACAAGTGCAAGGGGCCCCCCGAAGGCTTAATCTGGCACTGCCCTGCACGTTAGCTGGACTCGCACTGCAGTCCATCCGGCCCTTTGTGCTTGTCTTGGAGAGTCAGGTAACTCACAATCATTGAGTCAAACACAATCATTCTGTCCAACTTATTAAATTTGCGGACGATATTGCCATACTGGGTCTCATCACTGATGATGATGAGTCAAAGTATAGGTTGGAAGTATCTCAATTGGAGTCATGGAGCAGGGAAAATTGTCTGATTCTGAACGTGAGTAAGACCAAAGAATTGATTGTGGATTTCAGGAAGTCTCGTAAGACCACGTATCTTCCACTGGTTTTAAATGGAGACCGTTGACACTTTTAAGTTTCTGGGTGTTAATATATCCAAAGACCTCTCATGGAGCACTCATATCAATATTGTCATTAGAAAGGCCCATCAGCGTATGTATTTTCTTAGGAAACTGCGCTTGGCTGGTATGTGTAAGAGGACTTTGGTGAACTTTTACTCATGCGTGATTGAGAGTGTTCTTTGGTTTGGTCCCTGCTCGGCACCTGACCGGAAGTCCCTTCAGAGGGTCGTGTCAACTGCAGGTAAAGCAGTAGGAGTTGTTTTGCCGAGTTTACATGACATCTTTAAGAAGCGGCTTCTTTCAAAGACCAATAGTATTTTGAGAGATCCTACTCACCCAAATAATGACTTCTTTTCCCTACTTCCCTCAAATAGGCGTTATCGTTCAGTTCTATGCAAAACTAAACGATATTGGGAGAGTTTTTTTCCAGTGGCTGTTCGCACTTTAAATATTTTAAATACTCAGGGTTAAAACACCGCGATCCACGTATGAATCTTGTAGTCATGTGTTACCGTTTTTTAATGTCTCTGCTTGTATATTTGTATCGTTCACAATTTATTTTCGTTTAATGTTCATTGTATGTGGGCATTTTATGTTAAATAAAGATTCTGTTCTATTCTAAATGATCTGATGAGCTGTTTCCTTTCTAAGCTGGCTCATAGAATGATCTCCTTCTGTTTGCTTGTGTTGGTGTAACGCCGACATTATGCTTACAATCTAATTACACATAGATAATATGGGCCTGCAGCCTATGGAATGTACTGAAGTAGTGAAGATGCAAGGTTGAACACTCAATGTATATGGTTCGTGAATATTATTGAATGTCTATTGTTTGTATGTGTTATTAAAAATGTTTCATTTTATTGATACACTTTTTTTTTTAGTATTAATACTTAGCGCTGATTAATTCTTGTTATCTTGTTTGCTAGTTATAGGGAGCTGACTCCTCCCACACTAGCAGCAGCTTTGAGCTAAACAGCACGTGATCAGCGCTCTAAATTATCTACGGTTCATTTTTTTCCAAAGTTTGTTTTTCTCAATGGAGCTGCTCCTGGCAATAGAATCGCCAATTGCCGCCGCGTGCCAGCCGACTGAAGGGGGCACACACCCACGCACGAACGAGAATCTTGTGCGCCAGGTTCTGACGGAGCACCCTGCAGCTCCCCCAGTCTGCCCCCACTCCCTGAAGCGGAGACCGTCAGGGAAGCCGCTCCCCACCACCTTGCTGAAGAGGACGTGTGAGCGTGCGAGACGGTCGCGCATCACCATCAGATTGAGCTCCTGCACACCATCGCTCCATCTGTGTCTACCTCTATGCTATATCCATTCTACTACACTGAGTATGCCGATATAAGTCTCAGTATCTGTTCTTAGATTTTTATGTGTCTACTCCTACACAGAATAACTTGCAGCTTTCTGGGGTTTCATACTCATGACCTTTTGTATTGGTTTTGTTGCGCTGCACATTGGGATTCCAGCTGCTACAGTTATCCCATCACACAAGTGGATTATTAAAAACCCCAAAACACAACAAAATGAACATTTATTTGTATAGCGCCCGCATATTCCGTTGCGCAGATCCAGCCTCACAGTAATTATATAGACTTAGATCTGATGTTCCATCTAAAAGAAGGAACTTGTGCATTTATTTATCCCAATGTGCTTTGTGTTATCTGGAAAGTACCGAGTTATATTTACAAAGAATATATTTTGGGAAGAGGAACCTTTAATGTACTTGCCTAGAAATAATGAGTAATACAGGGATATTAATATAGTATGCGTAATGCCAACATCGGTTTATCTGTACTGTTATAGATTAGCGCCACACATCTAGTCCTAGAGTGCAGTCACAGCAGCTTAAAGGACTAACATCAAACTAATGTGCTCGTCCCCTGCAGACAGTAACCTTATGGTGAATATAAAGATGGCTAGTGCTTCTCGGCCTTTTGGCTAAGATCAAGTGTAGTATCTGTTCCATACTTGCCTACTTTGGAAAACTAGTTTCAGGGAGATTATAGTTGGTAGTAGAGATTTTCACTGTGACCCATTAAGGGGGCGTGGCATGCTCCACCCAAAGGGGCGTGTCTACTTCCATATATGGAGAGATTGTGAAAAGAGATTGTGAACGTAGCACTTAGAATCTTTTAAAATTAATTATATCCACATGTAGATGAGCCCCAAACCAGTTAGTAAGAGATACTATACTTGCTAAAGTGCTAGGAAATTACGTTGATGATTCAATGTAAATGTATCTATCTCTCATTCCTTTTTTTCCCCTAAAATGTAACAGTATAATGTGGGCTAGGGAAATGAGGGAGATTGCTAGACCAATGAGGGAGAGAGGGAGACTGCAGCTATTTCAGTGAGTCTCCTGCAGAATGCAGGAGGGTAGGCAGCTATGATCTGTTCTTATCAGTGGGTATGGACTGGCCTCTGGCAGAGAATAGAGAAAGGCTGGACTGAGTAGCTGCTCTGATGGGCGGAGGGTGTGGGACCCCTCTTTTTTGCCTGGGAGTGGTGAAAAGTCTGGTTGAGTACCTTCACCTCTGCCAGTGGTAGGAGGTGTTGTTTCCGTTAACCCACTGGGGAGAAACACTGGGCCTAGTAGTTTGGCTCTCTTGACGGGGTTCGTAGCCCCCGAAGGATGAGACAGCAAAAGGCTCAGTCTAGTATCCATTCCCGGGGAGCGGAGAAAGGCTGGGACTGAGTAGATGTCTCCTGTTTCAGATGTTCGTAGCCTCTGATGGGGAGACCGCGAAAGGCCCAGCTCAGTACCTTAACCTTGGGATCGGAGAAACACTGAGACTGAGTAGATTGCTCTTCCGAGGGGGCCGCAACCCCTAAGGGAGTCTTTCGAAAAGCCCAGTGGAGTACCCATTCCCATGCCAGGGGCTGGAAAGTGCCCTACGATGGGAGCAGAGAAACACTTGGTCGGACGCTGATCGGTCGGTTGCTTGGAGTCCGAGGCTGCACTGTGCCCCCGGGGAAACTCGGGGGTGCCGAACATGCACGGGTGATCCCAAAATCACCATGCACTAGTAAGCACTAGCACTGCGCACTTCCCCTCTACGTTAGCGCTTCACGTCCTTACCTCGTCCTTTTGGATGGGGTAGGACAATTTTTCACACCCCACCCCGGCCTTCTGGCTGAGGTATCTTTATTATTTATTTCTCTTCCCCTCTCACGTTCGTCACTTTTCACGTTCCTTGTTCTTTGTAGTTTTGTCACTTTTTTAGGTAGTGTGGTCGACCCTTTCGGGCCTTCCATTTCCCCAATGTGCCGAAGCTCTCGCCTTTTGGGGAGAGCTTCGGTCCCCTCGAGGACGACCCCGAGCCGCAAGGCGGAGGGAAGTGTACTGAGGGTCTCTCCAAACCTTCGGGTGCGGAGGACCCACCGTCCTAACCCTTCCGGGGATTGAGGAATGATGGTCTCTCTAAGCTTCGGCGAAGAGGACCCACCGTTCCCTATTTTCCCCTCTTCGGCCTTATGGCTGAGAGGGGTTAGGGGAAAACACGGTGCCCTTCTCCCTCGGGAGATAGCCCATTCGATCGCACGACCCCCATGCACGTGTTTAGGCACAGCACTGGTGGTAGGGAGCACACCTCGGGCTCCTGATTTTTTTTCAAACTCATAAAGATGGCTAGTACCACATTTTGTAACTAGAATTATTATTATTAATATTACATGGTGACAGTGAGGTGCAAATCTTTAAATCTAGTTCTGCAATAGATTTACAGTATATAAAATGAAGATTCCCCCCACCCCCAGCTGTTGTTTCCATGGCGCCTCTGTTCTTACAAGAAAACAAGAATAGTGTTAAAAGCTGCACTATTTAGGGCCACACAAAAGTATACATTTGCCAGGGTTGCACTGAACAGTAGATTGTTAAAGTAACCCCTTCCGGATTGGGCTCTCATTGCGTTCACTTTTGTAATAACTTCTGCGTTAGGCACTCTAATGCTGGGTACACACCAGGACGACTAGGGCCCGATTCCCTCAATCTAGATCCAATTACGACCAATTGGATGTAGATTGTGTGGTGATTGGGCCCTTTTCTGTCCTGGTGTGGACCGATACCGATCCGATGCGCGGTCCCGCGGGTCGGTCGGTCGTTATTGAGATCCTACCTGCTGCAGGTAGGATCTCAATGACGACCATACAGCCGGGTGCGGGTCGCCATCGGATCGGACCCGCTCACGGTGCCCATTGTGAGCGGGTCGTGCCCCCCCGCGTCACCGTGAGCGGGTCGGACGAGACACTGACGACCCGCTCACGATGTGCATCGTGAGCGGGTCGCCCTGGTGTGTACCCTACATTACTCCACATCTCACATAGACATAACATTCAGTGAAATTGTTTAAATCAAAAGGTCCAACTACAGGACATTGTCTGAGTGACAGTTGTTGTCCACTTCCCGATTTGGGGAACAAATGACTTAATTACAAATTACATTTGCTCCCATCCAGTACCAGGTTTTTATTCCATCCAACCATCCAGTTGGTTCAATTCAATGTAAATGTATCTGTCTCTCATTCCTTTTTTCCCCAAAAAATGTCACAGTGTAATGTGGGCTAGGTGACATGAGGGAGATTGCTAGACTAATGAGGGGGAGAGGGAGATTGCTGCTATGTCAGGGAGACTCCTGCAGAATGCAGGAAGGGAGGTAACTATGATGTAACAGTGTAATATGAGCTAGGTGACATGAGGGAGATTGCTAGACTAATGAGGTAGAGAAGGAGATTGCTGCTATGTCAGTGAGTCTCCTGCAGAATGCAGGAAGGGAGGTAACTATGATGTAACAGTGTAATGTGGGCTAGGTGACATGAGGGAGATTGCTAGACTAATGAGGGAGAGAGGGAGATTGCTGCTATGTCAGTGAGTCTCCTGCAGAATGCAGGAGGGTAGGTAACAGTGTTGCAAGTAAGGGGGTACGGCGTGGTATGGAGTACCTGTAAGAAATATGTTGCAGGTACGCAGTACCACTTACCCCTGATACACTGTCATTTCTATTTTCATTTTAAGTCTAAATATAATGCATCCGCAGCCCGCCCACCCAGCGTTATGATTGGTGCTGTATGCAGCTACCGGCTACTGCTGATTTAGCCTGTCACACTGACTGGCATCAGCAGCGCCGACAGCATGAAGAGCAGGCTCCACTATTGTAAGCACAAGCTGCCTGGCTCTCCCCCAAGCAAGAGCCAACCCACCCCCAGTCATTCCCAGTTTCTCATTCCCTGTCTCCTGTGTCCACGCCTCTATTGTCATTTAGTCACTCCTCTAGCTTTGTGTGACCACGCCCCCTGATGACACATGACCATGCCCATTTTTGGTGGAGGCTATCAGTACCACCAAGAAAAAAATTCTACTTGCACCACTGGTAGGTAACTATGGTGTAACAGTGTAATGTGGGCTAGGTGACATGAGGGAGATTGCTAGACTAATGAGTGAGAGAGGGAGATTGCTGCTATGTCAGGGAGTCTCCTGAAGAATGCAGGAGGGTAGGTAACTATGGTGTAACAGTGTAATGTGGGCTAGGTGACATGAGGGAGATTGCTAGACTAATGAGTGAGAGAGGGAGATTGCTGCTATGTCAGGGAGTCTCCTGCAGAATGCAGGAGGGGAGGTAACTATGATGTACCAGTGTAATGTGGGCTAGGTGACATGAGGGAGATTGCTAGACTAATGAGTGAGAGAGGGAGATTGCTGCTATGTCAGGGAGTCTCCTGAAGAATGCAGGAGGGTAGGCAGCTATGCTACTACTGCATGGATTTATCTGCTTATTAGTACATTACGGTCACCAATTTGCCTCCATAACCTTCTGTCTTCCACATCTGCCACAAAAAAGTAGTTAAAAACTGACCAAGTACATTTCATTGTAAGAGAAGTCCACTAGAAGTCGGTTGATCTTCCTGGGGGTTACGATGATAATGAGCGGGCATGTACACAGGCCATTTGGGAGTGAGGCGTTGCATCTTGCAGTGATATCCGTTCCTTGTAGCAGATGTGATACTGTTTAGGAATACACTGATGCACAGTAAAGTCCCTGGTAGGTCTTCTTCTTCCTCTTTCAGGCAAAGCTGTAACAATTGTGCCTTTGATTCTTTCAGAGCATTTATTAAAAGGCAATAATTGTGCACATTCTGGGCTGTGCAAATTGACATCAAAGACGGAGTCCTAAGTGACTTGCCTTCATCTCCTGGGTGAGATCATTTGGTCAATTGGACATAGGCCCTTATTCTGGTTCACTCGCAAAGGCAAATTCCTTCTCAAATGGACAAAACCATGTGCACCACGGGGGGGGGGGGGGCAGATGTAACATGTGCAGAGACTTAGATTTGGGTGGGATCTATAATGAAGAAGTGAGATCTATAGTGCAGCGTAAAAATAAAGCAGCCAGTATTTACTCTGCACAGAAACAAAATAAAGCCCCAATTCTAATTCTCTCTGCACAAGTTACATCTGCCCCCACCTGCAATGCAGCATGGTTTTGCCCATTTGCGAAGGAATTTGCCTTTGCAAGTGAACCAGAATAAGGGCCATAGAGAATGACAGGTCAGGCAGCGACTTCTCAGGGGAAACAAATATATGGAATAAAATGTTCCATTATTTCAGTTAATGGAAGGTGGATGTACCCCCAGCACTAGGTGCTATTTAAGGATTGGGCTCCTCAACAAATGTGTCCATGAAATGCAAAGTGAAGAGAAGAAATAAGGACCACAATGGATTCAAGCTGTATTTAAAGGGGTCCGAGATGAGATCCTGGCGGTCCGACTCCCGGCGTGCAATATACTGACCGCAGCAAACCTGACAGTGGGGCGTGCACAACACTCCCCTGCTACGCTCAGCACACTCATTTATTCTCCCTCTATGGGTGACATGGACACTCACAGAGGGAGAATATGTCGGGATAATGGCGTTCGGGATCCCAGCATTGGTATTGCGACCAGCGGGATTTTGATCGCATCCCATGTGAAAGCTACATGAAATTCTTTTATGGTTAGTAAATGACGTGCACTGGAGGCAACCATTTTGCATAGGCCAAAGCAGCAGGGCCATCACCGTAACCCCCATGAGGGAGAATAGCCTCTGGCAACATCAGTCTACTGACCCTCAGCATCCTGACTGCTGGGAGGTCATCAGTCACCTGCAGAGAACTGGTACACTGGATTTTCTTGCTGTAGCTATGGTGATTATTTTATTTTGTGACAGTGAATCAATCAATTCTCCATCGCTGGACTTAGCAGGAGCTGTTCAGACATTCCGCGCCCCCCCACTCTAGCACATCCTAATCCTGTTGGCAATATAGACAACAGACGTCTATAAACACCATCCATACTATTATCTGTGATGGGTGCCGGACGGGATCCCGACAGTCATTTACCTGACTGTTAAAATACAGGTGCACGGGTTCCCGATGGCCACCGGCTATTCTCCCTCGTGGGGGTCCACGACCCCCACGAGGGAGAATAGAATAGGTGGCGAGCGCAGCGAGCCACCGTGCCGCAGCGTGGCAAACCCGCAAGGGGCTTTGTTGCGCTCGCCACGCTGTCTGAGTCCAGCCAGTCGGGATCCCGACTGTCGGAACCCTGTACTACACCCATCTGTGACCCATCACCCACTGAAGGTCTTGTATACCTTTAATGTAACCTACTTGACAATCTTGCATTTAAAAACACCCCAATTAACTGTAATAAACCCCACACCCCAAATCCTCCTTATTACTTTACAAAGACATACTTGCTCCATTGAATGGGAATAATATGGGTTAAGTATCCAAATGGTCCTATCGTAATCTGTGCTTGGCAGTGGAGCGTGCCACTGCACATATCACTGCAGGTTAGTGGGCGCTGTTGGTGGCACTTGTTAATTATTTGTTTAAATACCTTAACCTGGCACATACCTCTCTTTGAAATATGCCATCTTCTGACTGCCCATCTCCTACCCCTACCAGCTAATACCTATACAACATTTGTGAACTTAATTTAAGATATTTAATCACACTGTCCATTATTCAATTTCAAGATGCTGCTATAAATGGGATTCGAACCCATCGCTGTAGGTATTGCAGTCAGCCACTCTATTCGCGAGATATCTGACCTGTATGGAAAAGCCTCTTCCCCACGAGGGTAAAAGAGCAAAAGGGTTTAAAGATGCACTAGAGCTGACACAGGGTGCCATGCCAATGGGTTGGTGCACGTTTTGATGATGCAACTAGACGTATTCATGCTGCTGAAAGTGAACATACGTTCACCTCTTAATCTGGCCCCCAATGTCACAGAACTCCCAAGGACCTCCAGCATCCCTAGCGCTACCAGTAGGGGACCTGTGATCAGCACTCTCCTGTGGTTAAGACACCCATGTACGTTCCCCATAATGAGGAACGGTAAAGCGGAAGTGTCCAATAAGTTTTTAAGTGGTAACTTATTGTTTTTTTTTTTTTGCATGTCATAAAACAAGACGCGGGCATTACTGTATAAATCCTCACACCCTTGTAAAGAGGACGACTCACCTTGTGAATGAAGCAGAGTGACATTTATTTTGGTGACTGGGAGCTTGCTGGCTTTCTGCAGGATTACAGGTATGACACATCACACCGTATATCCTACTCGCTCCTGGTTCTGCCTACTATAATGCCTCATGGTGCCGGATATTCCACATGTGTCCACTTTAACAGAAACAAAACCAAATATATAGCAATGCTAATGCTGAATGAGTTCTGTGCCAGGCAGAGGAGCCGATCTCGCACAGTACCTACGTGTCCGCGGAGAGTTGCGTCAATCACTTGCTCTGGCCTGCACCTGGATGGGTGGAAAAGGGGCCCACGGTCGTGTCCATTCTCTCTCTCTACCTTATTGCTTCTAATATGGTCTAGACTGTATCTCAATGTGAAGATACAGACCAGACTGTGCTAGAAGCATGAAAGCAGAGAGACTGTGGCACATTGAGAACATTACCATTAACAGCCATTGATGGTCTGATAACAAACCCGATAGATCTTATTACGTATTCAGCCTGAGAAGAGGTTAATGGTCCCTCTCATCTTGGTCCTTCCAAAAAAAGACCAGGACAGGCAGCTGCGTAAGATCTGAGACCAACATTAAAGCGGATTAGCCGGGCGTGACACATGTCAGTGTTTGAGTTCTGAACATTACACCGTATTATCGCACATTAGCAATTAGGTAATGAAGGGGAGACACAACGATCTGCCTTTAAAGACCACACTTGTACAGTTGGGGCAATCTTTACCTGCAACACTTCTTTTGTGCAAGTTACAGTTTATTTTTAAATCGGGCAAATGCAACCGTCCAAATACTGGTACAAACATGATGTACAACGCTTGGGCTTAGTGACGGATACTATGTCCAAGGCACCAAATGAATGACAGTTATTATTTAAATCTGAAATTGTAGGGAAACTATCGTCGGCATACTGTGTAATGTAGGGCATACAGTCAACATGCATTGGGTTGACCACTGAAGATCGACATGGCGTAGGCCAACAAATGAAATACAAATGTAGCGCCTCTCAACTTTGCAGGGGCTGGCGGTGGATTCGCCACACGCCAGCCCCCTGCCAGACTTCGCAAGGGGATGTGTGCGTACGAGACGCGCGTGCGTCCCCTTACAACGGAGCTGTCCCCGCCACGTCCCCCCACCTCACACGCACGTGCGTCCCAGTATCACGGCGGCTGCGCAGCGTCTCCCTGCCCGACTCCATTTCAGGGAGACGCTGCCCAGTTCGGGGGGGGTGTGTGTGTGTGTGTGTGCGTGTGTGTGTCCGGGCGGCGAGGGGGACTGGTGGTGACGACGCCAGCCCCTGCAAAGATGTGGCCGGCTACATCTGTATGCACAGCGATTCCAAATCAGTAGAGAAGGAAACCCCATTACATTCATACTTTACCGTTACACCATCTGACGAGTTCCTAGAAGCACAGACCACGTAAAAAGTCTTGATCACCTCCCTTTAATTAAGATCTGTATCTACAATGACGTCGTCAACAATTCCAAAGAAATTCAGGCACATGTTCGAAGAGAAGCATCATTCGCAATAATTGTGGGAAAACATCAAAGTATAAATTCATAAAAGACTCCATTGCCCCGGGGAAACTGTAGGTTCTAGCGCGGGACACGGGGTAAGACAGACGTACAGATAAGAAAGTATACACATCAGCAGGCACTACTGCGGCAACTATAAAGCATTCTGTGTACAGCGATTGGAGTCACAGTTCAGGCACCGGATAGAACACAGGGTTCTAGAACTCATGTTTCTTTTGTTGCAGACTCTGATCTATGTGACCGATGAGGACACAACCTCATATGGGGATCCGGACAACGGGTCTACAGCAAAAAGGTTGACAATCATTAGGTCAATATGCAAAAAGGTTGACACAAACATTAGGTCGACATGTGGTTTTTCACAGTTTTTTGAGCCGACATGTATTTTATGCCCTACCATCCACTAGGGCGCGGTGGGAGAATAAAATGCCTGAAGCATTGCGAGCGATGTGAGGGGATGCAAACTGCGTCCATGTCGACTGTGTTGACATTTGGGTCAAAAAAACAGTGCAAAACCCCATGTTGACCTTTTGACTGTCGACCTATACACTGTCGACCTAATGCTTGTGTCAACCTTTTTGTATTTTGACCTTTTCACATGTCGACCTTTTCGCATGTCAACCTTTTTGCTTGTCGAACCTAATGGTTTTCTACCTTTTTGCTGTAGACCCCTTGTCCCACTTCCCTTATATGTACAGCAATTGCGGCTCATAGACCTAGGGGGCGATTCTGGTTCACACTTAGTGAACCGGATTCGGCCCTTGCCCGGATGGTCAGAGTTTGCGCATGTGCAAACCACAACTGCGAACAGCACCGGTGAGCTGCTCACTAGCCGGGCGGTTCACAGCCGGGATGGAGGAACGGGAGTGGTGGCAACGCTGGGCCATGAATACCCATGGGTATGCGGGCAGGCCGATGCCTGCCGGGGTGGGTGGTTGACGTCACATGATTTATCCTGCTGCGGCACATGTGAGGGGATGTGTCTTTCTAACACATACGGCGGCAGGGGGGAGATTTTGTCAGGGTGCGGCGCCACAGGGACCTGGTAAGCTAATAGCTTCGCAGCTTAATGAGTCAATCAAAGTTCACAAGTGAGATAGTAGGAGTGTTGGTGTGCACCTGCTTGAACAAGTGGACCAACGCCCATTTCATTTCTACAGATCTGTTAAAAAGGGTTTGGGTTCAATGGGTCGACAGTTTCTAGTTCGATCCCAGAAGATCGACATGGAAAAAAGTTTTTAGTTTTTTTGGGGGTGTCAATTTATACCATGTAGCATGGAACCCTAATTAGCGTAGCTTCCCACGCTCCAGGCCCGGTTCCCAGTCCGCGTGGATGGTAAAACATGAAAAAGTGGAACAAATTGTGAAAAAACTCATGCCGACATTTCATGTAGACCATGGGATCTTCGGCCCCCCAGCTGTTGTTGAACTGCACATCCCATGATGCCCTGCTACAGTTTTGCTATTTGGCCATGCTAAAACGGTTGCAGGGCATGCTGGGATATGTAGTTCAACAACAGCTGGAGGGCCGAAGGTTCCCCATCCCTGATGTAGACCAATAGTTTTACGGTCGATCTAAAATCTGGATACGATCAACTCTATGGGGTTGAAGTATCAAGCAGTGAAAAGAGTGGATAAGTGGACCAATGGAGAAACTGCCCATGGAAACCAATCAGGTTTTGCCTATGATTTCATAGAGTGTACTTGATAAATGCTACCTCAATGCTGATTGGTTGCCAAGAGCAAAGTCTCCACTGGACCACTTTGTCACACTGATACATCAAGACCCTAAATGACTTACCAAAGGCTGGAAGCCGAGATGTTGAGAAGAACATATAGAATTTTGGCCACAAGTGTTATGGGGTCACATAAGAGATGAAGTACCACCAATTCCAGCCCTGACTCTGCTGGTGACCTCACGGAATTTGGCGGAGATTACGGCCGGCTTGCGCAGGGGAGTGCGTCCTCCTCCTGCTGGTAATTGTATTACCAGGCAACATAACACTAGAACTTATTTTATTCAAGATTTAATTATGGCTTTGCCGTACTGGAAAGAGGATTGACGTTCCGGTCAATAGTAAGCAGAACTTGGCATATAAATAACGTTCCCGGTGAAACCTGCGCAACTTACATTTCATGTTTACTGAAAATCTACAACGTAAATACTTAAAAATAATTAGGGCATCTCTTCCCTTCTGTTAATTGCCAAATTCATTACAATTCATATGGTGTCTCAGGAAGGGTTAGGAATCCAGGGGATCCGATTACGGTCAGGTTGGTAGGCAGTGATACTTGGTGTGCTCGATAGGAGAAGGGGGCAGTTCATAGAGATCAATGTAAAACAGTCCAATGGCTTCCAGCGCAGTCCGTGTGAGCTGCAGACCACACAGGAGGAGTCCGGGTAATACAGGACTATGCAACCGACCTACAACTTCCCATTAGCGAATGCAGCTTCCTGGAACTGGGGCACAAAACTTCTAAAATAAATCCTGAAAGACATAAACATTGGGTAATTGATCAGTTGTGCATGTGGAATACATATCACTTCTTTATTACTCTATCAGACTCTACCAGATTGTGTGCTTGTAAACCATTGATTAACCACACCCATGGGCGTAACTATCATTGGTACAAGGATTGCCATTGCTTCGGGGCCAAGAGGGCCTGGACCCAGGTTATGAAGTTGCCAACTAATTTCCCAGATTTGTCTACTAAGCAGTTGGGTCTAATCCAGTGGTTCCCAACCTTTTTTCTCTCCCGTACCCCTTGATTAGGCTTTTCATTGATAAGTACCCCCTCCTCTCATTTTGAAATATGGACAGTACTTAGCGGTATGCGGATCCTTATGCATGTCCTTATATTAAGGAGGAGCGGCGGAGTAGTATTCAGCAAGGAATCATGCTCTTCTGTGTCTAGGCACTGGTTGTGTATTATCCAGGATTCCCGCTAACACCGGTAGGATTAATGCCGCTGCTTCCTCCACCTTTGTCAGTGCTGGACAGATGACTGATGATGTCTGAGGGCAGCATGGGAAGCTCCCAGTGGATTGCTGGTCAGGCATATGACACAACATGGTTTATCTCCCTGGCAATGGGTCTTCTTCAGCCATCAAAAGACCTTTTCATCGTCCGCCATTACCAATATTATTTTCAAGTACCCCCAACTGGTCTGCAGAGTACCCCCAGGGGTAATAGTACCCCAGGTTGGGAACCACTGGTCTAATCCATTGCCCAGCCTGAATTGTGTGACATTACATTTTTGGTGTGTCTTATGAGGGGACTCTAAAGTGGACCCCAGTTCAAATTCTGCGACATTATAAATGTGTCACGATATGAACTGGAGGGCACTGTAATGTACCATCATCTGATCTGCTCAGTGTAATGTGGAGGGCACTATATTGTTACATAAGAACTAAGACACTTTACTGGGGCATTACTATAATGTGTCAAATTAATAACTGCTGCGGATAGGTGTCTCAAAAATCATTGGGACAGAGCTTCAATATGTTACTATGGAACCATCAAAGTACTGGTTACACCACTGACCACGCTGTTTAAATAGACCTATATATTAGCCAATCACAATGCGAGGCCGCAGCAGCTTCCTGTTTTGTGGAATGATCGCTGAGGAACAGTCTGCCAACTGTGATACCAGATTGGTCGCAGGTCCACCGGGCAGACAGTACTGCCAGATCCCACACAAGTCCCCGCCCCTTACGCAGCGAAGCTGACAAGCAATGAGAAAACATCTCTTGAAATGCTAAGACAGCTGAGTGTCACAATAAGGAGGAGTGTTATATTTATGAGACAGGAGCATTTTCATCTTGTAATAATAGGATTACGCATAGTAAATGCTCCTTAATACACCTTAAAAGAGACATTTTCTCGCCTGTCTGCTGCTCAGGTTAAAGAGGATTCTCTTGCTGTAATTACGGCCTTTAAATCGCCTCTGTAAATGATTTCATTTGCGCACAAATAAAACCTTCAGTCGGCTTTGCATATAAAGCAGAATCTGCAGCGGAAGTGCTGCTCTCTGATGTCACAGGTCTTTGGTTGCGCAATAGCGTCTGACGTCACCAAGAGGCATATATACATATAATGGCTAAAAGGGGGAGTCGTTGCGTGGGTGCTACAGCTTTCAGGCCACCATACACTATGCAGCTTCTACAAGGGGAGAAGTCGCATCTGATCCTCCTTGATCGCATGCAACTCCGTTCCCCGCCGCTGAGAGGAGATCTGATCTCCGACTCCGGTACAGTGTACACTGCATTGGACTGAACGTTATACACATGCGATTGGGCCCCGATTTCTCAGCCCAATATGCCGGAATTGGGTGAACTTTGGCCCAAATCGCATAGTGTATGGGGGCCTTGAGGCTCAGATTTATTAAGAGGCTGGGGAGCAGTGTAATTACAGGAAGGTGCGTACACACTTTGCCCCATACACACTTAGTGGTATTACAAACCATACTCCATGCTCATATTTTGGCCCCTTTGAGCGATATCGTTGGCGTACACTCAATATTGTTAACGATGTCCTCTATCTTCTACCATGCTGCATCCTGCTCCCCCACACCATCGTTCGCCACCGATGGCATCTGCAAATATACAGTATATGCACTTGCTGATGCGGGGACCCCGTCCCCGATATCGCTGGGTACACACATCACTGACGACCATAAGTGGTTGGCCTACACCATAGCCTATCGCTCATCCTAAAGTGGCCGCTGCGCTGGAGCAAGTGAGAAAAGCGATAGGAATGTAACTCTCACCTACAAACCAAAAAGTTTCAGCAACAATAATTAACAACATACAGTCTATGTGATTCCCCTTTGGTGTTCCCCACGCCGTTCTATGACTTGTGGTTCAGGCAGTTACTGAGATGCCATAAAACAATGACACTTTAGGCCCTAACTATTACCTCTATATACGGACGGACTCTCACAAACATTTTATAGATGAACGCAATAAACCAATAAAAAACTTGTTTTCCAAAACATAGAACACCTAAAGGAAGGAGACCCAAATGCAGCCTTCCAATCAATGTAATAACAATCAGGGGTCAATTCAATTCCGTGTGAGCAGGGTGCAGCGGTGGTTTGACCCTTTATAAGAATTACAGTGGCTCCTCGCCAGAATGCTTTTTCTCTGCACTGGGTAGCCATTTAAACTGAAGACCTACTTCTATCTGCCTGATTACAGTGCTCCTGGGCCCTCATTCTAATTGCTTTGCTCCCCTGTGCGTTTGCATAGAGCAGCGATGTATAGCGACTGCGCGTGTGCATATCCATCTACGCACATGTGCAGCCACTTTGTGTGAGCGGACGCAGCAAATAGCTTATTTGCCGGCCTGTTCACACCTAGGAACCAAGATTTCCTACCGTCGGGTGCCCTGAGATCCCAGATAATGGGACCCTACAAGTAGGAATATGGCGGATTACTTCTTCATGTATATGAGAGGTGCCAAGTTTCATTTCCGCTGTTTATTTACCTCTCCTTCTGTCCTACGCTATGCATAAAAGTTGATGATTCCAAATCTATGTTGTAAATGGTTAATATACAATGCCCAGTACATTGTGCTGCCTCTGCATCTCCTTTCAGCTTCCTTCTCAGCTGCTGGCTGTAAGATGACGAAACGTTTTCCTGCACGATATTCCACAGCCACCAGACAATGCACGGGACACTATCTGGTGGATAGGATGGGCAGGCCATTACACACCGCCTCTACTGGCTTCCTCTGCAGGTGGCTCTGTAAATGTTCTGTTAGATGCCCGAAGACAAAGAGAATATCGGGTGTTTATTATTTTCAGCTGAGAGGGTGGCTGGGAGCTGGATCCCTTATTAGAGATTGACGTGATTATGGATTACAAAATTGACAGTATACATACAGACATTCAATGGGTCTACAGGCAATAGGTTGTAAGGGTGCAAAGTCAAATGGTCATCATTGACTTATGTCAACAGAATCAAAAGGTTGACACCAAAAAGATGGACTCATTTATTTAAGTTACTTTAACCTTCATCCTAAACCAAACCTCCTCCTGCTGCCTAACCCTCCCCATGATGCCTAACCTTCCCCTTACACAGCCTAATGTTCACCAATTGTAAAACCCTAACTGTCCCCACCAAGTGCCTAACCATCATGAAAAACACGTACAGTATCAACTTTTTCTGGGTCTATCATTTGCAGACTGGGCTTTTGAAATTGCCAACTTTTTTGACCTGGTTGTTCTAAGTCCATGTTGATCCTTTAACTGTCCACCTTTTCACCCGGTTGACCATCTGGTTGTCAACCTATAGACTGTATCTATTAACGGTCTAAATTCCATTTCGATAACAAGTGAGAATAGTCAAACAGGAGGCCAACAGGATGATATCCCTGTTTCAGTGTTAAGCTGTTGGACCTGGTTCCTGTTCCCAAGAGATGTTCTTCAGGTCTTCATAGAGTTAGGGTGCAGGAGAACCACACCACTTAGTTTTGGGGCACATATACTGTAACTTCTAAAACTTTAATCCATAATGAAAATAAACTCTTCAGAGAGGTTAGGGGAAAGGAAACTCGAAGATATCGGGAAGATATCAGGATGGATGTCATCTCTCCCGGTGACATGGGTGAAAACATGGATGGCTGGAATGACTGAGAAGGATGGGGGTGGAGGAGTAATGTGATGGGGCAATGAGTTGAAAAAGTTTAAGTAATAGTCAGTAAAAGAGTTTTATTTAGTGAGAAAGAGCGCAGAGTTGTCACTTGAAAGAATGCGTCCAAGGTGGGGAGAAGCAACGTTAAAGTGAGATGTTCTCCAGCTTGTACGGAATCATGTTCGTACATAATAAGTTACAGGTACAGTATATGCTTCAGTTATAAAGAACTACTGTAGTCGAGTAGTGACAGGGTGAGTGAGTGGTTCAAGCGGGAAGGCCAAAGAGGAACCTGGACACTTTTTAAGTCATTGAAGAGAGCTCAGATTATTGCTGATTTGGCAAATTTGAAGAGACCGTAGTGTATCGCTGGTTTGGAAAATGACGATACGGGTCTGTACCAAGTTCAGCATTATGACTTACCTGCCCACATCGGTGCTAATTACCACTTACATCTCTGGTCAGATAAGCAACACAAAAGCGTGTTCTATGAGGTAGATTATAGGCTTGTTAATAAGTACTGTTTTGAAATATAACCTAGCTACATAATTAGCTTAATTATTAATAAATGTGGGTCACGCATAACCAGCGGTGCCTTATGAAACTATCCATTATTAAAAACAAAAAAGGTCCTGATGAGGACAAATACTAAGGTCTTTGGTAACAATCTACATACACCAATGTATTATATCAGCTTGAAGCACAACATTACAGAGTGTTTTCTTTTTGTATGTCAAAAACTTTCCCAAAGCGGTCACCAGGTGGGTGACAGGCACAAGATACATACGGACTAGAGCAGAGAGTCTATGGTCCTTATTGCTACTTTCCATTCTCCAGACATGAACGGACTGATTTAAGGCTCCTGGAGATCCAACGACTTTGACCTATCATTACAGAGAGGGAGAGGCTTCCCAAACACAGGCCCTTATTCTAATCGGCTCGGTACGGCCCGCGTGCGGCCGTACCGCCGATGTTTTCTCTCTGCACATGCGCAGAGGTCACTCTGCGCATGTGCAGGGGAATTATTCGTGTTAAAAATTTAGACGCCGCAAAGGGGGCGTATAGGGGCGTGAGGGGCTTCATCCCCTCATTTCCCTATGTGTACGCCCCGCGTTTCATGGGCGTTCCCATGCAAACGCGGGGCGTACGCATGGTAATGAGGGCATGACGCCACTCATGGGGGCGGAAAGCTGACGTCGCCGGATGTCAGCTTTCAGCCCCCATACAAGCTACCACACGGACGATTGTCCGTGTGGTCTCAGCTTGCGGGAGCTGCCGCGGCGTGCGGTCCTGCCTTCGATGGTCGTCGACCATCGAATGCAGGGGGCAGCTCCCAGCATGGTGGAGGCGTACGCCTCCACCATTTTCGTGCGGTTCGCCAGCCGTCCGTGTACGGACGGCCGTGGCGAACCGTATAGTGGGCGGGGATTCGTCTGGTGCGGTCGGAGCCGCATATGCGGCTCGACCGCACCAACCAGAATAAGGGCCTTAGTCTGAAGGTTAATTCCTGGGAGGTGAACACAAACCAGCAGCCCATAAAACCAGTTGTGATACACAAGCCGTTTGTTGCTTTGGACAGGCAAACCCTTCTGTCATGCAGCCAAGAACAGGTTGTGTTGGGTGTCAGGTATAATCATAAACAAGTTTTCCAGGTCTTGGGACAAGTTGCAGCAGGAAGATAAAAAAAAAGACAATAACAAACCTATTGAGGAATCTGTAGAACAAAAGTGTGGGGAGGCTGCCTCCAGCCGGCCAGGGACTGAGGTCACACACTTCGGTGCGGAGGCTGCCTCCAGCCGGCCAGGGACTGAGGTCACACACTTCGGTGCGGAGGCTGCCTCCAGCCGGCCAGGGACTGAAGTCACACACTTCGGTGCGGAGGCTGCCTCCAGCCGGCCAGGGACTGAGGTCACACACTTCGGTGCGGAGGCTGCCTCCAGCCGGCCAGGGACTGAGGTCACACACTTCGGTGCGGAGGTTGCCTCCAGATGGCCAGGGACTGAGGTCACACACTTCGGTGCGGAGGCTGCCTCCAGCCGGCCAGGGACTGAGGTCACACACTTCGGAGCGGAGGCTGCCTCCAGATGGCCAGGGACTGAGGTCACACACTTTGGTGCGGAGGCTGCCTCCAGCTGGCCAGGGACTGAGGTCACACACTTCGGTGCGGAGGCTGCCTCCAGCTGGCCAGGGACTGAGGTCACACACTTCGGTGCGGAGGTTGCCTCCAGATGGCCAGGGACTGAGGTCACACACTTCGGTGCGGAGGTTGCCTCCAGATGGCCAGGGACTGAGGTCACACACTTCGGTGCGGAGGCTGCCTCCAGCCGGCCAGGGACTGAGGTGTCATACACTTCGGTGCGGAGGCTGCCTCCAGCCGGCCAGGGACTGAGGTCACACACTTCGGTGCGGAGGCTGCCTCCAGCCGGCCAGGGACTGAGGTCACACACTTCGGTGCGGAGGCTGCCTCCAGCCGGCCAGGGACTGAGGTCACACACTTCGGTGCGGAGGCTGCCTCCAGCCGGCCAGGGACTGAGGTCACACACTTCGGTGCGGAGGTTGCCTCCAGATGGCCAGGGACTGAGGTCACACACTTTGGTGCGGAGGCTGCCTCCAGCCAGCCAGGGACTGAGGTCACACACTTCGGTGCGGAGGTTGCCTCCAGATGGCCAGGGACTGAGGTCACACACTTCGGCGCGGAGGCTGCCTACAGCCGGCCAGGGACTGAGGTGTCATACACTTCGGTGCGGAGGCTGCCTCCAGCCGGTCAGGGACTGAGGTGTCATACACTTCGGTGCGGAGGCTGCCTCCAGCCGGCCAGGGACTGAGGTCACACACTTCGGTGCGGAGGCTGCCTCCAGCCGACCAGGGACTGAGGTCACACACTTCGGTGCGGAGGCTGCCTCCAGCCGGCCAGGGACTGAGGTCACACACTTCGGGCAGAGGCTGCCTCCAGCCGGCCAGGGACTGAGGTCAAACTCTTATTGTGTTAATCCAAGACCCCAGTAAGACGATTTAGCCATACAGGGACTAAAAAAATCCCTCTAGACGCCAATAAACGACAATCAATAAACTACCTAGATGAATCACGGCATAGTTTGTCCTACTAAATAAAGTTACATTGTTTTTGGTCACGTAAGAAATTCCTCTGCTTAACCACCCTTACCGTAAAGAAGCCCTCCCTATGTTCAAGGGAAACCACCTTTCTTACTTTCACTGAGACCCCTGATTCTCTGCATGATGCCTTATTTATAAAGAGACAAATATATGTAGAAATGTTAAAGCAATTTCTATATATTAATAAGGACACTTTTTTTCCAATGTGACCAATTCTAGGTCTGATCTTTCTTGAATGTCTATTAATGAAGCAGCCAGTTACTGAATTCTCTTCCATGGCCTTCTTAAAAGTGTCGGTACTTGTGTAGTTTCACGGCGCCAGCATGGCACCGAGCTACTTCCGGGTTCTACACTCGCCACAAACTATGTTAAAAAAAGTAACTTAACTCCATGCCAACATGGATAGTTCATACCCCCACTATCCATGTTGGCATGGAGTTGATTTTAAATAGCGTGGCGAGCATAGCGAGCCCGCAAGGGGACTCAGACGCACGGCGCCATACTGGCGCCGTGAAACTACACAAGTACCAAAGTGTCTTCTATAGCCTTTATAATACTGATCTAACTGGTGACTTACACAAGAGGAATGCTAACTACATTATTGGTGCCTTTGCAGCTGCTGCCAGGGCACTGAGGACCTGACCTTCAGCGAGTGGACTTCATGCAGCTGCAACTATTGGTGGTTGTCCACCTGCAGCTGTATAACCATCACAGTCTATTTTTCCATTGCGTATATAAAGGCAACCAAAAGTGCAATAACTGAAACGCCTACTTTCAGCGTCCGTGCGCCCGTTAATGCCACTTTAAGCATTCTTAGGTGCCACCAACAAATGTACCCCAGCCCTATGGCAGGTGCGCTTTCTCTATCTGACTACGTCTCTGCATTCGCAGTCCCTTTCACTGGCACTTACACACGTGACACCCCCATTAAAAGGACCATTTCTGGGTGCACTGCTAGCCCCCTACCCATCAATCCCTGCCCAGCAACACCCCAGTGATGAAGCAATGCCACTGCAGCCCTAGTGGTGGCTTAGAGGAGTTAGTGCCGCATGGGCGTATGATCTATGCAGATTCCATACAGACAACCAGACCTACTGAAATAACTCATCAAAAATGGCCGCCGCCTTGAAAGAAGGTAGATGCTAGGTCCTACTGGATCTGTAGCGTCTGTCAGGAAAGAGCAGTGTGTACCCAGAAGTGCCAGATTTCAGGAACTCTGGTGCGTCTACGAGCAAGAGACCCCTGAAAACTAACAATAAACCCCTGGCAATGAGCAAGAGACCCCTGACAACGAGACTGAAACCCCTGGCAACAAGCATATAATCACTGGCAACAAACATGTACAGTAGATACAAGAATATAATTAATGTATGGGGGGGGGCAAAAAGTTTATATAATAGAGGCAACTCAAGTGGGGTTTAAGGCGGAAGCAGTGGTACATAAAGCCTCTGCATCTTACATCCCCACTGCGCCCAGGACTGGAGTACCGTATTCCTGTCATATAGTAACCCCAATTCCTATCCCAGTAGCATTCTCCCCCTTTGTGTTCGACTTGTTACCATGGTGATGGCCTAAGTGAATTCATCATAAATTAGATTTTATTCTTACTGCACCTTTTTAGACTATTTCTTTAATATTACAGATATTCGTCTATTTTTCCTGCGTAATCATTTCTGTAGTCTACGACCAAAGCTCACATGTAACATCTGCGATGGGAACATTGTGAAGCCAGAGTGGGGGCGAGCGTGCACACACAGCCGGTATTAGTGTCATGTAAATTACGGGATGATGGGTGAAAGCTATCAGTGTAACATAAAAAAAAAGAGAGATATAATTAACGCAACGATCCTATTCTCCTGTGTGTCGCGGTGGAGAAAGCAATACCCCATTAAGATGCTGCTGCTGAACACGGCTTCCAAAATAGATCTGTTGGAATGCGCTGTAATTATAAGGCTTCGAACTAGAGGAACGAGACAGAACTTGTGCTTGTACTTTCGGGAGAGTTCTGCATTTGCTTACATTAATATAAGCCTTGGGTCCACACCGTCCCTGTGATCATTCTAGAACATTGGGTGGATCGCCTACCTTCACAGTCTGCCCAACATTTCCCCCGCAGCAGCGTTATCACAAATCCGCACAATGGTTTCTATGTGTGAAGTAGTGAAGAGAGTGGAGAAGTTGCCACGGCGATCGATCAGCTTTAAAGTAATATTTATTAAGAGCTTTCTCACCATAAGCAACTTTTCTACGGTCCCACTCTTTTCACTGGTTCAAGAATAGACCCCTTAAGTCATTCATTTCTTATGGTGCCCGAGTGTTTTTTTCCAGCACACGATGTGACGGGTGGCAGAATTTGAAAAAAAAAAAAAAAAAAAATTTCAAAACACTGGGCTGCCCTATGATTGGCTAAAGAGCTCTCAGCCAATACAAAGCCTCACATTCAGTCGGCTGCTGATTGCCTCAGAGAGCTCTCTCAGCCAATCAGAGGACCTCCCAATCTTTTGAAATGTTTTTTTACATTTCTGCCACCCACCAACTGACTACCGCCGCATGCCAGATCTTCTGCCGCCTACTCCACTACACCTACGCCCTCCTGCCGCCCGCTCCGCTACACCGACCATTGATTGCATTGCGAGCAATCGCATGTGGTTAAAAAGTTCAATAAATATTATGTGCAGCACATAATATGTATCAATGCGACATTCGACCAGCGGGCCTGCGCCTGCGTCGGGTGACACATTCGATGTGCATACAATCATGCGATTTATCGCACAGATGCGGTCGAAATGGAATGATTGTATGCGATGTATGGGCACCATAAGGGTCAGACATCAAAGAGAAACATTTCCCTACACACTCTAGTACAAGCTTCTGTGTGTGTGTGTGTGTGTGTGTGTGTGTGTGTGTGTGTGTGTGTGTGTGTGTGTGTATTCTGATCGGAGCTGTATTATGTAATGTAAGTAAATAGCTTGTTGTATTAGGCATCAGTGTATTATCCCACACTGTGACAGGTACAATAACTGCACACTCTAGTGGGGACAGATGAATCAGATAAGGACAAAGCTGTTGCTGACTGCTGGTGTTTACCTGTGGGCAGGGGAAAAGTAGTAGGGCCACAAACCTGAGATAATTACTGTTTTACTCCAAAGTCACCTGATACCTGTAACAGGAGCCAGGCTGAAGCAGGTTAGGTGTGGTTTGTAGAAGAACATGTAACTCACCTAATGCTGTCTCCAGTGCCAGTACAACCTGTCAGTATGGAAGCGTCTGGGAGTGAATGCAGACCACCACCATAGAAGAACCAGTTTAAATCTGCAGTGTTAGATAAAGTTGGCCATACATTAGCCATGGATCGGGGCATTTTGACAATTTTGTGATGATTGTCCTTAACCATTGCTGATGTATGGGTCCCCAATTGACAATTGCCTTCCCACATGTTGGACACTCTGCAACAAATTTGACGTGTGATTGCTAATATGTGGGGCGATCGGCTTTTTGTGTGACTGTTTTAACAATCATACAATTCTTCCACTGCTTACATCACTGCTATAGAGAATACAATAAGGTGGTGTATGCATAGCCAGATTAAGGGTACTGTACTCTAGGCCCCCCACTGTCAGGGGGTCTATCGCCAGAACAGTGACATCACTAGCTCTCGATTCCTGTCCCAGTGTGTAAAGGCCCCCATACATTAGGCCGACTTGTCCGAAGGGGTGGGGGGGCTTGGTGGCGACGAAAGCCGGGAGCCAGGCAGCAAGAGAGGCAGCGCTGGGGTGGAGCCAGGATCCGGGTGAAGGAGGTGCAAATAGGTGGCGGGGGAGCAAAGCTGCATAAGAAAAACCCCCATACTAAATGGGAAGCCACGGATTGGCTGAGAGCTCGAAGCCAATCACTGGCTGCCCATTCATTTGTATGGGTTTTTATTTTTATTTATTGGGTCGGATGGGATGTTAAATACATGAGATTTGGTCCGATTTATTGGCCTGATACGTCGGATTCGGACCAAATCTTACTAGTGTCTTAAGTAGTACAGAGGCTGCTGCTATTCTTACAAGTGACAAGATGTCTCTTAAGCAGTTTGAAAGGGGCAGAATAGATGGGCCAAGTGGTTCTTATCTGCCGTCAAATTCTATGTTTCTAATTTCCACACCTATTTTGTCAATTTCCCTTGGCACTCAAAGGGTTAATTTCCGAATGTAACTACTGGTTTTTAAATGTCATACCCCTCTTCCCCTGGACCCAAATTGCTGATTTACTGTACAGCCGTCTCTTTTGTGTTGCGTTGGGTTTTATTTTATGTGTAGTGAACACTTTTTTCTTTGTCCGCTCACAGAGAAGTTGGTTGTACTGACCACATACTACTATGCGTTTCCATGACGTTTATTTTACTTTAATGCCCACAGACAAAAAAATAATCCAAATAAATGCAAATAGAATATTCCTGGACCGTGATCATCGCTCGTCTCCTGTCACTCCAGACATACACATTATTCCAGAAGTACGTTCCCAGGATTTGCTTTCATTGGTCTGCAAAGTGACAATGTGCTCTGCCACGGAGCCGCGGTGATTACCCAGCGCAATAAGGTAAACAGGCAGCTGCCGCTTGGTTGGGATTTGCTACAGACAAAAGCGTCAAAATATGTAGAAAATGCTTTTATCCTTCTTGTTACAGAAACATCCCGACACAAAATGACAGATGTGGTAGAACTGGTTGCACCACTTGGTGGGATGCGGCCTTCTCAGCAACACACTGTTTGGCGGTCACACAATGTGTACTGTAGCAGCTCTATCCTATTTCCTAACCAATCATAAGCATGAATTGGAACAGTGGGTGTGGCTGGGCCATGAGGTAGTCATAGTACCCATTCTGAAGCATCAGGCTACCCCTTAACCCCGTCCCCTCCACTCACCTGTTCTGTGCCAGTACAGGTGCAGTCCTGATCTCTGTGGATACCTGCCTGACCCACAGCAACATAATGGGCTGGTGTTTCATGAGAGTAACCATATACATTACTCTAAATGTAATATACAACATTATGGGATAGTATTATTATCTGCTGGATTACATAGAGCAATAGCAGCATCTAATGGGAACGATTTGGCTGATTCCGACGGAACGACAAATTGTTCAGATTGCCCAGTGTTTATGCACTATTGGGGTAATTCAGGGACAGATATATGAAGCAGTGATAAGGGAGGAGAAGTGATAAAGTGCCTGGTACCTAATCACCAGCCAATCAGCTCCTGACTGTTAGGTTACAGGCTGGGTTTAAAAAAGGACAGTCAGGAGCTGATTGGCCGATGATGAAGTACCAGGCACTTTATCACTTCTCCTCCCTTATCACTGTTTCATACATCTACCCTCAGACCTGATGGCAAATTTGCACGGGCAGCGTTCGGTTTCCAGGTAACTAACTGGAGGGATGGCTATAGGTGGCAGACATGTTTGCTGTGTGTTGGTCTCAGGGACTGCGTTGGACATTCTGACCAACCATAGGGTTGCTCTGATGCCCGATGGTGCAACTGATGTCCAATCGATGGTACGCCTTTGTGCGCTGACAATGAGGAGGGGGTGGGAGGTGCAGCTGGGGGGCTGAGTGGCCTGAGCAGCGTGACCTCTGACACCACGCTGTGCCGAGCCGCACAGCCTTGGACGGGAGAAGCCGAGCAGCGTCTGAGCACCCACGATTAGACTGCACATGTGCAGTCTAATCCCCAAATCCCGGGATCCCGATATTGGCCACCCTATTAAAATGCAAATCTACACTACAGTGCAGAAATAAAGCAGACAAACATTTATGGACTACATGCAAAAGCAGGCAATATTTACCCTGCATGCAAAAAAATAAATATATTTGCCTCTCTTGTTATTCACCATGGTTTGTTTGGAAGCACGCTTGTTTTTGCTTGCTCCCAAATCTGAATGAGTCCCGTGTAAATTGTTTGAATTGCATACAAAACACAGGATATTTGGAGATGGATTACACTGCGCCTCAGGTTACCCAGCAAGCAGCACCAATAAGAGGGAAGACATAATAAAGGAGGTCAGACACATTTACTCACTTTGTTTAAAAAAACCTAAATGAGATTTAAGAATCCTGTGGCTCACCCTCTGCCATGCAGGGCATGCTGGGACTTGTCATTCATCAGCAGCTGGAGAAATACCCGCTTCAGCCACATGTACTGCACACGTGCACTAGGAGGCTAAGGGACATGGTTATTGCTTGACAATAAGACACAGCTCCCCTGATCTGTGCCAATAACAATCTACTTATACAGCGCAGTCAACAGGTGGACCACTATTGGTCGACATGCAAAATGTCAACACATGGTTGACATGCAATAGGTCAACACCCATGTATTAACAGCCATGTATTAAGAGGAGAATGGAAACTAGGGACTCAAGGGTAATTATGCCACTACATAAAGCATTGGTGAGACCTCACCTAGAGTACAGAGTGCAGTTCTGGGCCCCACACTATAAAAAGGACATCATAGAATTAGAAAAAGTCCAAAGGCGAGCAACAAAGCTTATTAGGGGAATGGAGAATTTAAGCTACGGGGAGAGATTAAGCAATTTGGGACTATTTACATTAGAAAAGAGACGTTTAAGGGGGGACATGCTCAACATGTACAAGTATATCAAGGGCCAATATAAGGAACTGTCACACACCCTATTTTCTACTAGAAAGGAATCTAGGACGCGAGGGCATGAGTATAGATTAGAAGAAAAAAAGATTTCATTCAGCTAGTAGAAAGAATTTCTTTACGGTCAGAACAGTCAAACTCTGGAACTCTCTTCCCAGAGAGGTGGTAACGGCTGGTTCATTAAATGCGTTCAAGGCAAAGTTGGACAAACATTTACTGGAGAAAAACATTCATGGGTACAAATAAGAAATATAATTTGTCTGTAAAATACCAGAACCTACCAAATCAGCAATGGATATCTATACCAGGTTGAACTAGATGGACGCAAGTCTTTTTTCAGCCTTACCTACTATGTAACTATGTAACACTGGCAAAAGGTCATCACAAGCAAAAATGTTGACATGGACAAGATTGACACAGAAATCCGTCGATATGAGTTTTTTCAAGGGGTTTTCGGTGTCCATGACGGCATATGTTGACATGGACCCCCAATTCGTGTAACGCGTTCGCTCACCATGCTTCAGGTACTGTTATTATAATCTCTCTCTATGCTGACATTGATCGAAAAGTAACAACAAGTCGGTAAAAAAAAAAAACATGAAAAAACACACATCAACCTTGATGTGTTGACCTTTTACATGTCCACCTACTGTCTGTCACCCAATAGTCTTCATCCTATGGACTTACCAACCAGAATCCGGTGCAAAGCTGAGTAAACTGGTTATGGTATAAAGTGTGAAAAGGTCAACAGTGTCTAAGTCAACCCTAAATGGTGGACATGGACAAGGTCGACAGACAAAAGGTCAACACCAGCAAAAACTTTAAATATGAAAAGATCAACATGAGTATGTTTTTTTGTGTCAATTTGTAGATTTCAGCACTTGGATCCCAAATGATTGTACCGCTTTGCTCGCCACATTTGGGGCAAGGTGCCTCTCTCCGCTACCACTGCACTCATCCCATGTAAAGGCTACATCCCTGATTTTAAGTCTGCAACCATATATAGACATTGCAAGACCAGATCCCCGCTGCACTTTCTCGAGCGGAGCCTCTGATATCACACACAGGACAAGAACATGGTCATAGTAAGTGACATCTCTCACACACACACACACCGCAAGAACATTGCCATAGTAAGTGACATCACAGATACACACACAGCAAGCACATGGTTACAGTAAGTGACATCACACACACACACACACACACACACACACACACACACAGCAAGCACATTGTTATAGTAAGTGACATCACACACACACAGCAAGCACATGGTCCTACTAAGTGACATCACACACACACACACACACACACACACACACACACACCAAGAACAATGTCATAGTAAGTGACATCACACACACAGCAAGCACATGGTCCTACTAAGTGACATCACACACACAGCAAGCACATGGTCCTACTAAGTGACATCACACACACAGCAAGCACATGGTCCTACTAAGTGACATCACACACACACACACACACACACACACACACACACACAGCAAGAACAATGTCATAGTAAGTGACATCACACACACAGCAGGCACATTGTCATAGTAAGTGACATCACACACACAGAGTAAGTGGCATTATAAGTGTAACACACATTCAGGCCTCTGTCAGCGACTCCTTGCCTGGCACAGATGGATTGCAGTGTAGAGAAGGAGACTCAGCATGTAAGAGTTCCCTAAGCCTGTAGCTGCTGGCGTTCCATTACTCTGTATTGGGTAATTACCGTAACAAAGAGGCAAGTGGGCATTTCCATGGCAGAGCATGCCAGGTGCGCAGGTCTCTGCTCGCCTGAGCTGTCAGACAACCGCCACAGATCAGTATCATGTGAGACCCGCTATTACCTCATCACTATGCAAAAGACAAACTCGTATCCCAATGGTAATAAAGGTCATTGTTTTAGTCAGATTTTAAAACCAGTTTGTCAGAAAATTATCACAATTGTCACAGTCACAATTCAATATTCATACTGTCATATGTATTTCAGAACAGATAATAAAACCTATATAGGGATCAGTTAAGCTAAGTTTTTAAACAAACAAACAAAAATTATATATAAAAAAAAAAGAATAGCGCAAAAGAAAGAAATATATTTTTTAAATAAAAACCTCTGTGTACTGCTGTGACACTACTGTGACACTACTGTAACCAATAATGTCTGTGAGGCGGATGTACTAAGCCCAGGAGAGGGATAAAGTGGAGGGAAGGGAACAACCAACCAACATGGCAGTTATGGCGCATACATACCTAGTGATTACCTGGGGGGTGACAAACGACAGCGTGGGGGGCGGCTGTGTTAGCAGTTAAGGACCCATGGGAACATGCATTGACCATCACTGGGTGCATACACACTGGGTGATAAAATGAGCCATGTCGCTCATACCCCTTTCACTCTGCACAAATAGCCTGGGTCGAAGTGCAGTGTGAAAGGGCCATGTCGAATATCCCGGGTCCAGCAACCAGTCAATCCGGCACGGGATAAAAGCAGTGTTAATCCAGGGCTGGACCCGGGTTGCTGGCCAGTCTGAAAGGGTAACCCTGGGTCGAGTGATCTGGGTCCCGTTCATTTCTATGGCGGAGACAGCGGCTTCACTTCAGTGCTGCCTCCTCCTCTGCCCCAACGCTCTGCCCGCCCACTAGATGACATCAGCAAACAGTGAGCGGGGTCACTCCCGGGACAGACCAGTGTCCAACTCCCAAGTGCCACCCGCCATTTGTTCTCACCGGAGAACACTGGCCCTGATAGATCGCTAGGCATGCAGTGCTCACACATTTCTGTGTGTTGAGCGATCTTGCGGAGCTATCTACATTGCGCAGATCGCTCAGCAGCGCCGCCCCATGTGTACGCCCCTTTAGAGGAGTCTGTCAAGGCAAAGTACAGAGTAATAAATATAAAGTATCATTTTTTCTCAAATCAAGGGAAAATGAGTGTCAGTGACTTGTTATTAATGATGTCACTAAATGGTTACATATGTCTAATACTATGTATCAAGATATAAGCAGAACACAGCTGTGAATGTTACACGGATGACAGAGCTGCTACATCCAAAGGAGAGGCCATATGAGGAAGAGGAGTTCTATTATTGTCCTCTAAAAGAATCTGCAACAATGTAAGTGTATCGCCGGTAATGAGAATGATTCTGCGGATCAGACATATATTTATGGGATCACATAGGGATCTGCTCCCTGCACTAGCAGGCCTAGGATAAATGGCTCATACACCTCCTGCAGGTAATACTCTATTCAGGGTCCCCCATGGAATGCACCATTAGGGGCCCAAGGCTAAGGCGTGCGGTCAGCCAGCAGAAGGGGACACAGCCAACCATTAGGTGTGTCAGGACTAGGGAGGCCAATCCCGGGCCATTTTTTCAATCCCGGGATTCGGGATTGAAAAACTGTCAATCCCGGGATTCCCGGGATCCCGGGATTGGCCTCATGATTTGCCCAATAGTTGATAAATTACCTCTAAGCATAGAGGAGATGCGGGGCGGGCCGGCGGCATGCGGCATTTGAGGCGGCCCGGGGAGGAGGCGGGTGACAACGTCTCCGGGCAGACGCGGTGGAGGAGGCGAGGTGACTGGAGAGCCGGGGAGGAGGCGGGTAACTTGGTGTCCGGGCGAATGCGGTGGCTTGTGAATCAGTGTGTGGCTGCGCAGCGTGATGTGATCTCTCACATCACGCTGCGCAGCCACACAGCCTTGTTGCCAGGCAGCGCAGCGTGATGTTAGAGGTCACGCTGCGCAACCTTAGTGTTCAGACACCGCCGCGTCTGCCCGGAGTTTAAGTTAACAGCCTCCTCCCGCCCCGCTCAGCGGTACGTACGCATAAGAAGGGGATGAAATGCAAATGCGCATTTGGATCCCGCAATCCCGGGATTGGAGCAGCCAATCCCGGGATTCAAATCCCGGCCAAATATGCCCTAAATCCCGGGATCCCGCTGATCCCGATCCCGGGATTGGCATCCCTAGTCAGGACCACTCACTTTGATTGGCAAAAACTGGTCTAGTTTCCATAAAAAAGAAACCGAGCACCCCGTTTATACGTGAACCTATTCTGGGATTGGGTCGACAACTAAAGTTAGTCGTGCAATGGGTCGACCACTGAAGGTCGACACCTGAAATAGGTCGACATGGATGGAAGGTCAACATAAAAAGTTGACATGGGTTTTTCACTAATTGTTTTGTCCCGAATGTCCACATGGTCAACTTGGACACCATACGCTACGCTCGGCACATTATTCTATGCTCCCTGGAAGGCTGGTAGGGCATGAAATACTGTCGGCAAAAAACTAATGTCAACCTTTTGACTGTCAACCTAGCCAATGTTTGTGTCGACATTCTGTCCATGTCGACATTCCAGGTACCGACCTATGCCATGTCGAACGTCAGTGGTTGACCCAATGCATTTCGACCTTTGGTGTGTCCACCTAACAACCGTATAGAGGAGAGGGTGGGGGCTCTCTGACAGTGGGGCCCATTGGGGGATGTCCCCTGTGCACCTGTGGCCCAATCCAACCCTGCATGGACCCATAATCTGAAAATCATCCGGCTGTCATTAGCACTGTTGAATGATGACCACGTACATCTCAGATGTGGCCATTATCGGGTGGCGCAGTATGTAACGCCCGTACCAAGCAATGGGGCAGATGTGGTAAGCCTGGAGAAGGGATCAACTGGAGATAAAGTGAAACGAGATAAAGCACCAGCCAATCAGCTGAGTTTGAGAATGACAGTTGGGAGTTGATTGGCTGCTGCTTCATCTCCTTTTACTTTATCTCCAGTTTATCTCTTCTCCAGGCTTAATACATCTGCCCCAATACCTGACGGTGCTCATATACAGTACAAACTGTGCTGCGCTAAGTCAATACCAGTTTAGCCGTCCATTAAATGCAGCAATATTAGAGAATAACTATGTGTTACCTGTGCTGCTTACACTTCTCAGGGTAAAGCTTGTGTCATTAAAGGGTACTGATAATACAGCCTGCTAGTGGTAGATTATATTCTAGAGTCCCATGGAACCTGTATGAGGTGATCCATATAACTTACTCACAGTGAAGAAGATCCCCCCCCCCCCCCCCCCCCCCCCCCCCCCACCAGGCCAAGTAAATTTCCAGCAGTTCTGTGACAGCAATTCCAGAGTTGCTGTCACAGATTCCATTATGTCACCTTGATAGACTCCCCCCTAGTTTGGACGCAGCCACCGTGATTGGACCCTATGGCTGCATGAGTCATGTGTACGGCATGGGGAACATCTTACTTTGCTCTCTTCGCCATTTCATTCCCGTCCCAGCGCGGGCTGTACGGATAGTTCTTCTGGGCCTGCGAGTACAGCTGCCCGCTGTTTGTGAAGTGATAGACGGACTGGAAGGTCAGCATAGGCTGGTCCCGGGGGAAATACAGAGGAAGGTCAACTGCAAAGACAAAGAAGGAAACAATTACAATGTATAGATGATACACAGAAGCCACGTGGTCCATTGGAAGCGCCTACATGGGAGGGGCTAATCTATACAAGGAAACACACACAGGGTTCCCCAATCACACTACAATGGAGCAGTACATGAGATTCACACCCCATATCCTCAAGGCACACCAGCCGGCCAAGATTTAAGGATATCCATGCTTAGGCACAGGTGACTCAAATAGCACCGTAACTTAGCCAGTTTGATTATACCATTGCGCACAAGCAGGGATATTCGGAAAACCTGTTGGGGTGCCCCGAGGGTGGCATTTGGGAACCATTGCTTTGTATAATAGTAGATGGGATGGGGTCAGTAGTTGGAGGGCATGCTGGTACTTGTAGTGCCATTTGGAGGATCTTGGGGTGCATCCCAGTGAGTTTGCTTTCAAATTAGAAATCTATAAATATGTGCCCTATTCTCATGCTGCAAAACACGCGTGTATGGATGAAAATAAGCAGGTGCCATTATCATGTAGTGTCTAGGAGTGGCACAAAACGGGGGGGGGGGGGGCATACCTCTCCAGACCCAGACATCCTAGTACCGGCAAAGGAGTTCAGACAGCCAGTTTGGGTAAGCTTCCAATCATAGCTATTAAATTGTATTGACAGATGGGTAGATTTGAGATGGACAGACAGAGATACTCTCTCTCTAATGGCCCCTCCTCTCTAGCAGGCGGAGCTATACACTCTGGGCACTAGAGTCACTAGGAAATCCTAGCACGGTCCCAGAGTCTAGTGCGCAGGCCTCCAGGAAAATGGCTGCCGCACCAATGTCCCCTCTAATTTTACAAAGGCTGTGTGCAGCAAAAGATATTGGCTGTGCAACGTTGAAAGGAAATTAAAGTTTTTGTGCGTCACTTACATATATAACTGGAAAAAGATGTTCAGCATTTGTGTTAACTTTACTTTAAAATGATATTAAACATTCAAAACATTTAAACATTCAAAACACAACACATAATGTAGTTAATGGGTGAAACACATTAATTGAGTCCACAACTGCAAAAAGGGACCACTGCTGCTTTGTGCGCTCTGTTGTAATGTCTGTTTGCACGCCCGTCAGGTTGTGTGCGCACGCACATGCGCACAGCTTAGAGGGAACACTGTGCCGCACCATATTCCCATTGAACTTTTCTGCAGTACATGTGCGAAACACTGCGCCATTTTTCCAGTGGAATTCTGCAGCGCCGCTGCTGCTGCCAGAGCAAGACTCTGGAGTATTGAAAAAGGGTATAGGGTCATCAAAATTAAGGTCTACTGTCAATAGGTCAACCACTAGTGGTAGACAGGCCATAGGTCGACACATTAATATGATCAACATGGCTTAGGCCAACACAAGCAATAGAGCACATGTCTTCAACCTGTAGCCCTCCAGATGTTGTAGAGCTACATGTCCCAGCATGCCCTAACAGTTTTGGCATTCTCTCATAGGAAAAAATGTTGCAATGCATGTTGGAACATGTAGTTTCCCAACATCTGGAGGGCCACAGGTTGAAGACCCATGCAATAGAGCGTCATGATTTAAAAAAAAAATTGGGGTCTATGTCGCTAAGCAGTGGTCATTGGCTGCTTACCGCCTATCCCCCACCCCCCCTCCCCCCGCCATTGAATCCCCTTGGTAACATGCGAGGGGATGTATGTTAACAGATCCCCTTGCATGCGGCCGAAGGGGATAGAAATCATTCCATGGTCGAATTCGGCCCCTTCCGAGTGTTACTGAATCACCCCCTAAATGAGAGACTGTATTCTAAATCCATAGGAAAGTTCAGCCATAGGAATGCTCTTACAGGCAGGATGCACAGGCATAACGAGAGCCATAATGGTCTGGCACAGTCCTGCGATGGAATTCAGACAGAGGGGAAGTCACCTGACGTTACCCAGCTATAGGATCTGGGGCTGCACAGATACATACCATGCAGAACATTTCATACTGAGCTGTTTACAATACCAGCTCGGAGTACAGAACACAGCGAGGAGGGATGGATGGGGTGTTCCCAGGTCACCGCTGGGAGAGCTGCATTCTAGAACCTCTCAAGGTTAAGGGAGGACAATTATTGAAAGGAAAAAAACACTGTGTTCTCTGGTGGAAGAAAAATACATAGAGGAAAAAAAAAGATAACGTGGAACTGATTAATTTAAATAATCTAGTAATCACCTCCATATTTCCAAATATGAGAGTGGTAATCAGATTGCGGTAATTAGTTCCGGATGGCTGTACACAGAGGGCTCAGTGTTGTGCAGAACCCGGCTGAGTGGCTGCAATCAGCGAGCACCTGCCACTTACACAGCGGGAGATTACAGCCTGCCAGAGGCACGAGGCTTCACCATACAGTAGGTGCCTCATGCCTCACTGATTCCTAGTGAACTAACAGACTATGTATTCTTGGCGCATAAAAATGTTGCCTTATGAACACAGGGATATTGTCATAGGGTCGAGCCAGTGGCGACGGTGGGGAGGCGCTAAGTGTGGGCGTCTGGGGGACTGCAGGCGCTATTGTTACGCCCCCAGCTCCCCCCTCCTTGTGGGTGCAGCGGGGTGCGGGCAGGGGGGTCCGTGTGGGTGTACCTGCGGCGCTGTCTAGAAGCCGCGGTGAGAGGGTTCCATGCGGCTCTGTGTAGTGAGTTGGCGGGTCCCTGCAGTGTCTTGGAAATAACTAGTCTAGTGCTATCCGCTGGGCAGCGGCGTGGGAAGCGCTTCTGATTTTGAAAACACTGGCCGCACGCTGGCCACTGGTCGAGCAATATTAAAAATCGACATGCATTGGGTCGACCACTGTAGGTGGACACAAGATATAGGTCAACATGGCTAGGTCGACAGTCAAAAGGTCAAAATTAGTTTTTTACCTTTTTGGGTCGACATGGACACCGTCAAAATCCACCGATACACTCGGCACACTATTTTATTCTCCCGCCATGCCCTAGTGGATGGTAGGACATGAAATACCACCTGACGGCACATGTCGGCTCAAAAAAATAGAAGTGAAAAATGTATGTCGACATTTTGCTTGTGTCGACCTTCCAACCCGGTCGACCTAAGAAATGTCAATCTAACGACCGTATACAACACAGCTCATGAAGTGCCTCAGTGAGGTTTCCAATGAAAGTAAGTGTTATTTATATAGCGCACTTTCTCCGACAGGACACAAGGCGCTTTACAGACATCAAACATCGCACATAATACGTAGGGTTTGGGAATACAGCAATAGACAAGTCACACAGACATAACAGAAAGCCCTGAGAGCACAGTGGGCACAATGTAGTGTTGGTGCAGACATCTTGGATAATAACTTCCATGAGGTAACAAGGTACCAGGTGAGGCAGCCATCTTGGGCGCACTGCATAGGATTACCCTGGGTGGAATAGGTTACCCCTAGAAGAAATGACACACAATGGGGTGATTGCAGTGTAGAGTAGGGTCCCAATAAGACAGTCAGGCCCATGTATATCTCATCCCATCCACAAGTGTACCTGATGAGGCGGCCATGTTGGGCGCACTACGAAGGTTACACCGTGGGAGATGAGCCATATAAGGACACAGTGCAGATATGGGAAAGCAGGTAGTATATACTATAGAAGAGAATGCCAGACCACAATGGGCCAGCCTGGATCTGACCATCAGCTTACCCGCGCCTCATGTTGGTTGGGTTTGGGTGGTACTCACTTCTTTATCTGAACAGTAACAGGTGTTGGCAATGCTGTCTTGTGTTACTGTTTAGGAGAATACCAGTGTAAATAGTTACCGGGTTCAGCCTTTAATAACAGATAAGGAAATTTCTGCACATAGGATAACAGGGCGCCTACTTCAGCTTCCTAGAAACGAGCTGAGCTCTCTGTCTGGCACATGGACAGGAATAGCAGCACGTATACAAGGCATGTTCTAGGTGTTACCCTGAGGGTCACAAGTCTGACCGGTGAGTTATATACGTCAGAGACCTGAGATACTGGGCTGAGGGCCGCGGTTCAGCTGGACGGCCTTGAGATGGAGCAGTGGAGACGTCAGCGGTGGGGCCTTGAGGTGGCTTCTCGACAAGCAGCTATGTCACGCTTAATGCACAGATAATGAGGCCATTAATGGTAATTACAGTCCACAATTAACACTAGGACTTTATTAAAAGATTTTCCATCAAATTGCCACATATCGTTCATTGTGGTTATGCACACCTTAATGAAGTGTATCAGACAGCCACACTATGAGCCCAATTCAGACCTGCTCGCTAGGTTGCTTATATTCGCAGCCTAGCGAGCAGGTAACACTCGCTAGGCGTGGACCCCCACGAGGGAAAACAGCCGAGCGCCGTCGGGAACCCGGGTGTCAGTGTTTTAACAGTCGGGATCCCGACGTCGGGTTAATGACTGTCGAGATCCCGAATGTCGGGACCTCGTCCGGCACCCGTAACTCTGACCAGATGCAGCTATTGTAGCAATATATATAGTTCAAGTACCTGAAGCGCTCTGATGTATGTGCAGTGTATGAGGATACTGCATTCATAACCCTAGCCTTCCTCTTCCCACAGCCTAACCCTAACCTTCCCCTCCCACAGCCTAACTCTAACCTTCCTCTCCCCCACAGCCTAACCCTAACCTTCCCCTCTCAACGATGGGAAGATTCAAAGGGGGGGGGGGGGCACACAGGCACGTGCCCCCCCCCCCCCCCCCCCCCCCCCCGTAATTTCACACATAGCTCATTTGTAGTTGAGGACCGGGGCTTTCCAATGAACCTGACCCTGCTTCACTACCCAAACCAACCCCCCCCCCCCCCCCCCGGAACGTTTTCCCCATAGGATAACATGGGACCTGCTAATTATGACCCCCACCCGGTTCTAACAGCTGCCAGTCCCCCAAGGCATCACAGAAGCTCGTGGTTGATCTCATTCGAACCCAAATCACTGGGCCTTTAATATGATTCCAGGCTGGTCCATTTTTTTTATTTTTGAAATGTCATTTCATGACTGTTCATGTTCATTGAGAGCAGATTTCTCTGGAACCAAATGGCCCAGTTTCACCAGACCATTCGATGCCCACTCTAGTTCAAGTTCTTCAATATGATACTGGTCTCATGTAAATGGGTCAGTTGGTTCCGAAGGTTAAAGGGGGGGGTGGCTTTCTCTCCCCCTCACACCAGAAAATGCAAGGAATAGGCTGGTGTAAAAGGGGCCAACCCGGGAATGTCCCTGCATGATCCTGGGACCATATTTCCAGGTAAGTCCCTGCATATTCTGGTGTGAAAGGGGTATTATTTCAAAAAGCTTGGACCTGCAGTGCTCTGAATACAGCCGGGCATCCCCCGCTCTCTGCCCGGCTGTCACTTCTGCCTGGCAGTGGCTGTCCCCCAGTTACTGCGAGCATGTTTTCCCCCTTGGCGATGGGCATGTATTCCCACATGACAACGAGCATGGAACTCCTGGCAATGAGCATGTAGGTAAGCAGCACTTATGTAGCATACATTTTAATAGGTATTATGGTGTTTGGCATAATAGGTAATGGACATTATGGTGTGTGGCTTAACATGTAATGGGCATTATGGTTTAAATTTTTAATGCGCGCCTCTGACGCGCAATGTCCCTATTTATGAAGCATATTGTAAATGTTGGCTTAATCTATGTGGCATTATGTGAATTATGGCTCAATCCGTGTGGCATTATGTGAATTTTTCTCAATACATGTGGCATCATTTGTAAGGGGCACGTATAATGGGGTCTAGTATTTTGTTGCATAATGTGTAGAAGTTGTGCATGGTTTGGTACACTACACTCAAGGACACCCCCCTTTTCCGGAGCGCTCCTTCACTTTTGTCGCCAAGGTGGGCCTGTGTACTTTAAATGCCAGGGCCTATTTTTAATCCCATTCCCACCCTCTCTCTGCTCTCCTCTCTCTTGCCGCTCTCTGAGCATGTACACTGGCACCACTACCCCCCCCCCCTTCTCCTCCCAAACCCTCTCCTATCATGGTGCTCCCACCTGACATTTTCTCCTGGATCCACCCCTGCTCTCAAGAACTCACCCTAACCTTCCCCTCCCCCCACAGCCTAACCCTTACCCTCCCCCCACAGCCTAAACCTAATCTTCCCCTCTCCGCAACCTAACCCTAACCTTCACCTCCCAACAGCCTAACCCCAACCTTCCTCTCTCTACAGCCTAACCTTACCCTCTCCGCAGCCTAACACGAACCTTCCCCTCTCCGCAGCCTAACCCAAACCTTCCCCTGCCCCCAGCCTAACCCTAGTCTTCCACTGCGCACAGCCTAACCCTAACCTTCCCCTGCCCACAGCCTAACCTTCCCCTGCCCACAGCCTAACCCTAGTCTTCCACTGCCCACAGCCTAACCCTAGTCTTCCCCTGCCCACAGCCTAACCCTAACCTTCCCCTGCCCACAGCCTAACCTTACCCTCTCAACAACTCACCCTAACTGAAATAACTAGCCATACAGTATATTGGAGGCCACTGGAGAACAAGGACAGTTAGAGGGCTGTGGTCCAGTTGTCACTTTTGGATAGAGGGTCTACGGATCGGGAAATAAGTCACAATGTGTAGTGCCAATGTACAGTAGAAGAGGGAGTCTTGCACAATGTTTAAAAGAGGAGATTTTCCCAATTAAATAGGACTGACCATAGCATGAGATAAAAACATTGTAAAGATCTAAAGCAGAGGTCAATGGCTGCCCGTCCTGGTGTTTCCCACTAACTCAAATACCCATGCATTAGAGCTCTATCCTCCTGTGGGAAAGGAAGCACACATTATACATCCTATGGGATAATGAGGACATAATAATGTGAAATAACCATACAGTAATTCCCTCACTGAGGGACAGAGGAGCTAGTGGGCACCAGACAAGACCCTCTATTCAGGGCTGATAACCTTTCCTGCCCAGGGCACAGGCCAGGCTAATAAACACATGAGAAGTTCAAACTCCTTCAAACTCCTTCCATCCATCTTCACATAACAGAGATGTGAGGACAATAAGTAACACATGAAATACGTGCACACTACAAAGCTGTACAAATGGGGACAAGGACCATGTAATTACTCAAATACGTAACCAGCTATACACACACAAACAACACAGCGGACAGGAGGAAACCTCTCTTATCTAGTTAATGAAGTGGGGACTGGGAGTTAATGAATAGGGGTTGAGGAGTCAATGAAGAGGGGTCAGGGAGTCAAAGAGGGGTCGGGGAGCCAATAAAGAGGGGTCGGGGAGCCTATAAAGAGGGGTCGGGGAGCCTATAAAGAGGGGTCGGGGAGCCAGGAACAGGAACACATTGAAGGTGGTGGTGGTGATGGGGGGGGGGGGACAACGACATTGGTTCTATGTATATTTACAGACATTTAGCCTTTTATATCAGAAATAATATAATACTAGTAACCATCCTGTAAAAATTACAGAACTACATAACAGTATTGTCAGTGTCGGCGGCTGTGCACGGCTGCACAGAAGAGCACTTGAATTGCTCTTTCTGGAGCCATCTAGTGGCCGCCAGTGTGCTAACCCCTTGAATCCCCCCCCCCAAATAGAGGTGAGGAGCCTTTTATTATATATGATGTCAGATATTGGGACGGTATAAGATTAATTAGCTGCATACTGTGGCTGTATCATACGATGGAAACAGTTTATTATGTTGTATTAGGGGAAGAAACTGCTACATTGTAACACTTTGTGTACAGACTCAGAGACTCAGTCGCACACAGACAAGTGTCATATACCACATTATGATGCCAGACATTGGGACGATATAAGAATAATTCGCTGCACACTGGGGTTGTATAATAAGATGGAAACAGTTGATCATGTTGTATTAGGGGGGAAAACTGCTACATTGTAACACTTTGTGTACAGACTCAGAGACTCAGTCGCACACAGACAAGTGTCATATTACACATTAAGATGCCAGACATTGGGACGGTAAAAGAATAATTCACTGCACACTGGGGTTGTATAATACGATGGCACCAGTTGATTATGTTGTATTGGGGGGAAAAAACTCTTTGTGTACAGACTCAGAGAATCAGTCGCACACAGACAAGTGTCATATACCACATTAGCACAGTCTCCTTGTGCATCTTAGTCACATTGATGTACACTTTCGGCCAAAAAAAAAAAAGCAAAAATCACATACAGGGGGAAATTTACCAATATGAAAAACCTAGTTTTTCGTATTGGTATTTTCCCTACGACTGCATACGACTGTTTAAGTCGTATGCAAAGTTGTGTTCCGGAGGGGGATTTACAAAGCAGTCATATACGACTGCTTTGTAACCCACCGATGTCGTAGGAATTCGTATTAGCGGCCGTATATACGGCCGCTAATACGAATTATTTCTAGCAGTCTGCACGGATCAGTCAGATCCGTGCAGGCTGCAATGTGTAAAAAAAAATAGAAAAATAAATAAATTAAAAAAAAAACTGGCGTGGGGTCCCCCCCACAGCCGAAACCAGCACCAGGCTGACAGAGCCTGGAGCCGGTAATTAAAAATCAGGGAACCCGACAAATAGGGGTTCCCCGATTTTTAACAACCAGCCCCAGGCTCCTGCTCTGGGGCTGGTTCCCAAAATACGGGGGACAAAATGACTAGGGGTCCCCCGTATTTTAAGAACCAGCCCCAGGCAAAACCAGCCAGCAGGGTAATGCCACAGCCGGGGGGAGACTTTTTATACAAGTCCCCCCGGCCAAAGCATTCATCCCTACCGACCAGTCAGCCTGGCCAGGGGCCCTGGGGGAGTGGGGACCCCCCCAATAAAGGGGTCCCCCCCCTCCAGGACTTACCTGACCAGGCTGAAGCCTGGTGCTGTCCTCGATGCCCCTGGGCGGTGGGCATCGAGCTGATGGTATGGTGTAAAAAATAGAATAAAAACCATTGTCTTTTACTGGTGAACTATGAGTCCCAGCAAGCCTCCCCCGCAAGCTGGGACTTGGAGAACCACAAGTCCCAGCCTGCGGGGCATTAAAGGGCCCGCTGGGTCTTGTAGTGCCACAGTAAAAGAAAGAGTTAAATAAACACACTGACACACGTGAAAAATAAAAGTTTAATACATACATAACACATACATACTGATACTTACCTTTCTTGATCCCGTAGGTAGCCCTGGTCCTGATGTCCTGTGTCGTCCATGTCGGCTGTCTGCGTCGTCCTCCAGGTCCATGTCGACGGTCCGTGTCGTCCTCCAGGTCCATGGCGGTGTCCGGGTCCGAAGAAATCCATGTTGGAGCTGTGGAAGGAAATCCTACTCACCTGGTCCTGTGCTGAAGAAGTCTTCTCTTGATCCGACGTAGTCCAGGTAATCTTCATGCTGTCGCCGGTCCCCGCTGTCTGCGCTGTCTCTGCATCGCGCTGAGGAGAGATGCTGAAGTTTCATATTCGCCGCCTCTCCTCAGACTGAATTCTATTGGCCGCCTAGCAGGCCAATCAGGAGCCGAGAAAGTCGAGAGGCGGCGAATATGAAACTTCAGCATCTCTCCTCAGCGCGATGCAGAGACAGCGCAGACAGCGGGGACCGGCGACAGCATGAAGATTACCTGGACTACGTCGGATCAAGAGAAGACTTCTTCAGCACAGGACCAGGTGAGTAGGATTTCCTTCCACAGCTCCAACATGGATTTCTTCGGACCCGGACACCGCCATGGACCTGGAGGACGACACGGACCGTCGACATGGACCTGGAGGACGACGCAGACAGCCGACATGGACGACACAGGACATCAGGACCAGGGCTACCTACGGGATCAAGAAAGGTAAGTATCAGTATGTATGTGTTATGTATGTATTAAACTTTTATTTTTCACGTGTGTCAGTGTGTTTATTTAACTCTTTCTTTTACTGTGGCACTACAAGACCCAGCGGGCCCTTTAATGCCCCGCAGGCTGGGACTTGTGGTTCTCCAAGTCCCAGCTTGCGGGGGAGGCTTGCTGGGACTCATAGTTCACCAGTAAAAGACAATGGTTTTTATTCTATTTTTTACACCATACCATCAGCTCGATGCCCACCGCCCAGGGGCATCGAGGACAGCACCAGGCTTCAGCCTGGTCAGGTAAGTCCTGGAGGGGGGGACCCCTTTATTGGGGGGGTCCCCACTCCCCCAGGGCCCCTGGCCAGGCTGACTGGTCGGTAGGGATGAATGCTTTGGCCGGGGGGACTTGTATAAAAAGTCTCCCCCCGGCTGTGGCATTACCCTGCTGGCTGGTTTTGCCTGGGGCTGGTTCTTAAAATACGGGGGACCCCTAGTCATTTTGTCCCCCGTATTTTGGGAACCAGCCCCAGAGCAGGAGCCTGGGGCTGGTTGTTAAAAATCGGGGAACCCCTATTTGTCGGGTTCCCTGATTTTTAATTACCGGCTCCAGGCTCTGTCAGCCTGGTGCTGGTTTCGGCTGTGGGGGGGACCCCACGCCGGTTTTTTTTTTAATTTATTTATTTTTCTATTTTTTTACACTGCAGCCTGCACGGATCTGACTGATCCGTGCAGGCTAAAACGCAAATACGACATGAAAATGGTGTTCTATTTTCCTGTCGTATTTGCATGCCTGTTTTACACCACTAAGCAGCCGTATTATCAGTACGGCTGCTTAGTAAATCAGAAACCACCATTCTTTTGAATGGTGATTTCTGTCGTATTCTATCGATGGTGTAGACATTCGTATTTGTAAATACAAATACGAATGTTCCATCTTTAGGACTACGAATTGTTGTATTTTTGGGATTGTAAATCCCGAAAATACAAATTCGTAAAAAAAAGGTGTATTTCTGCCTACGAATACACCTTTTTTCTACGAATCCATTTTGGTAAATGTCCCCCACAGTGTTAGAAGAGTGTCACACAACCTGGCGCGCCAAGAGGGGATACATCTGTATTGTCTGCCCCCCGCCCCCCCCCCCCCCCCCCCCCCTAGCATTACACAGCAATTCTTCAGCAAGAATGACTTCTGAGACTTCCCGTGCACTAGCTGGAAGTAGCGGAGCCTCACAGAGGTCTTGTTTCATCAGAGAGCTGACTCACAGCTCCAGCAGTGTCTATAGACAATGAGTGATGAGTAATGTCTGTTAAGGCTGTGAGAGAAAGTGCCAGCAGCAGACCCCAAGCTTACTCATCCCTCTCTGCATGGCTGCTGTTTCACAAGATTACAATGCTTTTATCTGTGCTGTGTCTTTTTATGGCACACAACCACTTCAGGGCCTATTAATAGCACAGCTGTAGTGCGGTGATTCACTACATATCAAAAGTCGGCTCGCGGATGAACTGTTCGGAGTTGTAAAGTCTGTTTATGTAAGCATGACACGAACTGTCACAATATTTTGTTAGGGAACAGGTCTCCGGACACGTGGTGCGAGTGACGCATGGCGGCGCGTGAGCCGAGCCACAGGCAGGTGACTGGAATCTAAAAAAGAAAATCATTGCTTGTTTTCATTAAAGTTTTTTTTACGGTTTTCAAAGAGATCCGGTCACCTACTCACAGTGGAGGCGGCCATGTTGTATATGGTGCCTAGGCTTATTAGCATGCAGCCTATCAATGCACGGCCTCTGCTAGGGATAGAGCGGAGGCATGAGGCAGAAATAGCAATGCTGCGGCTTTTTACTCGCCAAGCTCCGCAACCGAGAGTCATTTGCAAGACTGTTACCGGGGCTCACAGGGGTTGCAGAGCCATTCGGCCGCATTTGGTCTGCAGGGTTTTGCTGCCTGAGCACAGGTTACTGGCATATGCACCGGACTTGGGGGGTGTGTAATACTTGTGAAAGCAAAATTTCTACACATAGGGGGTGATTCAAATTGGCTTGAAAACCACATTTGGTTTGCTAATGGACAAAAAAAAACATATGCACTGCAGGTGGGGCAGATGTAACATGTGCAGAGAGAGTTAGATTTAGGTGAGTTCTTTTGTTTCTGTGCAGAACAAATACTGGCTGCTTTATTCTTATACTGCAATATAGATATCAGTTTGAACATACGACAACCAAATCTAACTCTCTCTGCCCCACCTGCAGTGCAGCATGGTTATGTCCCTTAGCAAACTGAAAACATAAATGAATTGGAACAGGTACAGAGAAGGGCGACTAAGCTAGTAAAAGGTCTTAAATCCCTGGCATACAAAGATAGGTTAACCAGGCTGAATATGTTTTCACTGGAGAAACGGCGGTTGAGAGGTGATATGAATATTATGTTCAAATATAGGATTGGGAATCATATGGAACTGGGAGATTATTTGTTCAGTAACAGGCTTATACTTAGGACACGCGGGCATGTACTGAGGCTCGGGGAAAAGAAATTCGGTACTGAATTAAGAAGAGGCTATTCAGGGAGAGCCGGAAGGTTTATGGTATATGTGCAGGGCTGCAGGGTGTTGAGCCGCTGTGTGCAGGGTGTTTATGGATTGTGCACAGGATTCTATGGTATTGAGGGACTGTGTACAGGATTCTGATGGACTGTGCATAGGACTGCATGGAATTGGGGAGACTGAACAAAATTGCAGGGTGTTGAGGTACTGTGAATAGGATTGCATAGCGCTGAGGGACTGTGCACAGTAATAGCAGGGCATTGAGGGACTTGGAACATCATCGCAGGGCATAGAGGGACCGTGCACAGGATCGCAGGGCATTGAGGGACTTGGAACATCATCGCAGGGCATAGAGGGACCGTGTACAGGATCGCAGGGCATTGAGGGACCGTGCACAGGATCGCAGGGCATTGAGGGACCATGCACAGGATCGCAGGGCATTGAGGGACCGTGCACAGAATCGCAGGGCATTGAGGGATTGTGCACAGGATCGCAGGGCATTGAGGGACTGTGCACAGGATCGCAGGGTATTGAGGGACTTTAAACATCATCGCGGGGCATTGACTGACTGTGCACAGGATTGCAGGGCATTGACTGACTGTGCACAGGATCGCAGGGCATTGAGGGACTGTGCAGAGGAGTGAAAAATGTTGACAGACTGAGCATAGGATTGCGGAATGACGACGAACTGTGCACAGGATTGCAGGGAAAGGACGGACTGTGCACAGGATTGCAGGGAGAGGACGGACTGTGCACAGGATTGTAGGGCAACGATGACCTGTGCAGAGGATTGCAGGCCATTGATGGACCATGCACAGGATTGTAGGGCAACGATGAACTGTGCACAGGATTGCAGGACATTGCTGGACCGTGCACAGGATTGCAGGGCATTGATGGACTGTGCACAGGATTGCAGGACATTGATGGACCGTGCACAGGATTGCAGGGCATTGATGGACCGTGCACAGGATTGCAGGCAGTTGAAGGACCGTGCACAGGATTGCAGGACATTGATGGACCGTGCACAGGATTGCAGGACATTGATGGACCGTGCACAGGATTGCAGGGCATTGATGGACCGTGCACAGGATTGCAGGCAGTTGAAGGACCGTGCACAGGATTGCAGGGCAAAGATGAACTGTGCACAGGGTAGAAGGGCAACGATGAACTGTGCACAGGATTGCAGGGCATTGATGGACCGTGCACAGGATTGCAGAGCAACCATGGACCGTGCACAGGATTGGAGGGCATTGATGAACCGTGCACAGGATTGCAGGGCATTGATGGACCATGCACAGGATTGCAAGGTGTTGATGGACTGTGCGCAGGATTTCAGGACGTTAATGAACCGTGCACAGGATTTCAGGACGTTGATGAACCGTGCACAGGATTGCAGGGTGTTGATGGACTGTGCACAGGATTGCAGGCCATTACCAAGTGTTGGGAGTCTGTATAGGATACTGATGCTCTATATACAGGATGCTTTGTACAGGACTGCAGAGCACTGTGTGCCTGTGTGTAAGATTGCAGGGCGTCAAGGGTCTATGTACAGGACTGCAGAGCACTGTGTGTCTTTGTATAAGATAGCAGGGCATTGAGGGTCTACGTCAGGGGTGGGGAACCTCAGGCCCTGGGGCCGTATGCGGCCCCCGTAGCCGTCTGAGGGGCCCTCCCACCTACCAGGCGGCTTTGCCGGGAGTCAAGTAAAGCAGAATTCTCAGGAGAGGTCGGTAGTTCTCGCAAGATTCCTCTTAATCAACAGCAGCCGGAGACTGTCAGTCTTATTCAGCGGCAGCCGCCGGAGCGCAGGACGGCTGCAGCAGGACAATTTGTAAGAGACATTTTTACATATGGCCCCGAAGGATTTTTTCCCCATACAAACGGCCCTTGGCACAAAAAAGGTTCCCCACCCCTGGTCTACGTACAGGACTGCAGATCACTGTGTGCCAGTGTACAAGATTGCAGGGCATTGAGGGCCTACGTACAGGACTGTAGAGCACTGTGTGTCTGTGTATAATATAGCAGGGCACTGAGGGTCTACATACAGGACTGCAGAGCACTGTGTGTCTGTGTATAATATAGCAGGGCACTGAGGGCCTACATACAGGACTGCAGAGCACTGAGTGTCTGTGTATAATATAGCAGGGCACTGAGGGTCTACATACAGGACTGCAGAGCACTGTGTGTCTGTGTATAATATAGCAGGGCACTGAGGGCCTACATACAGGACTGCAGAGCACTGTGTGTCTGTGTATAATATAGCAGGGCACTGAGGGTCTACATACAGGACTGCAGAGCACTGTGTGTCTGTGTATAATATAGCAGGGCACTGAGGGTCTACATACAGAACTGCAGAGCACTGTGTGTCTGTGTATAATATAGCAGGGCATTGAGGGCCTACATACAGGACTGCAGAGCACTATGTGTCTGTATATAATATAGCAGGGTATAAAGGGTCTACGTACAGGACTGCAGAGCACTATGTGTCTGTGTATAATATAGCAGGGCACTGAGGGTCTACATACAGGACTGCAGAGCACTGAGTGTCTGTGTATAATATAGCAGGGCACTGAGGGTCTACATACAGGACTGCAGAGCACTATGTGTCTGTGTATAATATAGCAGGGTATAAAGGGCCTACATACAGGACTGCAGAGCACTGTGTGTCTGTGTATAATATAGCAGGGCACTGAGGGTCTACATACAGAACTGCAGAGCACTGTGTGTCTGTGTATAATATAGCAGGGTATAAAGGGCCTACATACAGGACTGCAGAGCACTGTGTGTCTGTGTATAATATAGCAGGGCACTGAGGGCCTACATACAGGACTGCAGAGCACTATGTGTCTGTGTATAATATAGCAGGGCATTGAGGGCCTACATACAAGACTGCAGAGCACTGTGTGTCTGTATATAATATAGCAGGGTATAAAGGGTCTACGTACAGGACTGCAGAGCACTATGTGTCTGTGTATAATATAGCAGGGCACTGAGGGTCTACATACAGGACTGCAGAGCACTGTGTGTCTGTGTATAATATAGCAGGGCATTGAGGGCCTACATACAGGACTGCAGAGCACTGAGTGTCTGTGTATAATATAGCAGGGCACTGAGGGCCTACATACAGGACTGCAGAGCACTATGTGTCTGTGTATAATATAGCAGGGCACTGAGGGCCTACATACAGGACTGCAGAGCACTGTGTGTCTGTGTATAATATAGCAGGGCATTGAGGGCCTACATACAGGACTGCAGAGCACTGTGTGTCTGTGTATAATATAGCAGGGCACTGAGGGCCTACATACAGGACTGCAGAGCACTATGTGTCTGTGTATAATATAGCAGGGCATTGAGGGCCTACATACAAGACTGCAGAGCACTGTGTGTCTGTATATAATATAGCAGGGTATAAAGGGTCTACGTACAGGACTGCAGAGCACTATGTGTCTGTGTATAATATAGCAGGGCACTGAGGGTCTACATACAGGACTGCAGAGCACTGTGTGTCTGTGTATAATATAGCAGGGCATTGAGGGCCTACATACAGGACTGCAGAGCACTGAGTGTCTGTGTATAATATAGCAGGGCATTGAGGGCCTACATACAAGACTGCAGAGCACTGTGTGTCTGTATATAATATAGCAGGGTATAAAGGGTCTACGTACAGGACTGCAGAGCACTATGTGTCTGTGTATAATATAGCAGGGCATTGAGGGTCTACGTACAGGACTGCAGAGCACTATGTGTCTGTGTATAATATAGCAGGGCATTGAGGGTCTACGTACAGGACTGCAGAGCACTATGTGTCTGTGTATAATATAGCAGGGCACTGAGGGTCTACATACAGGACTGCAGAGCACTGTGTGTCTGTGTATAATATAGCAGGGCACTGAGGGCCTACATACAGGACTGCAGAGCACTGTGTGTCTGTGTATAATATAGCAGGGCACTGAGGGCCTACATACAGGACTGCAGAGCACTGAGTGTCTGTGTATAATATAGCAGGGCACTGAGGGCCTACATACAGGACTGCAGAGCACTGTGTGTCTGTGTATAATATAGCAGGGCACTGAGGGCCTACATACAGGACTGCAGAGCACTGAGTGTCTGTGTATAATATAGCAGGGCATTGAGGGTCTACGTACAGGACTGCAGAGCACTATGTGTCTGTGTATAATATAGCAGGGCACTGAGGGTCTACATACAGGACTGCAGAGCACTGTGTGTCTGTGTATAATATAGCAGGGCACTGAGGGCCTACATACAGGACTGCAGAGCACTATGTGTCTGTGTATAATATAGCAGGGCATTGAGGGCCTACATACAGGACTGCAGAGCACTGTGTGTCTGTGTATAATATAGCAGGGCACTGAGGGCCTACATACAGGACTGCAGAGCACTGTGTGTCTGTGTATAATATAGCAGGGCACTGAGGGCCTACATACAGGACTGCAGAGCACTGAGTGTCTGTGTATAATATAGCAGGGCATTGAGGGCCTACATACAGGACTGCAGAGCACTGTGTGTCTGTGTATAATATAGCAGGGCACTGAGGGCCTACATACAGGACTGCAGAGCACTGTGTGTCTGTGTATAATATAGCAGGGCACTGAGGGCCTACATACAGGACTGCAGAGCACTGTGTGTCTGTGTATAATATAGCAGGGCATTGAGGGCCTACATACAGGACTGCAGAGCACTGTGTGTCTGTGTATAATATAGCAGGGTATAAAGGGCCTACATACAGGGCTGCAGAGCACTATGTGTCTGTGTATAATATAGCAGGGCACTGAGGGCCTACATACAGGGCTGCAGAGCACTATGTGTCTGTGTATAATATAGCAGGGCATTGAGGGCCTACATACAGGACTGCAGAGCACTGAGTGTCTGTGTATAATATAGCAGGGCACTGAGGGTCTACATACAGGACTGCAGAGCACTATGTGTCTGTGTATAATATAGCAGGGCATTGAGGGCCTACATACAGGACTGCAGAGCACTGAGTGTCTGTGTATAATATAGCAGGGCACTGAGGGTCTACATACAGGGCTGCAGAGCACTATGTGTCTGTGTATAATATAGCAGGGCATTGAGGGTCTACGTACAGGGCTGCAGAGCACTGTGTGTCTGTGTATAATATAGCAGGGTATAAAGGGCCTACATACAGGACTGTAGAGCACTGTGTGTCTGTGTATAATATAGCAGGGCATTGAGGGCCTACGTACAGGACTGCAGAGCACTGAGTGCCTGTGTATAATATAGCAGGGCATTGAGGGTCTACATACAGGACTGCAGAGCACTATGTGTCTGTGTATAATATAGCAGGGCACTGAGGGTCTACGTACAGGACTGCAGAGCACTATGTGTCTGTGTATAATATAGCAGGGCAATGAGGGCCTACATACAGGACTGCAGAGCACTATGTGTCTGTGTATAATATAGCAGGGCACTGAGGGCCTACGTACAGGACTGCAGAGCACTTTTTTTTATAGTATAAATATTTTAAAACATAACTGACTGGTAATGCTAATTACAGACATAAAGACACGTCTGAGTACATGGAGTCACAGGAAAGCAATGCTGTAACATGCAGGGCTGGGGGAAATATTTGCCTTGGCACCTTCCTTACAGATATCTATCATTATCGGTGTCAGTCTGCAGGTAAACTGGTAGAACCCAGCCGCAACTTTCACTTATTCCTCACCACCAATCGCTTCCAAGTTTCCACGGCAACCGCATAAGCAACAACATAACAATCACCACATCCCTCGCGCGCACACTATAACTCCCAGGGTGTGGGAATGGAAACATGTAGCTCACCCATCAAACGTCTGCAAACCACTGGAATATCCTGAGACAGCGCCACATAGGACTTTTATAGCAGCGCTTGTATGTAACGTTCTGTGGCGGCTTCTCTAAGGAACCTGTCATCAGTTAGCTGTGTGTGAGCAGCGACATGTGCTGTACACCGACGTCCTTATAGTATAATATACAGGTATATACAGTACACATGTACAATGCAGGGAGAGTTATGTCACATATGTGTGCTCACAGCTGTTTGTTATATACAGATATAGTCCTAGTATAGATCAGGGCCTTGTTCATTGATCAAATGGGGAGAAGGTCACTAGGTCGAGAAGGGGAATGTCTACATGCATTAGGTCGACATGAGGTCAACAGGGTCATTATGTTGACACAATCATTAGGTCGACATGGGAAGGTTGACAGCCAAAAGGTCGACATGTGGTTTTTTACTTAAATAACTATCTCAGACACTTTACTGGGATCCTAAATGGAGTACAGTAAGACCATTCCTGTTGTGCTGTGGAAACATTCCCTAGTACTAGCTGGGGCTGAGGCACGAGGCATTAGCTACCTCACTGTTTCCGAGTGCATGGATACGATGTAGTTCAGGCAATATTAGAACATTGTGGATGATGCGTGCGTATTTAACAAACGGACCCTCATACACTATCGTGCAGTCACGCCAAGCCGCCCTTCTCAGCACGCCAGGTCCCGCCCCTCTCAGCACGCCACGTCCCGCCCCTCTCAGCACGCCACGTCCCGCCCCTCTCAGCACGCCAGGTCCCGCCCTTCTCAGCACGCCAGGTCCCGCCCTGTGCGTCTTTTCTGAAACTTTTTCTGCTTCAAAACGCATCTTAGTTGCGAACGGATGTGATGAACCGCTAATTTGTTACCAGGCACATGTACATCTGTGTGCGGCTGAGCCTGAACCCTCTGAAGCACTGGTTCTCAACCTCGCCCCCCCCCCCCCCCCCCCCCAACAGTGCACGTTTTCCAGGTCACTCGGCAGGTGCACTCATTACTCAATGACACATTTTAAACGATCTACAGGTGGAGCTAATTATTTCACCTGCGATTCTGTGTGGAGACCTGGAAAACATGCACTGTTGGGGGGTCCTGAGTACCGAGGTTGAGAACCAGTGCTCTATAGGAAGCTCCACGATGCATCGTCCACAGTCTCGTGAAGCAGTTTGCAACTAAGACGCATTTTTTGGGGGGGCCACAGAAGATGCAAAAACTGAGCCGCAGCGGTCCTGGTGCCGGACGCCTCGCGCTGAACGGCGCCCTGTTGGAGTATAAAAACTCATGTTGACCTTTTGACTGTTGATCTTAGTCAACCTTAGTCATGTCAACCCTTTTCATGTGTGGACCATACTTTGGTTAACCCAATGACCCATACCCCTGTGAGACACAAGGAAAGTCTACGGATGTCACGCATTCGCCCGCAGTCTGTGTCCCTCTACGAGATGCTATATACACACAAGCTATTTATAACTGCCCATGTTTTTCTTATTCAGAACATTGTTTTGCACATTTGGCATCAATCACTGGACATGAAACATGTATTATACTGAGAAGTGCTGATCTCTGCTGGTGACACGGCCACTGTCACACTGCATTACATCCAATGGTCATGGACAGAGATGAAAGTGTTCTTCTGGAGTGTATACTCACTGTGTACCAGGAAGCAGAAGTCTTTCCATGTCAGCAGAAGAGTCAGCTTTGTAAAGCCCTCTGCGTCGTACTCCACCACCCCCCTGCCGACACAGAGAGAAGGCAAGAGTCAGTGATAAATCCTTCCTCACGGCTGATTGGTTGCTATAGACAGCTGACCTACTGGTCCATTTCTCCACTGCCTGATGCATCTCTAGCCAACAGAGGAATACCCCCATCATCTGCATAGAGAGGCACACCTTTACTGTGTGTGTGCGTATATACACACACACACAGTATATATATGTAGACTTGAAGGTGGAGACTCCTCCAATCTGGAACTGCAGTCGACCACCTGCCCTCAGGTGATATATATATTAGTAGAAGTCCCTGCTTTTGTAGGCTACATAGGAGAATGTGAACCTGGACAAGTGTATAGAATATGGCTTTATTAGGGACACTTAGGACCCATCTGATGAGGATCCCCATCATGAGGGCTTACACTTTTTGGCCAAACGGGCTCGGAAGCTCAACCTGCATGTTAAACTGTAGTGCTTATTATAATGGGTTTGATTAGAGGCAGCCATGTAACGGAACAGTGTATGAGGACCCATCTGTACCTCAGTCTTGTATGATTATAAATATATGGATCGTTTCCAGTGCATCCCCGCGCTGGTATTATTATTTTTATGGCTGTCTTATTAGAACCTCCTGGACTCTATCACAGAAAGGCATTAGATAATGATGCTCCAGCAATGCACATTAATAAAGTGTGTTATTAGAACAAATACAGAAGTAGGTCAGGTTATGCAGCCACCTTCTGCCTGGCATATATACTGTATTGCTATTGGGTTCCACCCAATCATTTACATTAAAGTTGCTGGATAATGTTCCTGCTACATCAGCAATGGGTTTATAGCTTTCAAATTAGAGACTTAATGAAACGTTGGTGCAAATGTTTCAGCGAAGTGACCGGAATTCTGCGCGGTGGCTGTACAGTGTCAAATGTGGCGACCAGAGAATTATGGGCCGATTCAGTCCCGCAATTTTTCGTAGATGGACAAAACTATGCCGCACTACAGGTGGGGCAGATGTAACATGTGCAGAGAGAGTTAGATCTGTGTGAGTTATTTTGTTTCTGTGCAGGGTAAACACTGGCTGCTTTATTCTTACACTGCAATTTATATTTCAGTTTGAACATACCCCACAGAAATGTAACTCTCTCTGCACCGGTTACATCTGCCCCACCTGCAGTGCAGTCATGCTAACAGGTCTCAATTTGGCCATATATGTCCCTCCTAAAAGAGAAGCTCCATTGAGCCAACACGATATAAAAAGGAAGCGTTCCACCTTCAGATGGGTGTGGATCGTTTGGTCTACAACAGCTAGGTCAACAAGCATTGTGTCGACACCACTAGGTCGACGTGCAGCAAGGTCGACATGGGTCAAGATCGACATGGGTCCAGGTCGACATGATATTAGGTCGACATGATATTAGGTCGACATGATATTAGGTCGACATGGGTTTTTTCACTGTTTTTTTACCCAAATGTCGACACAGACACAGTTTGAAGTGCACCGCATCCCCTTGCATGGGTCGCTACGCTCGCTATGCGTCGGGCACGGTGCCTCGCTACGCTCGGCACACTATTTTATTCTCCCACCATGCCCTAGTGGATGGTAGGGCATGAAATACCGCCTGTCGACACATGTCGGGTCAAAAAACAGTGAAAAACCCCATGTCGACCTTTTGACTGTCGACCAAGCCCATGTCGACCTAATGCTTGTGTCGACCTAATGTCATATCGACCTAGACCCAATGACCGTATCCCCTTCAGATAACATTATTTGTGCCCTGCGATGGCCTTATAACAACTTTTACCCTAGTTATTTGCTTTCGATGATTATACAAGGTGCACATCTAGATATACTGTAGATGAGCCTTTTATTTTGGCTGGATGAAGGCATGGCGCTACTGTTCCCTCTGCATGGTATACAACGGTATAGGGACATAAGCTCTGTGTATAATCTGCACCTGACCACCGTAGTGCACTCCCCCGTGTCATTTACGACCCACTCCGCCGTCTGTGCATGCACTGACGAAGGAGAGGATCCTGTGCCCCATCCCCCATCCCCCTGCCATTGTTCATCACCCACATCAGCAAAAATAATCCAGGTAAGGAGTACTTACGTTCCAAAGTGGCTGAGAAAGGCAGCGATGTACTCCCTTCTTTTGTGGTACCCCTGGATCACATACTGCACCTGAAAGCCGACCAAAACGGAAACATGACCACAAAAGGAAAAGGCCCGCTGTGCTCCCTCACATTATTGTTGATTTAGTGCAAGACACTGCGCAATTTCAGCTATTTTGTAGCTTTCACTGCAAATTGCTCAAAATGAAGTCAGACCTGCCGCTATAGCAAAGGACTCTGGGAAGGAAACAGATAGATCTGGGCTTGTTTTTGAATGCAGGGTAAAATTGAATTATGAAGACAGATTGGACAATTTGGGATTGTTTTTGCTAGAAAAGAGACGTTTAAGGGGAGACATGCTTAACATGTATAACTATATATGGGGCCAATATAATGAACGGTCCGGCACCCTCTTTGCTTTGAGGAAGGACTCTAGGACACGCGGGCATGAGTTTAGTCTGGAGAAAAGAGGATTTTGTACCCGTAAAAGAAAAAAAACTTTTTTACGGTCAGGGCATTAAAATTGTGGAACTCTCTTCCTGGAGAGGGGGTGTCGGCAGAGACAATAAATTCTATTAAAATAAGGTTGGACAATCATCTATTGGGCACAGACATCCAGGAGTACAAACAACAATCATAATCTGTATATATTTAAATCAGATTTCAGTTATATAAGGGATGAAGCAAATAGATCATGCACAAACTTAATGGACGCAGGTCTTTATTCAGCCTTAACTACTATGTAACTGGTTGCCCACAAATGCTGGACCGCTTTATTATTCCACTGCAATTCAGATTTGAATACGCCCCACCCAGTGGCGTAACTATAGCTCCGCAGCCCCCGCGGTGGCGGGGGGGCGCCGCCGGGGGGGGGGGGCTGCGGGGCTATAGTTACCCGCGGTCTGCGTCTCGCCCGGCTCTCTGTCGGGACCTTCCTGACGTCACGGTCCCGGCCGGCTCCTGCTGCTACAATGAAAACGGACTCTTAGAAAATGGCTGCCCCCATACTGCAGACAGTTTTCTGTCTGCAGTATGGGGGCAGCCATTTTCTAAGAGTCCGTTTTCATTGTAGCAGCAGGAGCCGGCCGGGACCGTGACGTCAGGAAGGTCCCAACAGAGAGCCGGGCGAGACGACGCAGACCACGGGTAAGAAGGGGGGGCAGGTTAGGTGGGGGGTGCCGAATAAACGTGCGGCGGGGGGCGCTGAATAGTTAGTTACGCTTCTGGCCCCACCCAAATCTATGCTCTCTCTGCACGTGTTACATCTGCCCCCCCACCCCCCCACCTGCAGGGTAGCATGGTTTTATCCAGGTGCAAGGTTACCAGCTCTTTTCTGCTTAGAAGGACACTGCGGACTGGAAGCATCCTTGGATCCAGGACACCTGTTACATTGTGGCAATGAACATTAAATATGAATCATTCTCATGTCCGTACTTCCCTGTCTTGGCTAAAGTGAGCCTTTATTTTTTTTAAAGAAGTTCTCCTAGATCTTGGCCGGTGGTTGGATAGGAAAGTCCATGTAATGTGTTTGTGCTGGCGTCAGAGTGCTGGATTTCTTCAGCTGCACAGAGATTTTACAGAACAAATTACAGCTTTACAGCGCCCGCACCAACAAGTGGACCAAGCAGCAATTTGCCGTCTTGTAGCGATCCGCTGGATGATGGAGACCAGTGGTTTCCTGGCTGTAATTCTAGAACTTCGTCATCAGGAGAGTCCTGCAGCGTTGTGCTCCCACCCTTCCCACTACAGTAACCATATCCGGGCTGCGGATGAGCACTAGATATGGGGGACTTGGAAGGACTGGAGCAGATACACCTGTCAGGAGCCTATTGAGGCTAGTTTACATGACCCTGTATTATTTTACTGATCGTTCCATTCCCATAAAATTTAGGAGAAAATAACAATTTATGTATTTGTCTATGTGGGTTTGTATTTAGTGATATTTTATATGGAACCTATTAATAAAATAATATAAGTCTTCTTGTTATACCCAACACAAGTCTGTGCAGCTGTATGATCCAAGCTGCGGCAGACTGGACATACAGTATGCGCATTGTGTACTGTTGCAGACATGCTTACATTGGGGCCCAGATCTTCTAAATGCAAATTATCCTGGGGGCCAGCGGAGGTGTAGGGAACGGGGAAGTGGCGCATCAAATATGTGGCTGGGTGGAAGAAGGTTTTAAATAAAGACAATTTTTTTTTCAATAGTGGCTCTTTATGAATCAGTGACAGTCACATCCCTGCTGCATACGGTGAACGTAGTCTTTGTGGAGTCTGATGTTACGGCTATGTAAGGGAATGGGAGATCGGAAGGAAGACTGCACAGACAAAACGATCACATTTGTATCCGTCTCTTACAGAAAGTAACCATGTAAATATTTGCCCCAGATTAAGAATATATCATACATACCTTATTGGTTAGCAACTGGCAGACCTGGGGTACGTAATCTATAAGGCAGCCAGCGTTCGGGAATGCTGGGATGAGGAGAGCGGACGCCCCACCAAGGGCACTGAAATGACAGAAGATTATGTCCTTGTTATATTATGATATATACTGAGCATCCAGATTATCAACCCTCAACAGTATACTACCAGCCTCAACTAAAGGGGACTGGATTCATATCAGAACTGTGTGACCCAGCATCTAATCCGCAGGGCTGTGTAATCCAGCATCTAATCCACAGGGCTGTGTGACCCAGCATCTAATCTGCAGGACTGTGTGACCCAGCATATAATCCGCAGGACTGTGTGACCCAGCATCTAATCTGCAGGGCTGTGTGACCCAGCATCTAATCTGCAGAACTGTGTGACCCAGAATCTAATCCGCAGGGCTGTGTGACCCAGCATCTAATCTGCAGGACTGTGTGACCCAGAATTTAATCCGCAGGGCTGTGTGACCCAGCATCTAATCTGCAGAACTGTGTGACCCAGCATCTAATCTGCAGAACTGTGTGACCCAGAATCTAATCCGCAGGGCTGTGTGACCCAGCATCTAATCTGCAGAACTGTGTGACCCAGCATCTAATCTGCAGGACTGTGTGATCCAGCATCTAACCTGCAGGACTGTGTGATCCAGCATCTAACCTGCAGGACTGTGTGATCCAGCATCTAACCTGCAGGACTGTGTGATCCAGCATCTAACCTGCAGGACTGTGTGACCCAGCATCTAATCTGCAGGGCTGTGTGACCCAGCATCTAATCTGCAGAACTGTGTGACCCAGCATCTAATCTGCAGAACTGTGTGACCCAGAATCTAATCCGCAGGGCTGTGTGACCCAGCATCTAATCCGCAGAACTGTGTGACCCAGAATCTAATCCGCAGGGCTGTGTGACCCAGCATCTAATCCGCAGGACTGTGTGACCCAGAATCTAATCCGCAGGGCTGTGTGACCCAGCATCTAATCCGCAGAACTGTGTGACCCAGAATCTAATCCGCAGGGCTGTGTGACCCAGCATCTAATCTGCAGGACTGTGTGACCCAGAATCTAATCCGCAGGGCTGTGTGACCCAGCATCTAATCTGCAGGACTGTGTGACCCAGCATATAATCCGCAGGACTGTGTGACCCAGCATCTAATCTGCAGGGCTGTGTGACCCAGCATCTAATCTGCAGAACTGTGTGACCCAGAATCTAATCCGCAGGGCTGTGTGACCCAGCATCTAATCTGCAGGACTGTGTGACCCAGAATTTAATCCGCAGGGCTGTGTGACCCAGCATCTAATCTGCAGAACTGTGTGACCCAGCATCTAATCTGCAGAACTGTGTGACCCAGAATCTAATCCGCAGGGCTGTGTGACCCAGCATCTAATCTGCAGAACTGTGTGACCCAGCATCTAATCTGCAGGACTGTGTGATCCAGCATCTAACCTGCAGGACTGTGTGATCCAGCATCTAACCTGCAGGACTGTGTGACCCAGCATCTAATCTGCAGGGCTGTGTGACCCAGCATCTAATCTGCAGAACTGTGTGACCCAGCATCTAATCTGCAGAACTGTGTGACCCAGAATCTAATCCGCAGGGCTGTGTGACCCAGCATCTAATCCGCAGAACTGTGTGACCCAGAATCTAATCCGCAGGGCTGTGTGACCCAGCATCTAATCTGCAGGACTGTGTGACCCAGAATCTAATCCGCAGGGCTGTGTGACCCAGCATCTAATCTGCAGAACTGTGTGACCCAGAATCTAATCCGCAGGAATGTGTGACCCAGCATCTAATCCGCAGGACTGTGTGATCTAGCATCTAATCCGCAGGACTGTGTGATCCAGCATCTAATCTGCAGGACTGTGTGACCCAGCACCTAATCCGCAGGACTGTGTGATCTAGCATCTATTCCGCAGGACTGTGTGATCCAGCATCTAATCCGCAGGGCTGTGTGACCCAGCATCTAATCTGCAGGACTGTGTGACCCAGCACCTAATCCGCAGGACTGTGTGATCTAGCATCTAATCCGCAGGGCTGTGTGATCCAGCATCTAATCTGCAGGACTGTGTGACCCAGCACCTAATCCGTAGGGCTGTGTGATCTAGCATCTAATCCGCAGAACTGTGTGACCCAGCATCTAATCCACAGGACTGTGTGATCCAGCATCTAATCCGCAGGGCTGTGTGACCCAGCATCTAATCTGCAGGGCTGTGTGATCCAGCATCTAATCCGCAGGGCTGTGTGACCCAGCATCTAATCCACAGGAATGTGTAACCCAGCATCTAATCCACAGGAATGTGTGACCCAGCATCTAATCCGCAGAACTGTGTGACCCAGCATCTAATCCACAGGACTGTGTGATCTAGCATCTAATCCGCAGGACTGTGTGATCCAGCATCTAATCTGCAGGACTGTGTGACCCAGCATCTAATCTGCAGAACTGTGTGACCCAGAATCTAATCCGCAGGGCTGTGTGACCCAGCATCTAATCCGCAGAACTGTGTGACCCAGAATCTAATCCGCAGGGCTGTGTGACCCAGCATCTAATCTGCAGGACTGTGTGACCCAGAATCTAATCCGCAGGGCTGTGTGACCCAGCATCTAATCTGCAGAACTGTGTGACCCAGAATCTAATCCGCAGGAATGTGTGACCCAGCATCTAATCCGCAGGACTGTGTGATCTAGCATCTAATCCGCAGGACTGTGTGATCCAGCATCTAATCTGCAGGACTGTGTGACCCAGCACCTAATCCGCAGGACTGTGTGATCTAGCATCTATTCCGCAGGACTGTGTGATCCAGCATCTAATCCGCAGGGCTGTGTGACCCAGCATCTAATCTGCAGGACTGTGTGACCCAGCACCTAATCCGCAGGACTGTGTGATCTAGCATCTAATCCGCAGGGCTGTGTGATCCAGCATCTAATCTGCAGGACTGTGTGACCCAGCACCTAATCCGTAGGGCTGTGTGATCTAGCATCTAATCCGCAGAACTGTGTGACCCAGCATCTAATCTGCAGGGCTGTGTGACCCAGCATCTAATCCACAGGAATGTGTGACCCAGCATCTAATCCACAGGACTGTGTGATCCAGCATCTAATCCGCAGGACTGTGTGACCCAGAATCTAATCCGCAGGGCTGTGTGACCCAGCATCTAATCCACAGGAATGTGTAACCCAGCATCTAATCCACAGGAATGTGTGACCCAGCATCTAATCCGCAGAACTGTGTGATCCAGCATCTAATCCACAGGAATGTGTGACCCAGCATCTAATCTGCAGGACTGTGTGACCCAGCACCTAATCTGTAGAACTGTGTGACCCAGCATATAATCCGCAGGGCTGTGTGACCCAGCATCTAATCTGCAGAACTGTGTGACCCAGAATCTAATCCGCAGGAATGTGTGACCCAGCATCTAATCCGCAGGACTGTGTGATCTAGCATCTAATCCGCAGGACTGTGTGATCCAGCATCTAATCTGCAGGACTGTGTGACCCAGCACCTAATCCGCAGGACTGTGTGATCTAGCATCTATTCCGCAGGACTGTGTGATCCAGCATCTAATCCGCAGGGCTGTGTGACCCAGCATCTAATCTGCAGGACTGTGTGACCCAGCACCTAATCCGCAGGACTGTGTGATCTAGCATCTAATCCGCAGGGCTGTGTGATCCAGCATCTAATCTGCAGGACTGTGTGACCCAGCACCTAATCCGTAGGGCTGTGTGATCTAGCATCTAATCCGCAGAACTGTGTGACCCAGCATCTAATCTGCAGGGCTGTGTGACCCAGCATCTAATCCACAGGAATGTGTGACCCAGCATCTAATCCACAGGACTGTGTGATCCAGCATCTAATCCGCAGGACTGTGTGACCCAGAATCTAATCCGCAGGGCTGTGTGACCCAGCATCTAATCCACAGGAATGTGTAACCCAGCATCTAATCCACAGGAATGTGTGACCCAGCATCTAATCCGCAGAACTGTGTGACCCAGCATCTAATCCACAGGACTGTGTGATCCAGCATCTAACCTGCAGGACTGTGTGACCCAGCATATAATCCGCAGGACTGTGTGACCCAGCATCTAATCTGTAGAACTGTGTGACCCAGCATCTAATCCGCAGGACTGTGTGACCCAGCATATAATCCGCAGGACTGTGTGACCCAGCATCTAATCTGTAGAACTGTGTGACCCAGCATCTAATCTGCAGGACTGTGTGATCCAGCATCTAACCTGCAGGACAATGTGATCCAGCATCTAATCTGCAGGACAATGTGATCCAGCATCTAATCTGCAGGACAATGTGATCCAGCATCTAATCCACAGGAATGTGTGACCCAGCATCTAATCCGCAGAACTGTGTGACCCAGCATCTAATCCACAGGACTGTGTGATCCAGCATCTAACCTGCAGGACTGTGTGACCCAGCATCTAATCTTCAGGACAGTGTGATCCAGCAGTAAATCTGCATAACCAAGTGATCCATCATGTAACCTATAGGATCCTATAAACATATTATTAAATGAATATTAAATTACCCCAGAAGATTACTAGAATGCTCTAATCCAAAGCGACCTCAATGTATCTAGGTTGTCTGTAAATACCACGGCATGTGCTAATAAGTACAGTACATCCAGTCCTTATGTCAGATCTTCCATTGGCTGCCATGGAAACTTGTTCTCCCTTACCACTGCTTAATACCTCTGCCCCAGAGCCCCTTTCCTCCATTACAAAGACCCAAAAGTAGCGGCCAAACAGCCCCTAACTGCCATGTTACAGGTCGTGTTTGAACATGATAATTAGGAGCTGGTTGGTTGGTACTTTATCTCTCTCTAAGGATTAGTACATAGACCCCAGCGGCAATTTTTTTTTTCCTATACACAAAAAAAAAAAGTCGACAAACTAAAAACTAAAAGCATGAAATGGAGAAATATGGTGCATTTCCCTTCAATTGCTGCAAATCTCTGAAGCCTATGGATTATTACTACCGAATTAATGTCTCCAGCATGCTCTAGGTCCTGGTGTCATTATACAGTACGATGTCAGCCGTGGGTAAGAACATGGCTTACTCACAGGTGTCAGCGTGACCTGTACCCCGGGTCGATGTGTCTCAGCCTGTTCTGATCATTGGCAGATTGCCTCATGCTGCTGCGTGTGTAATACAAAATCATGATGGCTATAGCGGTGGGGAACGATGACTCTGTACCAGTTTTTGCAACTAAAATCCAAATGCAATAGGAGGTGCCTAAAGGACACCATCGGCACCACCGGTTCTGATGCTTTCAGGTACTGGCCAGACTGTGCAGATTGAAGGTTTCGCAGGCTGGCTGTAAGATCCGAACACCCGGGTCCAGTAAGTCTATATCTGTCACACCTTCAAAAAGGGGGGTGGGGGGCACTCGCACCTGTGTTGAAAAACGGTGCTGCCCTCAAAATGCTGCAGCTGATGAGGCTGCAGGCAATATCGCAAGACCAGTTGTGCACATGCGCAGATTCCCGCAGTGTCTTAAGGGGTGCACACACACCAAGAGATTTTGGCAGAAGATTTTGACTAGATAGTCAAAATCTCCTAGAAGGTTAGCCGAAATCCCCCTGTTTTTCACCTGCTTAGTCAATATTGTCTAGCAAAAATTACTTAGCATAGACTGACTGTGCAGGAAAGGCAATTATGACTACATCATAGACTAGATAAAAGATCATTAATTAGATAAAATTCGCTTAGTCAAAATCTCTCTTAAAATTGCTTAGTCACAATTGACCATTAGCCAATATCTCACCGTGTATACAGGGCTTTACATTTCAGAAAGATTATTGCAACACAGTAGATGCCAGGCGATTTTACAGGGGGCCAGTTCCCAAATGAGTTATATGTGTATGATGCTGACAGACACCACTGACCGCAATCTCCTTCGCCGACACACCCATAACACGCCCATAAAATGGACCATTTCCGGCCATGCATTAAGCGCGTGCGCTAAGCCGCCTCCCATTGTCATCCAGCTCTTTTCAAAGTCAATACTTAGATTGTGTGTCTCAGCCGTGGTGCTTATAGATCGTAAGCTTGCGAGCAGGGCCCTCCTACCTTTGTCTGTCTGTAAATACCCAGTTTGTTTTATCATGGTCTCCTCCAACGGAATATGCTGCGCTATATATAAGAAACGGTTAATAAATAAATGCACACACAGTTTAATGCATGCGCCATTGATGATTTTGTGTGACCATGGGCATTATGGGGGAAATTTACTAAAGGAAATGTGTAAAAAATAGGTGTAAAAATAGGTGTATTTGTATCCAGAAATACACTTATTTTTGACATTTTCTATCCCGAAAATACGGCAATTCATATTGATGTGCTATCAATACGAATTGCCGTATTTTCGGGATAGAAAATGTCAAAAATAAGTGTATTTCTGGATACAAATACACCTATTTTTACACCTATTTTTTACACATTTCCTTTAGTAAATTTCCCCCTATATGTCACTCGGCATCAATGTGTGCAAGTAGGCGGTCCGTGCAGGAGTATAGTCATATAGGATGACCCAGAAACCACATGCCCAGAGCAGGGTCATTTTTAATTGCGTTTTAGACGATTTGGGGCATAGTGCTCTAAGTTACGGTGCACAAAAGAAACTCTGAATCCCAATCAAAGGGTCAACACGTGTACACAAATGATGGGGTCACAAGGGAGACATCAAGATATCATTGTGTGTTACGAATGCAATGTCAGCCCATGGGGATGCTATGAGGTCTAACTACGAAAGTAGCACCATACGTATGCTGAACACACACAGGCAGGGCCATCATAATGTGTAAGGACACTAGGCAGCTGCTCAGGGCCCCACAATTCTAGGGGCCACCAGGCAGGGGTGGGTGGTGGTCACACAATCAGAGTGGAGAGTTAGCATTTTTTGCTAGCCTCCAAGCCGGTTGCCAGACAGTGAATGGCTGCCAGCATGCTGATTGGTCGATTGCTGGAACTATCCACCAATGAGAGTGCTGTACAGAAGAATGCAACGAGACGGCGCAGGACTGCAGAAGGGCAATAATTTCCCGTGAATGGTTATGTAGAGGCCCCGGTGAATTGCCCGGTATATGGCAGTTTACATTTAAACAACTTATTGTACATGATCGATCGGTATCATGACCGGAAATGATGCCAGCTCCTTAAAGCATCCGGGGGAGCGGGACAAACCTGTCCAACAGTATACCAGTGTAGAGAGACAAATGTTCCAGTCCTCAAAGCAAACCCTTCATTATAACATAGCGATGTACTTATCTGGTGTCGCTTCTACATTTATATACATATGTTTATGAAGTGGGGTGTGGACACGTCGGTGACTCAGGCAGCAAATATGTGTTTTAGAAGGGAGTGGAGCAACATATGAATGAAGTCAGGATTCTTACAGAATGAAAGGTTAGGAAAAAAATAAATAAAACAAGATTGGCCTTAGTTAAACCGGCATTTCCATCGTCAGCCTGTGAATGATGACCGGCGAGAGACATGTAGGGGAGCACGGCGGGATATCACTGGCATTTCCATCAGCATGTGAATGATGACCGTCGAGAGACATGTAGGGGAGCACGGCGGGATATCACCGGCATTTCCATCCTCATGTGAATGATGACCGGCGAGAGACATGGAGGGGAGAATGGCGGGATATCACCGGCATTTCCATCAGCATGTGAATGATGACCGGCGAGAGACATGGAGGGGAGAATGGCGGGATATCACCGGCATTTCCATCAGCATGTGAATGATGACCGGCGAGAGACATGGAGGGGAGAATGGCGGGATATCACCGGCATTACCATCAGCATGTGAATGATGACCGGCGAGAGACATGGAGGGGAGAATGGCGGGATATCACCGGCATTACCATCAGCATGTGAATGATGACCGGCGAGAGACATGGAGGGGAGAATGGCGGGATATCACCGGCATTTCCATCAGCATGTGAATGATGACCGGCGAGAGACATGTAGGGGAGCACGGCGGGATATCACCAGCATTTCCATCCGCATGTGAATGATGACCGGCGAGAGACGTGGAGGGGAGCACGGCGGGATATCACCGGCATTTCCATCAGCCTGTAAATGATGACCGGCGAGAGAGATGTAGGGGAGCATGGCGGGACATCACCGGCATTTCCATCAGCATGTGAATGATGACCGGCGAGAGACATGTAGGGGAGCACGGCGGGATATCACCAGCATTTCCATCCGCATGTGAATGATGACCGGCGAGAGACGTGGAGGGAAGCACGGCGGGATATCACCGGCATTTCCATCAGCATGTGAATGATGACCGGCGAGAGACATGTAGGGGAGCACGGCGGGATATCACCGGCATTTCCATCCGCATGTGAATGATGGCCGGCGAGAGACATGTAGGGGAGCACGGCAGGGCAGCACGGCGGGATATCACCGGCATTTCCATCCGCATGTGAATGATGGCCAGCGAGAGACATGTAGGGGAGCACGGCGGATAATCTACACCGATACAATAGGATTACTGCTGCCGGTTCTCCACAACATCTGGAGGGCCACAGGTTGAAGACCTGTGGATTATCTGAACATTCTCTGCAGATGTGCAGTAACTGAGCATCATTCTACATTGTATCTTAAAATCAAATGTTCATTGTCATAGTATGTAGGACTGTACCCAGAACTCTGCCTAGTGCCTACTGCAGCCACATGCGAATGCATAACCCAAGCCTCTCCTCCTGCAGACTAAGCCTCCCACTAGTGCCGAACCCAAACCTCTCCTGCAGACTAACCCTCCACCTAGTGACCAAACCAAACCTCTCCTTCTGTAGACTAAGCATCCCACTAGTGCCCAACCCAAACGTCTCCTCCTGCAGCCACCCCCTAGTGCCCAACCCAAACCTCTCCTTCTGCAGAATAACACTCCCCCTACTGCCCAACCCAAACTTCTCCTCCTGCAGACTAACCCTATCCCTAGTGCCCAACCCAAACCTCTTCTCCTGCAGACCAATTCTCCCCCTAGTGCCCAACCCAAACTTCTACTCCTGCAGACTTAGTCCCCCCTAGTGCCTAACTCAAACCTCTCCTCCTGCAGACTAACTCTCCCCCTAGTGCCCAACCCAAACCTCTCCCCCTGCAGACTAACCCTCCCCCTAGTGCCCAACAAAAAACATGCCTCCTGCAGAATAACCCTATCCCTAGTGCCCAACCAAAACCTCTCCTACTGCAGACTAACCATCCCCCTAGTGCCCAACCTAAACCTCTCCTACTGCAGACTAACCCTCCCACTAGTGCCAACCCAAACCTCTCCTCTTGCAGACTAACACTCCCCCTAGTGCCAACCCAAACCTCTCCTCCTGCAGACTAACGCTCCCCCTAGTGCCAACCCAAACCTCTCCTCCTGCAGACTAACGCTCCCCCTAGTGCCCAACCCAAACCTCTCCTCCTGCAGACTAACGCTCCCCCTAGTGCCAACCCAAACCTCTCCTTTTGCAGAATAACGCTCCCCCTAGTGCCCAACCCAAACCTCTCCTCCTGCAGACTAACGCTCCCCCTAGTGCCCAACCCAAACCTCTCCCCCTGCAGACTAACGCTCCCCCTAGTGACAACCCAAACCTCTCCTCCTGCAGACTAACGCTCCCCCTAGTGCCCAACCCAAACCTCTCCTCCTGCAGACTAACGCTCCCCCTAGTGCCCAACCCAAACCTCTCCTCCTGCAGACTAACCCTCCCCCTAATGCCCAACCCTAACCTCTCCTCCTGCAGCCACCTCCTTGTGCCCAACCTAAACCTCTCCTTTTGCAGCCGCTCTCTAGTACTGAAACCTAATCTCCACTTTTGCAGCCTAACCTAATTATGTACAATTATGAATAAGGCTTTTTGTTTGGTTATGTTAATAAAAGTTTAGAGCTGCCGTGATCTCAGATGGAACCTTAATCATGTTTGGAAGTAAAGTAAAAAAAAAAAGTTACTGTGTCTGGAACAAACCATGCTGCAACGCAAGGGGGACCCATACATTTACATTTTTCCATGCAGGGTAAATACACTGCTCAAAAAAATAAAGGGAACACTTAAACAACACTAACTCCAAGTCAATCACACTTCTGTCAAATTAAACTGTCCACTTAGGAAGCAACACTGACTGACAATCACATGCTGTTGTGCAAATGGAATAGACAACAGGTGGAAATCATAGGCAATTAGCAAGAAACCCCAATAAAGGAGATGTTCTGCAGGTGGTGACCACAGACCACTTCTCAGCTCCTATGCTTTCCGACTGATGTCGGTCACTTTTGAATGCTGACGGTGCTTTTACTCTAGTGGTAGCATGAGACGGAGTCTACAACCCACACAAGTGGCTCAGATAGTGCAGCTCATCCAGGATGGCACATCGATGCGAGCTGTGGCAAGAAGGTTTGCTGTGTCTGTCAGCGTAGTGTCCAGAGCATGGAGGTACTACCAGGAGACAGGCCAGTACATCAGGAGACGTGGAGGAGGCTGTAGGAAGGCAACAACCCAGCAGCAGGACTGCTACCTCCGCCTTTGTGCAAGGAGGAACAGGAGGAGCACTGCCAGAGCCCTGCAAAATGACCTCCAGCAGGCCACAAATGTGCATGTGTCTACTCAAATGGTCAGAAACAGATTCCATGAAGGTGGTATGAGGGCCCGACGTCCACAGGTGGGGGTTGTGCTTACAGCTCAACACCGTGCAGGACTTTGGCATTTGCCAGAGAACACCAAGATTGGCAAATTCGCCACTGGCGCCCTGTGCTCTTCACAGATGAAAGCAGGTTCACACTGAGCATGTGACAGACGTGACAGAGTCTGGCGATGCCAAGGAGAACGTTCTGCTGCCTGCAACATCCTCCAGCATGACCGGTTTGGCAGTGGGTTAGTAATGGTGTGGGGTGGCATTCCTTTGGGGGGCTGCACAGCCCTCCATTTGCTCGCCAGAGGTAGCCTGACTGCCATTAGGTACCGAGATGAAATCCTCAGATCCCTTGTGAGACCATATGCTGGTGCGGTTGGCCCTGGGTTCCTCCTACTGCAAGACAATGCTAGACCTCATGTGGCTGGAGTGTGTCAGCAGTTCCTGCAAGACGAAGGCATTGATGCTATGGACTGGCCACCCGTTCCCCAGACCTGAATCCAATTGAGGACATCTGGGACATCATGTCTCGCTCCATCCACCAACGCCGCGTTGCACCACAGACTGTCCAGGAGTTGGCGGATGATTTAGTCCAGGTCTGGGCGGAGATCCCTCAGGAGACCATCCGCCACCTCATCAGGAACATGCCCAGACGTTGTAGGGAGGTCATACAGGCACGTGGAGGCCACACACACTACTGAGCCCTATTTTGACTTGTTTTAAGGACATTACATCAAAGTTGGATCAGCCTGTAGTGTGTTTTTCCACTTTAATTTTAAGTGCGACTCCAAATCAAGACCTCCATGGGTACATAAATTTGAGTTCCATTGATCATTTTTGCGTGATTTTGTTGTCAGCACATTTAACTATGTAAAGAACAAAGTATTTAATAAAAAAATTTAATTCATTCAGATCTAGGATGCTATGTTAGCGCTCCCTTTATTTTTTTGGGCAGTGTATCTTCTCCTTCTGCATGTAGCCCACACGTTAGACAGGTTTATTCTTACATTTTAGTTGAACAAGCACATTTAAATCTCTCTGCGACTGTTACATCTGCCCCACCTGCAGTGCAGCATGGTTTTTGCCCATTGCTTGCAGATTTTTGCTGAAAGAATCGGGCCCCACGGTCTTTGGCCATCCATAAGACATAAGACTACATGAGTCACAGCACAACTTTCGCTTTGTGCACGTTGTACACATCACTGTCCCTTTAAAGCAGAAATATTCAGCAATCCTGCCGCCATCCCCTGTGGCTCTGCATGTGCCAGCACCGGACCGTATGTTCTGTAAGCTGCAGCTATTTTTCTCCCACCACTGGAGACATTCGACTTAATCAGGAACACAAAAATACGCCCACAGCTCCAATCACGCAACCAGAATTCTTTCATTACGTTGTTGGAGCCTCGGCTATTGAAATGTTCTGAGTACGCTGGCAGAGGAAATGTGCTGCTTTGGCACATACGGGAAGGCACACATAAAAAAAGATTTAAAATAACAAATTGTTAATCAGATGTCAGTGCTGTGAAATAATCTAAAGGTCTGAGTCATTCATTTGTAGTAATAATGGATTGAACTGTAGTACGCGGCCCTGAAGCTATATGGCTGAGCAGACATGAATAGAACTCGGACTGAAGCCGACCGTGAATGGGACCACTGATGGTAGAACACCATTTGTGTGTTACATTCAAATCTTTATTTAAAAAAAAAAAAAAAAAAAAGGTTGGCTAAACAAACCTGAATGAAAGAGATAATAATTCGAATGAGCCAATCACCAAATCAACATGTTTATCCAATCAGTGGTGGACTTCCCTGCACTGGGTTCCGTGTTTTGTGGCCCTGTACTGGTCAAGAAACATCTACGTAATATTGCATCGGTGTCTTATTGTTGTTCTTTTTTGATATCTAATATATACATTTATATAGTTGCATCCACCAGACTGTCTTTGTACTATACAGGAGCATTGGGTACACTGCAGACAGCTATCATGGGGTAGAACCGCCACCTCCTGTATAACCTGCTCAGGTATCTCAGTGATGTCACTAGTTTGCAGTCAACTGATTGGCTACAGAGTTGTGCAATTAAATGAATTCACAATCAAAGCGCAATTAAATGGTATCTTGGAACGGTTGGAATGGTTAAGCAAGCCTCCTCCGCACCCATGCTGGACATCTTGTGTACCCAGCAACATCTTGTGCGCAGGGACCCATCATCGGTAAGTGCACCCGAAGTTGCCAATGCTGGGCGCATAGGAGTTAAGGCAAGGGGGAAGGGCAGCATAGCTCTCCCCAACGATATCCTCCATTATCCTGCACTTACAGACAAGGGAGGATGTTGCTGATGATGCACGGGGGCACGCATCTTAAGTGACCCAAGCCATGAATGTTTGGACCGCGCGACCAATGGAATATACCATGTGACCAGCGACAGCATGGTCGATGGAACACCAATTTACCTATCCACGCCACCACCACCTTTAGCAAACATGTGGTGAGCAAAGCGTATCACCTGGCCCGAAGCATGGCGAGCACAGCGAGCCTGCGAGGGTACACTTTGGGTGGTATTCAATTGTTAAATCGCGCATAATCTCCCATCGAATATGAAGGGACATTGTAGGGTGATATTCAATTGATCTATTTTTTGCGCTTATCGCGCAGTAGTACGTTTATTTATAAGGCGCCGCAAAGTGTCCGCAGCGCCGTACATAGCAAACAAACAACAAATGACAAGGTAACGTACAGGGTGTGTTGAAAAATACAGTATAAATAGGGGTATAGCTGGTAGAAATAAAATCAGCATCAGTTCAGAAGTAGGTGTCAAAATTGTCGAGGAGACTGAGGATGAAGTAGAGGAAGGGAAGAACAGGACAGGAGGACAGGTGAGTAAAGAGGTAGGGTGAGTACGTGAGGCAGGAGGACCCTACTCATAAGAGTTAACAGACTAAAAATAGGTGGGTGGACAAACGAAAAACAACAGGATAAGTAGGAACAGAGGGGAACGGAGGCAGGATAGGAGGATCAAAAGAGGTTAGGAGGAGGGATAGGCTAGTCGAAAAAAGTGGGTTTTGAGGGAGCGCTTGAAGGAGGTAAGGGAATCAGAAAGCCTGATGGGTGGCGGGAGGTTGTTCCAGTGCAGGGGGGCAGCGCGAGAGAAGTCTTGGACACGGAAGTGGGAGGAGGTGATTAGGTGAGAGGTCAGTCGGCGGTCAGCGATGGAGCGAAGAGGACGGGAGGGAGTGTGGATAGAGATCAGTGAAGAGAGGTAAGGAGCGGTGGAGGAGAGAGCCTTGTAGGTGGTGGTGAGGAGTTTAAAGAGAACTCGGAAAGGAATGGGGAGCCAGTGAAGAGATAGACAGAGGGGGAGGCGGAGGTAGAACGGCGGGAGATGACAAGAGAGTGAATAAGAATTTTGGTCGCGTCAGTGGAGAGGAATGGTCTGATGCGTGAGATGTTGCGTAGGTGAAAGCGGCAAGACTGTGAGAGAGCACGAATGTGGGGGGTGAAGAGAGGAGGGAGTCAATGATGACACCGAGGAAGCGCGTTTGGTCAGTGGAGGTGATCTCGGTTTCACCAATGCTGATGGAGATAGTGAGAGAAGAGGGGATGTTCGGGGGATGGAAGATTAGAAGTTCAGTTTTAGCCATGTTTAGTTTCCGGAAGCGTTGGGTCATCCAGGCTGAGATGGCCGTGAGGCATTCGGAGACCTTGGGCAGGAGTGATGGGGATAGGTCGGGGGAGGAGAGATAGATTAGGGTATCATCAGCATAAAGGTGTTAATGAAAACCATAGGAGCTGATGAGGGTTCCTAGAGAGGTGGTGTAGAGGGAGAAGAGGAGAGGGCCAATTATCTACGTATTTGGGCATTTCAGCTCATCACCTCTGGGGATAGCGAGCTGTATACTGTTGAAAAACAATTGAATACCGCCCTTTGTGTATCCTCAGGCTCGGCGATAGCGTCAAAGGGGACAGGGATTACTCCAGGCATCCCACTGATGAGTGACACACCACTCCGCTGCGGGACATGCTGGGAGGAGGAGGGACAGTTTGTGTCATGTACCCTACTGCTCCAGTGCAGCGGACTGACAGCTGCGCCGAGGTCGAACAGTGTGACACTCCTGTAGTCCCACTGCCCGCACAGCACCGTGACCCATCCATGTTGTGTGCCCTGGGAGGCAATAAAGCCCCAGCCAGGCCAGCAGCAGCTCAATGGAATGAGGTGAGCTCAAAATTGAAAAGGGGGAGGCAGCGGCACCCAGGCCCCAGCCGAGTTGCCCAGGCCATGGAGATCAAGGCAGCCAGCAGCTGACCTCAGCTCAGTGAAAATTTCAAAAGGGCCAGGAGGACACGAACATCCAGCATCCTTCAGTTCTCTGTCTGGCGCACGCTCTGCTCACCCTGGCTGCATCGCTCACCCTCCCTTGGCAAAGAGCATGTAACCCCTGGCATAGAGCATGCAACCCCTGGCAAATCATATAACCCCCTGGCATAGAGAATGTATCCCCCCTTGAATAGAGCATGTATCCCCCCTGGCATAGAGCATGTATCCCCCCTGGCATAGAGCATGCAACCCCTGGCAAACCATATAACCCCTGGCATAGAGCATGTATCCCCCCTGGCATAGAGCATGTATCCCCCCTGGCAGTTTGTGTAACCCCGGCATAGCGCATGCAATCCTGGCATCAAGCATGAAACATTGAAAACCTTGGCATCAAAATTAAAACCCGTAGCAACAAGCATGTAGGTAAGCAGCAGTTATATTTAATATGTACTTCGGCGCGCACTATACCTATTTTTTTAGTTGGTCTGGCTCTTACACTTTTATCCTGGCTCCTGCATTTTAAAACAATTTGCCAAGCCCTGGCATAACGTGTAGTGGGCATCACAGTATGTGGCGTAATGTGTAATGGGCATCTTGGTGTGTGGTAAAATGCGTAATGGGCATCGTGGTGTGTGGCAAACCGTGTAGTGGGTATCGCCGTGTGTAGCAAAACGTGTAATGGGCATTGCGGTGTGTGATATAATGTGTAGTAGGCATTACTGTGTGTGGCATAACGTTTAAGTGGCATTACGGTGTGCAAAATCAAGAATAGAATTGGAGCAAAGGTTAAAAAAATGCGATAAGGCGGGTTAAGGGGTGGGACACTGTCCGGGAATCTCTCAAAAAAAGGTGGTAAACGTATCATCCCTAGTCTCAGCCGCCCGACAATTGAAAGTTGTGAGCGGCTGGCACTTAATTCCCCCCTATAACAAGACTTTTCACGGCCGCTACACCGCTAGGAAAGTGGCATAATCTGTAATGGGCATTAAGGCATGTGGTATGATATGTAAAGAGCATTGTGGCATGTGGCCTAATGTGTAATGGGCATTACAGTGTGTGGCATAATGTGTAGTAGGCATTACTGTGTTTGGAAAAATGTGTAGTTAAGACTGTCTGCGCTGGGGGCAGCCATTATATGGGACGTCTTGCCACCAATACGCCAACCATCCCTCCCTGCTCCACACAACTACTAGTGCTTGAGAGAGTGGGGGGCCCCCAGAAAAATCAGTGTATGGACCCCAAGAATCTCTTGCCGGGCCTGTGTATCCTTTTTGCTACGTTCATGCTCCCCCTGGCCTCCTGGGTCATATGGTAAGTCACATGAGTCGGAATATTTACTAAAGAGGATATATATCCAACTGTAAATTTGCCCCCAGATTGGGAAAGGGGGTGGGGTGGGGGGGGCGGATTGACCTTTTGATAGTAGTGGACAAGAGAAAAGATGCCATATGAATTATGAATTGGATACAATTGCCGGTACTTGTGTAGTATCATGGCTCCCATCGCATGCCATATGTTTTTTTCATGCATTTTTGAAATCGCAAAAAAAAAAATTGCATGCGATTTTGATCACAAATGCATCCAAATGCATTTAAATTAGTAGCAAACATGTTAAATGCACCCCAAATGTCATTTTTCACACTGTACCACCCCCACTATCAATGCCAACCCGAAGCATGGCGAGCGCAGCGGTACGCGTCCGACGACCTTTTCATACCCCCACTATCCACGTCGGCGTGGAGTTGAGAATAGAAAGCGTGGCGAGCGGACGCGGACACCTGTGAAGAACACGAGGGGACGCGGATACCTGGGAAGGTATCCGCGTCCCCTCGCGGGGCTCGCCACACTTTCTATTCTCAACTCCACGCTGACGTGGATAGTGGGAGTATGAAAAGGTCATAGGACGCGTACCGCCGCCGCTCGCCACGCTTCGGGTTGCCGTTGATAGTGGGGGTGGTACAGTGTGAAAAATGACATTTGGGGTGCATTTAACATTTTTGCTACTAATTTAAATGCATTTGTGATCAAAATTGCATGCGATGCGATGCTTTACTATACGATGCCCATCGTGGGAGCCGTGATACTACACAATTACACAATTTCCCTTTATGACAATTGTACGAGTCTGACCTGAAATGACTTTGAGAAGGTTTGTTTGGGACGGATGACAGACAAGACAAAGATAATAAAAATAGTTTTGATTTGCTAGAATGATAAAGCAAACAAGCATAAGCTGCGAGTTCTAAAAACAGGTACAATACAAATTACCTGTCACAGGAATGAGAAAACACTGGCTCAGGCCATTACCGGGGAATGTCGGATGCATACACCAGGGGGGTGGGGGGACTGGATGGCTGAGTTCTGCGCTGTCCCCGCCCTTGATAAAGTACAGTCCACCCAATTGTGTCAATAACAGCGCAGCAATGATCTGCTGGAGAGGAGGGGGCAGTGCTGCGGAGAAGAGACACCAAATAAACATATCCGGGGCGATTTACTGCTGCAGGGAATTTATTGTAGCTCATAAGGATTAGGAGACGATGTCAGACACTAGACACTCAAATGACACTTTGAAAGTGATAAACCAAAGATATGCGATCGCCAGTGACGCATTTATATGTTCTATAGTGAAACAAACAACAGTTCAAACTATAACAGAACAATAGGGAGAGTACCTCTTTCACACCACACAAATAACCTGGATCCCACCCGGGTTACTGTGCGGTTTGAAAGGGCCTTTTGAAAAACGCTGGGCCCACCAACCCAACAATTCGACCCAGGTAAAAAAAAAAAAGGTAAAAAAAGGTAAAAAAAAGAAAAAGAAAAGAAAGCTGCTTAGCGAGCCAACCTGAAATAGGGCTTATATGTACCAACTAGGTGATTCATCGCGCCCTAGGGGCGCTCTTCACACCGTCGTAAGGGGCTGCGCCCCCTTAATTTGTGAACGTTTGTATTGCGAGAAATATGGTTAGAATTGTATGAAAGATGGCCTGTATTGCAACTTGAGTTATAGGTGAAATGTGTTAAATAGAGAGCATATGATGTGGAAGGGGGAGTGTATTGTTTTGTTTAATTAAAAAGCGGTTACAGAGTAAGATGTACATTGATAGTGTGGATGGTACAGTGACATTTGTGGGTGTGGGGGGGGGGGCTGTGTGTGCATGTTGTTTAGGTGTGTGTGTGCAATAGTATAGTAGGGTGTTTCTGAGTCAGCGGCTCCCCACTGGCGGAGGTCACGACACATGAAAACAGGAGGCTGGGTAGTGATAGGGGTGTGTGGGCATAAGGGGGACTAAAGAGGAGGGTGGGAGATACGGTGCAGCTTCTGCCAGTGGGTGAGGGTCCAGCGTGGCAGTACAGGATGGTGGCCCTTAGTCAGTGTCTCCTCCTACTGGGTGGGAGTTCGGGTGCATGAGAGCAGGAGGCTGGGCTATGAGGCATGATAGGGGCATGTGGGCAAAACAGCGTCAGCAAACTCCCCAGTGGTGGAAGTTACGGTTCAGGAGAGCAGGAAGCTGGTTAGTGATAGGGGTGTGTGAGTATACGGGAGCCTAAAGAGGGGCTTAGGGGTGCCGTGAATTGCGGGAGGGGCGCGGGGTGCCGTGAATCAAGGGAGGGGGGGCGCAGGTGTCTGCGAATCGCGGGAGAGGGCGGGGGTCCGCAAAGCGTGGGAGGGGGCGTGAATTGCGCGAGGGGGGGTTGCGAATCTCGGGAGGGGGGTGCGCGGGGGGTCCGTGAAGTGCGGGAGGGGGGGGGGGCACGGGGCGCGATGAATCACCTAGTTGGTTATATATTCTTGTAGAAGGATGGTAGGATGTTGCTGTCATTCAGAATGCATTTACATAAACAGTAATAGTAGCAGTAAAAGGTCTGACTTAAAACACCTTACGTAAAACAGAACAGGTGTTATATATTATACAAAGAATTGGTTGATGATGTGTAGGTTGACGTGCACATAGTTCATAGTTGTCACTGGAAAAAAATTGCTACAAGAAAAAATCAACACAGAAAGTTCAACACATGTAAATGTTGACATATGTGTGGCACTTCATCGGTGTCCATGTCGACACATGAGAATGAATATGAAAAAATTCAAAAAAAAGAAAAATAAATCTTCAAAAACTCATGTCAACCTTTTTCATTGTCGACCATAGCCGTGCCAGTGTTTTGCATGTGCCATTTAATCCTGGGGTTGCCGTGAATTGCGCGCGGGGGTGGTGGGGGGGGAGGTGAGGGGAGTCCGCGAATCGGGAGGAGGGGTCGTGGGTGGATGCCGTGAATTGCGCGGGGGGGGGGAAGTGAATCGCGGGAGGGTGGGTCGGGGGGTTGCCGCAATGACAGGAGGGGGGGTCAGGGGTGGGGAATCGCGGTAGGGGGGGGTCGTGGGGGGCACCGTGAACCGCGGGAGAGGGGGCCCGGGGGGTTGGCGCGAATCGTGGGTGGGGGTCGCGGGGTGCCGCGAATCGCAGGAGGGGGGTGTGTCACGGGGTGGGGCCGCGAATTGCGGGGGTCACCTGGGGTGCCGCGAATTGCGGGGGGTGTGCTGCAAATCGCGGGAGGGGGGTAGCGGGGGGTGCCGTGAATTGCCACAAGAAAAAATCAACAAAGAAAGTTCAACACATGTAAATGTTGACATATGTGTGGCACTTCATCGGTGTCCATGTCGATACATGAGAATGAATATGAAACCATTCAAAAAAAGAAAAATAAATCTTCAAAAACTCATGTCAACCTTTTTCATTGTCGAACATAGCCGTGCCAGTGTTTTGCATGTGCCATTTAATCCTGGGGTTGCCGTGAATCGCACGCGGGGGTGGGGGGGGAGGAGGTGAGGGGTGTCCGCGAATCACGGGAGGAGGGGTCGTGAGTGGATGCCGTGAATTGCGGGAGGGGGGGTCGCGGGGGGGGGGGGGTGTGGGTGCCGTGAATTGTGGGAGGGGGGGGGGCGCGGGGGGTTGCAGTGAATCGCGGGAGGGTGGGTGGCGGGGGCGTGGGGTTGCCGCAATGACAGGAGGGGGGGTCAGTGGTGGGGAATCGCGGAAGGGGGGGTCGTGGGGGAACCGCGAACCGCAGGAGGGGGGGCCCGGGGGGTTGGCGCGAATCGTGGGAGGGGGGGGTCGCGGGGTGCCGCGAATCGCAGGAGGGGGGGGTGTGTCACGGGGTGGGGCCGCGAATCGCGGAAGTCACCGGGGGTGCCGCGAATTGCGGGGGGTGTGCTGCAAATCGCGGGAGGGGGGTCGCGGGGGGTGCCGCGAATCGCCACAAGAAAAAATCCACACAGAAAGGTCAACACATGTAAATGTTGACATAAGTGTGGCACTTCATTGGTGTCCATGTCGACACATGAGAATGAATATGAAAACATTCAAAAAAAAGAAAAATAAATCTTCAAAAACTCATGTCAACCTTTTTCATTGTCGACCATAGCCGTGCCAGTGTTTTGCATGTGCCATTTAATCCTGGGGTTGCCGTGAATTGCGCGCGGGGGTGGTGGGGGGGGAGGTGAGGGGAGTCCGCGAATCGGGAGGAGGGGTCGTGGGTGGATGCCGTGAATTGCGCGGGGGGGGGGCCGCGGGGGGGGGGGGGCGCGAATTGTGGGAGGGGGGGGCGCGGGGGGGGGGGGGTTGCAGTGAATCGCGGGAGGGTGGGTCGGGAGGGTGAAAACATTGAAAAAGTGAAAAATAAATCTTGTCAACCTTTTTCATTGTCGACCATAGCCATGTCAGTGTTTTGCATGTGCCATTTAATCGTGGGGATGCCGTGAATGGGGGGGGGGGGGGGGATGGAGGGAGGGAGGGAGGTGCATACCTCCCAACATGACCCTTTCCAGGAGGGACACATTGCTCTGTTTCTGGACTTTCTTCTCAATTTATGGATTACCATCACCTGTGCTTAAACACCTTTCTTATCAATTACCCTGTTTAAAACAGGTGATGACAATCATAAATTAAAATGGAAGTCCACAACCCAGCGTTACAGCTCCAGACACACTTTGAGTAACAGATGTAGCCAAATATATAAGAGATTTTCAGGTTGATAATTGCTATTTAACACCACTATTTGCAGCAATAGTTTTTTTTTTTTTAAATGCAGGGACAGGGGCTCAGTGAGGTCCCATCCTGTTACCATGGACCTTTCCTGTTTCCATGGACCCACCCTGTTACTATGGACCCACCCTGTTACCATGGACCCACCCTGTTACCATGGACCCACCCTGTTAACATGGACCCACCCTGTTACCATGGACCTATCCTGTTACTATGGACCCACCCTGTTACCATGGACCCACCCTGGTAACAAAAGAGAGCTGAGAATGCTTATTGGCCTTTATTCAGATCTGATCGCGGTATCAATTAGTTCTCAAAATAGGCAAAACCATGCTGCACTGCAGGGGGGCAGATGTAACATGTATAGAGAGAGTTAGATTTGGGTGAGTTATTTTGTTTCTGTGCAGGGTAAATACTGGCTGCATTATTTTTACACTGCAATTTAGATTTCAGTTTCACTCTCTATGCACATGTTACATCTGCCCCACCTGCAGTGCACATGGTTTTGCCCATTTTGAGAACAAATTTGTACTGCGACCAGATCTGAATAAGGGCCATTGTACATATGCATTATTCCCACTTCTACCACCAATGGCCTCGCAATTAAATAATGTCCACAACTAAAATAATTGTTTATATGACACCACAAGGGTTCCCCAGTGCCTAACAGAATACATATGTGAGCAAAAAAAAAGAAAACAATGATTACAGTACAGGGCAATTTGGGACAAGTACATGACAAGTAAAGGAGCAGGACACTGAGATAAATATTAGGGTGGCAGAGACCGACAGATAGGTGCCGTTGAAAAAAGTAAAAATGTATTTATGTATTAAGAGTTTCTTATATAGCGCAGCATATTCCGTTGCGCTTTACAATGGAGACAGTGATACAACAAACAGGGTATTTACAGACAGTCAAAATGTAGGAGGGCCCTGCTCGCAAGCTTACAATCTATAGGGATAATCTAAAAGAAGAAAAGCGCATGAGGAGAGGGGTTGGGATCATTGGGTCTACAGCAAGTAGGTCGGCACCATTAGGTTGACATGGGGAAAGGTCGACATGGTTCTAGGTCGACATGGGTCTAGGTCGACACAATGATTAGGTTGACAGCGTCTAGGTCGACATGGGGTTTTTCACTGGTTATTTTCTGAATGTCGACACAGTTGACATGGACAGTTTACAGTGCACTGCATCGCTCGCAATGCTTCGGGCGCTGTGCCTCGCTATACTCGGCTCACTATTTTATTCTCCCACCACAACCTGGCGGATGGTACGGCATGAAATACCGCCTGTCGACACACGTTGGCTCAAAAAAACAAAACCATGTCGACCTTTTGCGTGTGTCGACCTAATGACATATCAATCTAAACCCATGTTGACCTAGACCCATGTCGACCTAACGGTGTCGACCCAACGATTGTCGACCAACTGGCCGTAGACCCAATGACCGTATCCCGAGTGAGAGGGACCTGCTCGTGACAGCTTACATTCGACAAACTGAAAAGCTTTAGGGGCCCATTTACCATGAAATATTTGCAGCTAATTCCCCGACAGCACCTGTATGTGTGGGGCCAAAGGAGGAATCCCCAATCCCTGCTGCGATTCCTCCTGCCCCATTCGCAGCCACATCTCCTATAGGTGTCCATGGGGGGTGCGATGCTGCCAGATGTACCAATATCAGGCAGCATTGCATCAGGTCCCGCCATTGCTACCATTCTGAGATGGCAGTAGCCCATTGTACCCTATGAGCTACTTACCACCTCGCCGGCGGGGCAGTGCAGTCAGCATTACCACACATGAACAGATCCACCACGGCGCCCATCATCTGCAGGAAGATACATTGCACCGATAGGATCGCATATTACAATGTGATCCTGGGTGGTAAGATCCCCCCTTAATGATAACATGATGGAACCGGAATCTACTAACAACCAATGAGAGATGAGTTTGTATTACTTAACCCAATCAGAGCTGGCATCTATATGGTCATTATGGGTTACAGAACATTTCTGCAGCCGGCATCGTCTGATTCTCATTTGTACGGACACAAGTACAATGGAAATCACAGACAGCGGCTCACACGTCCCGACTTCTGCTGGGGTACGGGAGACCAGATTGTCAGATAGCTCCGATATCAAATGACACCCAAAGGTTCTACCATAAAAAGGGGGTCTACGGAGTCAGGAAGCAAACCGGACTTTCTCTCTGTCTGCTGTGGTCGTTGCCAAGAGCAGCGATAATAGGGGTCCCTGCCAGCATTTAATGCTGCAATGAATGTATGTTATATCACACATCTGGAAACCAATGTGAGCCCCAGAGAGCACCCATCCATCTCAGCTAATGCTCTGAGACAGGAGCAGGGAGGGGCACTGTGTTCCACGGCACACCCTCCCCTTTACCTTAATTAATTACAAAAAGAAACTTAACTCTTTATCTTAGACCCAATATACAGACGGGTTCGGTGCAGGGCCAGGAGAAAACCAACTCCAATCCAGCAATAAACCAGTTTTATACTTCCCAACATTTCACAGCATTCATATAAAACGTCAATGTTTTAGTTGCACTAGATTTGACGGAAACCTGGTTGGCACAGTGGCTAGCGTTTCTGTCGCGCTGCACTGAAGTCATGAGTTCAAGTCCCGTTCATGGTCGATGTGTGTGGAGTTTGTATGTTTTCTGTGTGGTTTGGTTTCCACCGACATGGCACAAAATACTGGTAGGTTCAGAGTTTTCTGACAATTAATCCTATTACAGGGCCGCAACTATTGAGGCTGGAGGATCACATGCCCCAGGTTCTGGATGTGATACCCATACGTGCATGCAAGGGAGACTGGGGTGGGGGGGGGGGCAACTACATTCAAGGCCGAATTAGGCCCATAGATTGTAAGCTCAACTGGAGCAAGGACTGATGTGAATGCATTCCAGAGTGGTGCCTCGTGCCTCCTGGGGAGATGGCTCAGCTCTCACAACATAGTTACATAGTAGATAAGGCTGAATAAAGACTTGCGTCCATCTAGTTCAACCTACGTTTTAATATCCCTTGTAAAAGACAGAAAATGGTTCTTATTAGTACCCCTGGATATTTTTATCGAATAAATGCTTGTCCAGCCTTATTTTGAACGTATTTATTGTATCTGCCAACACCACCTCTCCAGGAAGAGAGTTCCAAAGTTTGACTGCTCTGACCGTAAAGATTTTTTTTCTTTTGAGGGAACGAAATTTTCTTTCCTCTAATCCAAATTCGTGCCCTCGTGTCCTAGATTCCTTTCTTGCAGTAAAAAGGGTGCTTGAGAGTTCCTTATATTTGCCCCTGATATATTTGTACATGTTGAGCATATCCCCCCTTAAACGTCTCTTCTCTAGTGTAAATAGTCCTAGCTTGCTTAATCTCTCCTCATAGCTTAAATTCTCCATTCCCCTAATTAGCTTTGTTGCTCTTCTTTGGGTTTTTTCCAATTCCATGATGTCCTTTTTATAGTGTGGGGCCCAGAACTGTACTCCATATTCAAGGTGTGGTCTAACCAATGCCTTGTACAGTGGCATAATTACTTTTGAGTCCCTAGTTTCCATGCCCCTTTTAACCTCTTCAGTGGCAATCCCGAGAATTTTCCGGGCTGTGCCTCAGTGCCCAGTCTGGCAAGCCCGGAAAATTCTCGGGATTGCCACTGTTTGAAACCGCATCGCTGTCCCCGGCAGCCGGCTTGTCATAAGCCGGCGCCGGGGACTTCTATTGAACACCCGGAGGGGAGGGGGGAGGAGGAGGGGGGAGGAGGAGGGAGGAGGGAGGAGGAGGCGACGCCGCAGAGGGGAGGGAGCCGGGCAGCGCTGCTGACTTCACTCCGATCTCAGGCAGCGTTGCGCTGCCCGGCTCCCTCCCCTCTGCGGCGTCGCCTCCTCCTCCCTCCTCCTCCTCCCCCCTCCCTCCCCTCCGGGTGTTCAATAGAACCCCGGCGCCGTCTTTTGACAAGCCGGCTGCCGGGGACAGCGATGCGGCGCGGGGGGCGCAGGTCCGGGCAGCCGCTGATTGACAGTTCAGCGGCGCTGCCCACACCCAGGGGGGTAGTGGTGGTTTTTTTTTAAAGGGAGCGCTCCCCATAAAAAACTCGCCCAGTGGGGAGCGCTCCCCCCAAAAAAAACCACCACTGAAGGGGTTAATACATGCTAGAATTCTGTTGGCCTTTTTTGTTGCAATGAGACATTGAACACTATTATTATCTATATGAACTCCTAGATCCTTTTCAAGTGCTGAAGTACCTAATGCCTCCCCGCTTAGGTTGTAACTTGCACACTGGTTACGTCTCCCGAGATGCATAACCTTGCATTTATCCACATTGAACCTCATCTTCCACTTTTTAGCCCACTCATCTAGCTTGTTAAGGTCATTTTGAAGTATGTTCACATCCTCTGTTGATTTAATAACTCTACTCAGTTTTGTGTCATCAGCAAATATGGATACATCGCTGAGAATCCCCATCTCGATATCGTTAATATAAATGTTAAACAAGATGGGCCCCAGTACCGAATCCTGTGGCACTCCACTTAGTACTGGTATCATAGTTGATACTGCACTGTTCACAACCACTCTTTGTTCTCTATTACACAGCCAGTTCCCTACCCATCTACAGATATTTGCACCTAGTCCCAGGTCCACCATTTTATTTATCAACCTCATGTGTGGTACTGTATCAAAAGCTTTTGCAAAATCAAGGAAGACCACATCTACTGCGTTTCCGTTATCATGGTTTTAGCTGACATCCTAATAGAAGCCCAGTAAATTTGTCTGGCAGGAACGATTTTTCACAAACCCATGTTGGTTAATACTAAGTAAACTATGAAGGTCTAAGTATTCCAGGATACCATCCCTTAAAATTCCTTCAAATATTTTACCCACTATTGATGTCAAACTCACAGGCCTGTAATTTGCAGGGTCATCCCTTTTACCTTTTTTAAATATTGGCACTACCTCTGCTATTCTCCAGTCTTTTGGTACCATACCTGTTGATAGTGTATTTTCAAAAATGCAATATAGAGGGGTCGCTAGTTCCTCCCTTAATTCCATTAGTACCCTAGGATGTATCCCATCTTGCCCTGGTGATTTGTTAGTTTTTATTTTGCTGAGCCTCAAAATTATATCATCGGCCGAGAGATCCATATTGAGATCCGGCTTGTTTGTCCCAGTTGTGGTATCTGTGCTTTCCACTATCTGATCTCCCCTAGTAAACACTGATGAGAAGAACTTATTTAACAGTTCCGCTTTTCCATTATCCTCTGCAAAAATTTTACCTTTGATATCTGTTAGTGGGCCTATGTTCTCTTTAATTATTCGCTTACTGTTTATGTACTTGAAAAACTTCTTGGGGTTAGTTTTGCTTTCTGTGGCTCTGCGCTCTTCATTTTCCCTTTTAGCTACTTTGATTACTTCTTTACAAGTTTTGTTTGTTTCTTTATACTTGATGAACGCCTCCTCATTTACGTTATTTTTATAGAATTTAAACGCTTTTGTTTTATTGTTGATCGCTGTCCTTACTTTTTTGTCCAACCATGGTGGCTTTTTTTTGTTAAATTTACCCTTGTTGACTTTTGGAATGTATTTAGTAGTTAGTGATTCTAGCACATTTTTAAATGTATCCCACATTTCCTCTGCATTCTTACCTTCGAATAACTCTCCCCAATTAATTTATTTTAGAGCTTCCCGGAATAAAATGAAATTAGCTTTTCTGAAGTTTCAAGGCCGGAAAGAACCCAAATCTGCCCGTCTCTTCCACCATGTATTCCAACATGTAACAGCATGCATTTATTAAGTTAATTTATGCATTAAAAAGTTATTTATATAGCATAGCATTGTACCAGTATATTGAGTGTGGGAAACCCACAGACACACAGGGAGAACATACAAGCTCCACACAGATCATTACTGGGCACTGAACTCATGACTTCAGTGTTGTCAGGCAGTAATGTTGACCATTACACCAAACGTGCCACCTCAATGGCAAACAACACAACACATTTCCAGGACAAGTGTTGAAGAGGGTTCCCCCGGACCTTGCTGCATTCTGTAATGGGACTATAAAGCCCCTTTCAGACCGCACTTTGTAAACGGTATATTGCCGTTTTTTTACCGTTTTAAAACGGTAATCTGTGCGGTCTGAAAGGTGCAGGACCACTTAACCGGTTAGAAAATACCGTTTTTTCTAACCGGTTAAAATGCAGGGTCCTACCCGTTTCAGAACCGGTATTTTAGGCTCAAAATCGGCTCTGAAACGGTATTTAGGACCCAGCCAATGAGCTGGGTCCTAAATACAGCGCAGTGAATATTTAATGAGCGCTCATTAAATATTCACAGCACTGGAGCCGCCCCGCGCCCCCCCGCGCGCGTGTCGACACCCCTCCCCCCCGCGCGTGTCGATGCCCCCCCCCCCCCCCTGTCGACCTACCCCCGTGCAGCCGGTACCTCCGTTGTGGATCCCGGCACTGCAGTTGAGTATGGTCGGAAGCACTTATGAAAAAAAGTGTCTTTCAGAAAATGGCTGCCCCACTTTTCTTATAAGAAAAGTGACTTTTGGAAAATGGCTGCCCCCATACGAAAGACAGTTTTTTTAAATAGGTTTTCCTATGGGGCAGCCATTTTCTGAAAGACACTTTTTTTCATAAGTGCTTCCGACCATACTCAACTGCAGTGCCGGGATCCACAACGGAGGTACCGGCTGCACGGGGGGTAGATCGACAGGGGGGGGGGCGTCGACACGCGCGGGGGGCGACGTCGACATGCGCGGGGTCGACACGCGCGGGGGGGGGGGGGGTCGCGGGGAGCTGCACGGAGGGGAGGGCTGAAGGCTGCACTGGCTTTGACCCTGTATTTGGAAAGTTTCCAAAAACGGGTCTGCCAGTGTCAAAAAATCGGCACTTAAACGGTAATATACCGTTTAAGAGCTGCGGTGTGAAAGGGGTTTTATCTGGCAGACCCGTTTTTTTAAACGTTTTCAAATACAGGGTCAAAGCCAGTTATGCGGTCTGAAAGCAGCATAAATAAGTATATTATGAAAGATGTATAATACTCATGTTTTTCATGGAGAGAAAGAGACTATCACTGGTGCTCACTCTTCAGAACTCAGAGCAGCTGGGAAATAGGAAGAATTATGGAGCAGGAGACAATATTTGGGTGTAACCCATGCAGTAGATTCTTCCGTGTCAATCCACAGACTGAAGCCATGCGGGTGGGACGGTGAAACGGTTAATCCTGCAGACTCTAGCAATGCAGGCAGGGAGCGGGCTCACAAGACAAAGCTATCCCAATTAAGGGCTTTGTGGCAGGGTTGGGCAAAGCAAGTCAAATCCACTCCCTGTGTGTTGGTGGATCAAGCTAAATTTTCTGTACAAAAATGTAGTTTGGAAAGGACTACAGACATACCTACCATCTGAAAAGCCCACAGGAACCTAGCTGCCCTCAACTCCCCCTAATTTCCTTAAGCACCTTCAGACACACTCTTTAATTTCAAAACACTTACGTACAGGAGCAAATTGCTCAATGCGTAAGGTGTCTGACTACAATATGGAAGGTCATGGGTTTGAATCCTGTGTATGGCAGTATTTTGAAATGTGTGCTTTAAATAAAGAAGGATGTCACAAAAGGTCTTGAGAATGAATGCGTGATTTAAAACAAAGGATAATGTAAATAAATGAAAAAGAGCTCTCAAATTAAATGCATACATTATTCTTTTTTGTTTGAAAACTATGAGCAGCACTGGTTTTTCTGGCTAAGGGCACCAACATGTGTAGTTATGGCTCTGCTCTGGTCACATCACTTTCTAGAACAGGTGTGGGGAACCTTTTTTGTTCCAAGGGCCATTTGTATGGGGAAAAAATCCTTTGGGGGCCATACTGTATGTAAAAATGTCTCTTTCGAATTGTCCTGCTGCAGCCGTCCCACGCTCCGGCAGCTGCTGCTGAATATGACTGACATTCTATGGCTACTGTTGATTAAGAGGAATCTCACGAGAACTACCGACCTCCCGCGAGAATTCCCCTGTACTTTACTCCTGGCAAAGCCGCCAGGCGGGTGGGAGGGCCACTAAGACCGGCTACGGGGGCCGCATATGGCCCCCGGGCCTGAGGTTCCCCACCCCTGGTCTAGAACATGTCTCCATTCTGATAACTCCACTTTAAGAATAAGGGAGGTATCCAATCTGGGATTCAATCCTGACAATTGCAATCCAGGGCCGTTTTCATTCCATTCGACTGTAACTCAACAGCCAAAATTCAATATTCTGGCTGTTAAGCATCAGAAACTCTTCTGATTGGAGAAAAAGGTTACGGATTGGAAAAAAAAACCAGCTGTGAATTTGACAATCCGCTGTCGTTTCTGACAAAACAGATACGACTTGTTTTAAAGTTGGATCTATTGTGATGGAAACGGCCTTCACTGCTGTCAGTAACGGCAACATTAAACAGGTGAGGGACGCTATTTCCGAAGCAGAAATACTAGTCAGATGAAATCGGCACAAATCAGATGTGTTTGATGCCCCCCTCGGGTCCAATGCACAGTCCCGTGCGTTTCGGGCCGAAGGTTGGATTTGCTTCCCGTCTGACCTCCAACTCGGCCCCCTCCCAGTGGCGAGAATGGGGTCGCATGAGATACATCTCATGTGAAAGGACCGCATGCGGTGTATCGCATACGATCCTGCATGGGTGGCTCGGAGGGGGGGGGGGTCGGATGGCTATACCCTGCAGCGATACATCGCAGTAGTGTATGGCTACCTTAATTGAACCAGCCAGATTACATTATGGCAAAGAATAGTCTGTATTGGGAATTCTTGTGTTGCCAATGCTGCTACAAAGCCCATCCCTGGTGCAAATCGGTGCATCTGAATGTGTAGGGACTGAGATGACCATTGTCCATAAACACTGAATCACCACATACTGTAGATGCACCTTTGAAACACACAACAGCCTTTTGGCCGATATAGTTCTTAAGTCTCAGTGTGGGCTCTGGCGGCTCAGTGTCTTTGTATGCAACTGCCATGAGACGTAACATCTTTGTGCCTCTTTTAAGCCATCCCCCCATGTGACCCCCAAGTCACTGTCCAGGAATGCCCCCCCCCCCCCATACCGATATTGTGCTGCTAAATGTGATCTGCAATTCTGTATAAACATAACAGTAACGTGTGCGGTGTATCAGAATTGTGAGCCCTAAACGGGTGCCGGACGGGATCCCGACAGTCATTTACCTGACGTCGGGATTGCAACTGTAAAAACACAGACGGGTTCCCGACGGCCACCGGCTGTTCTCCCTCGTGGGGTCCCACGACCCCCGTAGAGGGAGAATAGAATTGGTGGCGAGCGTAGCGTGCCTGCAAGGGGCTTTGTTGCGCTCGCCATGCTGTCTGAGTCTGGCCAGTCGGGATCCCGACGTCGGGCTAATGACTGTTGGGATCCCGACTGTCGGAACCCTATACCACACCCGCTGTAAACACAGCTGGGTGCTGGATGCAGCCTTGGGTATGCTAGGCATTGTAGTGCACCTGAAACACTCAGGAGAGTCTTAGTGCACACATCCTCTTAGCATAGATGCAAAAAAGAAGCCAAGCATGTGCAGTATATACAGTATGTCGGAGGTCACACCAACTAGTCAGGGAAGGTCCTAGAGACTGCCGGCTCTGTTGCAGAATGAAGGGGGCAGTGTTGAGTTCTCCTTATCCATCAATAGCGTGCTAATATGAATCCCATTATGGTTAGGACAACAATCACAATCTCTCCAAACATAGCCTAAAGACACCCATGTGAGAGCCAATCTCTGCATCTATTAGTAAATACGGATGTTACGGGAATGTCAAGACTTTGAAATCAATAACAATCTCCGGCATTGTTGCGGCACAATGAAGTGCCGATACAAGATCAGTGCAATAACATCTGCCAATGGTGACCGTACCGGCCAGCGCTATTGGCTGGCACGTGATGATTAGGAAATCCCAATGGTTGCATTAATGATATGATAAACCATCACCTTTGACCTGACGTTCTCCCTACTCTTCTTCTTGAGCAATTTGTTAATATTTTTGTTGAACAGCTGATTAATCCCTGAGAAATGTGCAAGTGGCACTTGCAGTATGCTCCTGGCAAACCGATGGAATGTTAATAGGGTGGCTGTGGATTAAGGGGTTAATCATGTCATTTTCTACTTGCTAGGCTAATTATTAGCAATGAGTCAGCAGGAAACATTGCTCAGCATTTGGTTTGCTATTGACTCATGTAGAGACACAATGATGCTGAACGTTACAGTAGCCAACAATTACATTGAAGGAGCTTTCTTGTATTAAAAAAAAAAAAAAAAAAAAGTGGGTTCAACCCCCCCCCCACCCCCCCACCATGTTATGTTACATGGTATAAGAAAACACAGGAGGGGTTTTGGGTTGCCTGGAAACCCCCCTCTGCTTGGCCGCCGATTCCAATTAATAGCAATGGTATATGACTGGACAAGAGAGCAGTTGCTAGGAAGAAGAGAATGGCACCTTACCATGAGGTGGGAGAATGTGTGCTATGAAAGTGCTGTTCTGTCTCCTGGTTTTATTAATTTTTGTATTTATTTATTTATTAATGGGATGTTTAACCTTTTCCTGACCACTTATGTTATTTGAGTCTGAAGTAACAGACAATTTAACTGTTTTTTCGGACTCCTTTGATCAATGACTGAGAGATAAAAGATGTCAGCACCATGGAGCTGTGGACCCCATGCGGAGATGGTCATGAGCCACTTTGGATTGAGGACCCACAGTTTGAGAACTACTGGCCTATACTTATAATTAACCGTAATGTACAGATATTTCCAGTTTGAGTTCTCCGGTTCTAGTAACACTGCCAACTTTTAATTTTATCCACTTATGTTCTAAAATATCTTTTCCTTGGATGAGCTCTGCAGAAAGTGTGAACTTCTTGAGAATAAATGAGCAGTACCATCTACAACCCAATGCTTGGCCAAATGCCGGATGTCAAGAGGGGAATTCCAAATGCAGTCCACAATCTGCCGCTCTTCTAAACAGTGGAGTAAGTGCCTGCCGGCGTCCCCACCCACGGGATATCGTATGAACCCCATATACTGTATATCCATTACAGTATTAATAATTAACACTATAGATCAGGACTGGCCAACCTGTGGCTCTCCAGATGTTGTCAAACTACAAAACCCATCATGCCTTGCCACAGTTTTGCTATAAGGGAGTGTTTAAACTGTGTCAAGGCATGCTGGGATTTGTAGTTTCACAACATATGGAGAGCCACAGGTTGGCCTGTCCTGCTATAAATGGTTTATAGTAGGCATGTCCAAACTATGGCCCTCCAGCTGTTGTGAATCCCAGCATTCCTTGCCATAGTTTTAGCATCCCCTAACAGCAAAACTGTGGCAAGGCATCATGGGACTAGTTTCACAACAGCTGGAGGGCCATAGTTTGGACATGCCTACTATGGACCATCTATAGTGTTAATTATTAAGACTGTAATGGATATATATGGGGTACATACGATATCCCGGTGGTGGGGACACCGGCAGGCACTTACGCCACTGTTTCGAAGAGCGGCAGATTGTGGACTGCATTTGGAAATCCCCTCTTGACATCCGGCATTTGGCCAAGCATTGGGTTGTAGATGGTACTGCTCATTTATTCTCACACTTTCTGCAGAGCTCATCCAAGGAAAAGATAGTTTAGAACATAAGTGGATAAAATGATCGGATGCGTTGGCAGTGTTACTAGAACCGGAGAACTGAAACTGGAAATATCTGTACATTGCGGTTAATACAATCGCTGGCATCCTGAGCATTAAGACATTATGCAGTGCCGTCTCCCAGACCGTGCCATATTTCATATAAGGCTTATATGGGAACGAAGGATTATGGTTTAGTGGGATTTGCAGCTTGCAGAGTGAGAACCTGGCACTGTGAGGAGAGCCGAAACCAATACTCGCACAGGGCATAACTGCAACGTCGTTCCGCAGACATGCTAATTTAAATGTTCTTTAATCCACGCTTAGATTCCGGTGACTGCATAAGCGTGCCATGCACCAAACAATCCATTCCATTGTGCTGGGGCAGACACAACTAAGGTGCAATTATCGCCTACACTCTGTAGCCATGTTGGGCTGAGCCAGTGATCTGCATGTCCATTTACTAGGGATCAGAGACACCTTGTTATGTTATTCAACACTGAAATAATGATGTAATGTCATACACATGATTATACGTCCTAACATCAAAGGGTGCCGTGTGAGTCGCTGCTGTGACAAGCACAATAAGAGCCTCTGTGGCCGGGGTGGATAGGAGCTGCTAAGTCTTGGGGAACAGGATGCACCAGAATGAAACCACTACAGATTCTTAAGGGGCAAATGGAGCACAGATCTCTCAAGTCAGTGCATGCAGTCAAAATCTAGTCAAATTGCTTAGCAAGTGACTGCAAATCTCTCTGTGTGTACAGAATGAGAGATTATGATCGCAATCTCTCATTCTGAACCACTACCCGGCCTTTTGTTGCTTAAGCAAAATTGCTTAACACAAATCTCTGCATGTGTATGTGCTCCCCATTGGAGATCTGGACACAGGGAAATCGCCTACCCTAAATAGCTTAGCACACATCTCTACGTGTGTATGCCCCTTTACACTGTGGTCGTAGGATACCTGCGTAAGCTGCATCTTCTGGGGCAGCTGTTAATAACGTGTCTGTGATACCACCTATAAATGGAGCTAGTATGTAAATCTCTGTATAAGCAGAAAACGCTGATTCGTCCCTGTTGATTAAGATAATTTATTTATTTATTTATTTGCAGTTTCTTATATAGAGCAGCAGATTCCGTTGCGCTTTACAATAATGATGTGTAATAATGCACTCAGTAGTGTAAACCATTACCGATATTATACTAGCCACTACACTGTAAAAGGGCTGTGACCTCGCACGTTCTGGGATGCCACATTTTGCAGAGGTTTCAAAATAGCTAGACTGCATCTAAACCCCCCTTCAGTGTTGGGGAATCCAGTACAATCGTGTGAGACCCCTAGAGTCATGGGGACGGTCTTCTGCCTATAACAGGTACATGCTATTACCTTAGTGCTAGACTGGCACACCGGTACTTAGGATGCCGCCAGGACTTATACTTCTAGCAATAGGAGCGCACACGATTACCTACAGAGCACTGATGATTATCTGGAAAGTAGAGGACTGAATTGGAACCAATGGTTAGAAGCAAGAGGAGGTCTGGAACTCAGCAGTGCAGAGAGGGCAATGAGAGATGTGATATTATTTATAATAATTCTTTATTTATATGGCGCCACAAGGGTTCCGCAGTGCCTGACAATACATAGATGAGTGGAAAAAATATTGATTTACAGTACAAATGCAGTTACAGAAGCGGACACTGACGCAATTATAACAGTGGCAGAGATATATTCTTAGAAAAGCACATGAGAGAAGGCCCTGCTCGTTAGAGCTTACATTCTAAATGGAAGGGGCAGACAAACTGGGATGACACAGCAGGGACAGAAATGAGCATATACAGAAGATTAGGATGAGAAAAAGGTTAGATACAATGAAGAATTGGGTCTTGAGAGCCCACTTAAAATTTTGTTGGGTGGTGGCAAGTATGATATGGAAAAGTAGAAAATGGAATTTGCGGGCCGTGGAGGTACATCTGCAAGGCCAATGAGATGGTAAATGGACAGGAGCAGGACAGGAAATCAGGCAGGGTTTGCGAACAGGCAAAGAAATCGTCAGGCAGGTAAATTATTTACAGGATGAGCTTGAGGTGTAGGCACCTGGAACACAGACTAGAAATTCACACTAAGGGCCTGATTCAGCAGTGCTCAGTAAGGACCGAATTCATCCCAGTGACCGATGTTGTGGGTCTGGGCATGTGTATCGACAAAAATCCACATGTGCAGACCCGCTGTGCGAACGCATTTGCCGATTATCACAGTCGCTGAGGCGTTCGCACGAGGGGGCGGGCAGGGGGACGGTGCATGGGGATGTCACATGACCAGGTCTTCATAAATAAAAGTCAGCCCATCAAATGAATTATCCCCCGTACGCTCGAATGCGAATGGAGCGCGCGGGGGTAGGGGGGGCCTTGTGGACGTTCATCTGCCTGGGAGGCGGCATTGACACCCTCGCTAAGTAGCAAATGTACGCTACTTGAGGCCTGATTTAGCATGGCTAGCTAAGGCAGGAACTAGAACCAGCAGGGCCTAGCAGAACTGACGGTCTTTTAAGGACCAAAGAGGCAATCGGGAGAGCCAGTGACAGGCGTCCCCTTAATGAAAAATTCCATGCATTACTGCTGTTTAAATCCCTCTTTGTTTCAAAATGCTCATGATCACTGCCGGAATGGAACCCGGGAGAGTAACCTTTTACAGCTGCTATTTGTGATGAAAGTGTACACGTTGTGACATCGATAGGACAGCTTGAATTAAGCGGGAAAAGATAAAATTAGCCAGAAAAGTTCTAAAATCCTGTTGAATAGAGGTGCAGCATAGAACCGAGCATACCTGGGTGCTGTTAATGCTGAGCCCGTCTACAGGAATCCTCCGTCAGCAAGCCAGCGACCAAGAACAATATCATCAACCTGTTTGGCGAACAACGAGATCACCGTTGTCTGTTGCAAATGGAACGTCTGCGGAAAGTTGGCTGGTCACTGCCATACCCAGAACACTGGCCACCATTACCTAAGTAGTGCAACCCAAGGTGGCTGCCTCGCCTGGTACTTTCGTTGAACTATTCATGCAGCGATTATTTTGCGACCAGCTTTTCATTTCTCATCATGAGCATTTTAACCTAAGACGCGCACCCAAGATGGCTGCCTCACCGGGTATTCTCGTGTGTAGGATGGACAAAGCAGGAATCTGATTTTGCAAGGATGTCACAAAGTATTGTCTATCTTCTCCATTATGTGTCATCGCATCCAGTCATTGCCTACTCAGCGTGCCTAAAATGGCTGCCTCATGAGTAGGACCGGTAATCCTTGATAACGATGACCCAAAATGGCCGCCACACCTGTATTATGCTCATGGTTTCTGTAGTGAATGCAAATCTACAATCATATTCTCTGAAAGCGCCTTTTGGAGAAAGAGTTATATTAATACAATTATTATTACAAAAATGACCCTCACTTGCCGCATCGGTCACTGTGTGTTTTGCATGATCACATATTATTTGTGCAAATTCTCCTTAGGCAAAACTGGAAGGCCCCTGATTCCCCCTCATACCTCCAGTGGCAGCGGGGTCAGCGATGGTCTGGACAAAAGACAACAAAGAATGTTCCGTATCAGCTAATACAGAGAATCCGCTCCTTCCAGTAAATGGGAGCTTTTATTCCAGCAGACGCTTGTTGTGTATACAGAGCGCACTTTGTCTGGGCCTTCGCTGGGATGTCCCAGCAACTAAACACTACAAAAATACACACTCTGCGAACTGAGGTTACAGGACATTTCCAGTAACAGTTTAACTCCTTTAATACCCGGCATCTCGGTCTGTTGTGTTTGTTCTAGAACGGAGATCAAAGGAAGAAGATTCTGAGGGTTTAGAACTGTGTGGGTGGTGGTCACTGGCGGTCACTTCTGAGGTGAACGTGTGAGATTGTGGGGTGCTAGAGTCATGTCACCGCCTCTGTGAGCTTGTACTGACTGACAACTAATCAGCTGCTATGTATCATTTTATTGAATGCGCTTGATGATTGTTACCTCACAGCTGCTCCGTTAGGCCTGTTTCTTCTCCAAAGCAAATATCGTTATATACCGTCACAGAGAGACTTTCGCACCTATATCTTAATTTAGAGCCTGAGTTATTATTGCAGCAGCACCCAAAGTCACTGATAGAGTACTAAATGCTTAGCACTAGTATATTTTGCTGTTTTTTTTTTTATTACTTTAGTAAATAGGTCGCACCCAGGTGCTGCATAAAATCCTGGTTACTGGTGTATTGTACTTTTCATGATGAGACAAAGATGCATAATCGCTCCATAAAATGGTGTGGAAGCATAGGCAAACATAGGGAGGGGTGGGGGGGGGGGGGGGGGGGGGGGGTGTTCTAATTGCCTGGAAACCTCCCATACCCTTAGCCTGGCCAGTGTCAACGACATACAGTATAAAGCAGGGGTGGCCAAACCTGTCCTCAAGATCTACCAACGGTGCATGTTTTCCAGGCCACCTGTGGTTCTATAGTAGGAATGAATGCAGCAGGTTTTAAAATGTGACAGTTAGTAATGACTACAGCTGTGCACCAGCTAGGTAACCTGGAAAACGTGCACCGTTGGTAGATCTTGAGGACCGGTTTGGCCACCCCTGGTATAAAGGGTGGAATGGTGCAATTTGAGAACCAGCTGGTAAGGACACTTGTGTACATGTAATGGATTGTTATTTGTAGGGAAAACTCCAACATCCTAAACAGAACATCAGTTATTACGGTAAGAAATATACTTCTTTTACATACGGGTGACCCATTCAGATACGAGACAAATCCAGAAGCCTTCCCGATAGCCACACCTCTCACCAACAGACACCATAGGGCCGATTTAGACCAGATTGCACAGTGGACGATGACCGAAAGACTGCATATGCGTATTGGCCGCAATGCATGTGTACAACGCCAACCAGCGATGAAGGCATGCTACTTTTTGTATTTGGAAGCCATTCACCAGGTGATTGGGGGTGGCAACTGACTGTTTAGGGGGAGTACCAAAAAAAAAAGCACATGTGCCTAGGAAACCGCTAAGAAAATGCCTGACAGTAGTTCAACCTTATTCACATTAAATCACATACTAGTGTTCCTTATTCAGGCTATGCCACACACTACCTCTTTACTTTATACACATTACGCCTGTCTCAGTCCATTGTTGCCCACTGTCATTGTGAGCTGGCCCTATGCTTGGAATGCATACCCATAGGTATTTGCCTAGGGCCGGCTCTGGTGACAGAGTCTACCTGATCACACCATCAGGTCTGAAGAACCGCCCCATGATCCGGTTTTTACTTAGGGTCGGGTGGGATCACCGTGGAAACTGCTAGAGGAACTTTTCAGTTTCCAGAGAGAATGGAACATTTAAGGTGTGGTGCTTTGTGTTTCCCAGCTTGGAGGACACAGAAGAAAAACTGCTGAGTGTACTTTCTGAAAAACCCATTTCTGGAAGGAGTCCCGGACTGTGAGTGCAGCGTGTCCCAGGCCCTGCAGGCCTATCTGACAGCCTTCATTCGATAAAGCAGAAACACAAGTCCGCTCCTAACAGATGGTTCCGCGAACGTCTGTATATTTATCCCCAGTAAGTATCCCTCAAGCATGACAATATTTATTATACATTTATCTCTCTATAATCCCATAAAGAACACAAAGCTGGGGAAACATTGCCAGATTCCTAGTTTATTTCCCAGTCGCTGTGATCAGTCTCCCCGAGTTATCTCAGTTTACGTTTCTCTGCGATGGATGGAAAGAATGAATCTCTTGTGGTTTGTCTTTGATCTGAGCATAAATGTGCAAAGCATGGATTCCTGGTGCCAAGACGATTCATTTGCCTCAGACTCCAGTCCTGTGACCTTAGAGCAGTAGTGCAGGGGGGGGGAGGGGGGGGGGAGATTTAATTATCTCTGGGAACGAGAGAGAAAGAGAGAGAGAGAACAAGAGAGAGAAAGAATACCAGTGTAGACAACTGCATGAGGACCGTACAGCAGAGGGTAGGACTACACCTGCTCACAATGTACAGATATAGGGCTTAGGTACCTGCAACCAGAAAAGAAGAATGGACAACTACTGGGCAGGCAGAAGGACTGGGAATGGAAGTTAGGACCAATGAGCACATAGAGATGGAGTCTGGAACATGTAACCTCTACAACCACTGTGACATGGGGTCTGGAATAGATCAGCTGTACCCATTGTAGAACATAGAATCTGCTTTAGAACTACTATGGGGACAACACAGGGTAAGAAAGCAGATCCTGCATTGGGATCTGCATGATTTCTTGGCGCCGGCACCGCCTACTGGGGCTCGAAGGTAAGGACATAGGACCTGCATCTGCTCTACATAAACAGTCCAGATAAACACCGGCTGGAACATGGAACCTGCATATGTTCTACAACCATTGCTGAGATAAACACAGGCTGGAACGTGGAACCTGCATCTGCTCTACATCCACTGCTAACGTAAACACCGGCTGAAACGTAGAACCTGCATATGTTCTACAACCACTGCTGAGATAAACACCGGCTGGAACGTGGAACCTGCATCTACTCTACAACCACTGCTAACGTAAACACCGGCTGAAACGTAGAACCTGCATATGTTCTACAACCACTGCTGAGATAAACACTGGCTGGAACATGGAACCTGCATCTGTTCTACAACCACTGCTGAGATAAACACAGGCTGGAATGTGGAACCCGCATCTGTTCTACAACCACTGCTAACGTAAACACCGGCTGAAACGTAGAACCTGCATATGTTCTACAACCACTGCTGAGATAAACACTGGCTGAAACATGGAACCTGCATCTGTTCTACAACCACTGCTGAGATAAACACAGGCTGGAACGTGGAACCCGCATCTGTTCTACAACCACTGCTGAGATAAACAACAGCTGGAACGTGGAACCGGCATCTGTTCTACAACCACTGCTGAGATAAACACAGGCTGGAACGTGGAACCTGCATCTACTCTACAACCACTGCTAACATAAACACCGGCTGAAACGTAGAACCTGCATATGTTCTACAACCACTGCTGAGATAAACACTGGCTGAAACATGGAACCTGCATCTGTTCTACAACCACTGCTGAGATAAACACAGGCTGGAACGTGGAACCCGCATCTGTTCTACAACCACTGCTAACGTAAACACCGGCTGAAACGTAGAACCTGCATATGTTCTACAACCACTGCTGAGATAAACACCGGCTGAAACGTAGAACCTGCATATGTTCTACAACCACTGCTGAGATAAACACTGGCTGGAACATGGAACCTGCATCTGTTCTACAACCACTGCTGAGATAAACACAGGCTGGAACGTGGAACCCGCATCTGTTCTACAACCACTGCTGAGATAAACAACAGCTGGAACGTGGAACCGGCATCTGTTCTACAACCACTGCTGAGATAAACACCGGCTGGAACGTGGAACCCGCATCTGTTCTACAACCACTGCTGAGATAAACACTGGCTGGAACGTAGAACTCGCATATTTTCTACAACCACTGCTGAGATAAACATAGGCTGGAATGTGGAACCTGCATCTGTTCTAAACCACTGCTGAGATAAACACAGGCTGGAACGTGGATCCCGCATCTGTTTAGCCACCACTGCCGAGATAAACCCAGGCCTTGAAACATGGATCTTGAAGCCCTTCTACAACCACCCTGCGAACTGAGACTCAGAGGGGTGAACAAAGATCCTGTATATGTCTTACAAACACTTTGGAGATAACCACAGGTCTGGAACTTGGATTTCACAGCCTTTCTGCAACCACTGTGCAGGCACGCATAGGCCTGAAATGTGGGATCAGCAGCTACACTACTGATACTGAGGAAACCACCATGCAAACTAACAAAGTACTGAAGTATGAGTCTTCTGCCGACGGACAAAGGCCGGGAATATGGGATCGGTAGCCACGCTACCAATACTAAGCAAACAATAATATCAGCAGCCTGAACGTGGGACACTATCGTAGAGCAAAGTGCACATACAATAAAGTTAAACTGATCTTGGGATGTTGACGAAAATATTCCTGCATGCAAAAGGCTTGTTGTTTATGAAACATTCATGAAGAGATAATAAAAGGTGGTTTCCACATTTAAAAAAAACAACCATTTAAATGAATAATGAATTATTACAATGATAGTGATATGGCTTCCCTGCTACGGATGAGGATGAGCAGAAGTTGTTTGGCAGCTGTACCAGCTGTAGGTGCCAGCTGCAGAATGTTAAATGCTGCTGGGGATCCCAGGAATCTGCCAAACTGCTATCATTTGGGAAGTGACTCAATAAAAACCATTGTTTTTAAAATGTGTAGCCCGTACGCACTTCGCGAGTGGGGATAGAACAGCAAATCAGGTCATCAAAATGTTCAACGCAGCACATGCTCGTTCAGTAGATGCTTCTTCATATGGCTTAGTTGGGACCGGACTGCATGTGACTGGACCTTAAGAATGGGGCAGCAGGAAGCCACAGACAGAGTTATATAGTGGCAGGAGCAGGGTCCCCAACAGCACAGAGTATATCAGGAGATGAGTGATGGGTGGGACAGGGCTGCATGTGAAAGGGGCAGTGGCATAATGTGAGGAAGGGAATGGAGGCAGCACAAAGCCACAGACTGAGAGTTATATAGTGGGAGGAGCTGGGTCCCTAGCAGCACAGAGTATATCAGGAGATGAGTGATGTGTCAGTGAGGACAGGGCTGCATGTGACAGGGGCAGTGACATGATGTGAGGAGGGGAATGGAGGCAGCAGAAAGCCACAGACTGAAAGTTATAGAGTGGGAGTAGCAAGATCCCCCAGCAGCACAGAGTATATCAGGAGATTATTGATTTGTCAGTGAGGACAGGGCTGCATGTGACAGGGGCAGTGACATAATGTGAGGAGGGGAATGGAGGCAGCAGGAAGCCACAGACTGAGAAGTTAAAGGAAAAGAGTCCCAATACCACAGAACAATGATGAAATTATATTATAGAGTCACACACATATCTACATAAAATTATTTTTAAACACTTTAGTTATTTATGTAGGAAACCGCTGCGCAGCGTGAACCAGCAATGGACATAAATGCATCTACAATGAAACACTAAGCAGCAGTATGTGATGATCACCAATAACATCATCGTTAGATCATACTGGAGTTTGGCTGCATGTGCCGCGAGTACTCGCAGGAGTCACCTTGCAAATATCTCTCTGCTTCATGTTTGTATATAGAGGAGTTATGAGCTAATTCAAACAAACAGAAGAAGTTCAGAGAAGGAAAAAAAAAAAAAGTTAAACAGGAGTGTTGTGGAGGTCATACCAGGACATGTGAGCACTGAGCAGGGTGTAAGGAGGTGTAATGTTCCCATGCAGTCCATGGCACCAACCTGGGTATCAGCCGTCAGTGCACTCCAAGTTACAACATTGCCCGTGCCAGTACATTGGCTGACTGGTAGCGTCACTGCAGCTGGAGAAGCCCGAGACTTAGCAGGGTAATACTGTGCCAAAACTTCTGCTAAATTCATTTCCAAATCTTCTACTGATATTTTAAATAAAAAAATAAAAAAAAGTTACTTAGAACAATAGTATAAAATGTAATTATAGAATTAGTTTTTATTTGTTTAAAAAGTTGATCCCAGCGGCATGATTTAGCAGCGCCCTGCGTTCATATAGCCGCCGCCCAAGTCAGAGTGCGATCCCGCCCCGTAGGCAAGTCTGCAAATGGCTTGGGAAAATATCGCAGCTCAGTCTAAAGCTACAAATCTATTCGCAGTCCACTCGCCATCGCATGAGTTTCCCAGACTGTGCGTAACCCAGAACCTTCTCTGCCGATGCGACAGGAACAGTTTGGACAAGACCGGAGCTGATGTCACAGACCAACCTTGAAACCGCGTGGGCACGCCTGGTTTTTTCCCTGACACTCCCAGAAAATGTCAAGGTGACACCCACAAATGCCGGCTTCCTGTCAATCAACTTGTCTAGCGATTAGAAAAGATGCTGTTTTTTTTTTTTTTTTGCAGTATGGTCTCAGGCAAGCGCGCTCCGATTCGTACGCATGTGCCCGCTGTTTGATAATCGTCTGTGGTGCGAAATCGCAGGTCAGCGATTAGATCTGAATAACCCCCCATAGCTCACAGACAATCAAATGTAACAGCCCCTGAGTTCGGCGGCTGCGTGGGATGCTGGGCGAACCCGGAGGTTTTTTTTTTTTTTAAAGTGACACTAAGGGCCTAATTCTGGTTAACTCAGAAGGGACCAAAATAATCCCCATTCTGATGGTAGGGGGCATGAGTGTATTTGCGCATGTGCAGACGACATGTGCGAACGCCTTCGGCGAGTATCGCACATCACGCGGGTAGGGGCGAGTTCCTAGCGGATTCATTGGGCGCCAAACTGTTCTACTTCTAGGATCTCAACATTAAACAAACTGATTTACTGCGCTCTAGTAAAGATCGTTCCATAGGACAATGGTCTTATTTATTATTTTATGGTGCAACTGGCACCGGGAAGGAGGAGATCTGCACTCTGGCCCCTGAGACCGGCATGTAGATAATGGTGCGATGATACTGGGCATTGCCACACAACGTTGTTCACTTAATACCTAGAAAATATGTCCCAAGTGCGTTGGTCATATTTAGTCGCCGCCCGAGAATGCCGACACCAGAATGTCAGCACATTGCATGCCGACACTGGCATAACACTTACATTCATCAACGATAAATATATTACACCTTTCACGTGACAATAACCGACTTACCACAACATTGGGTGTCAACATTATAAGCACATGGCCCAAATCTCATGTAATCGTGGCTATAATGAAGGCCCTCCGCACACAATACAAGGGGCAAGCCCACTTCCCATTACCCTGTTAAAGTGACATCCTGCAGCCGCAACGTTATGGGCAGACTGTGCCCGGTGGCAGGAGAGGAGTTAACTGGCAGCGTTTGACCTGGTTGAGAAATAGACGTAACCGGCATTTAATCCGTCTCATTTCCCTGAACATGTAACCGTTGAGTTTATACAGCGTAACCCATGTTCCTGGTGAATACGTAAACAGGAGCATTACACAAGAGCTGCCTTTGTTCTTTGTGGTAGTAACAAGATTTATTAGGAACTTTAGAAAAAGCCGTTCTCTATGTTTCCTCTATTTATTTAACGAGCAGGCTCCTGCAAATTGGGGATATTTATGTCCTAGTCCTGGGTTACCGTATGACGGCAAAACACAAGCAGAGATGGGGGATCTGGTTAGAGACACACCAGGACAACGCATCGCGGACAATGTACCAATATATTATTGCGCAGGCAGTGTAATCGCCTTGTATATAATTACAGGACACGCTTACTGCTAAGTCACAGCAATGAGAATGCAGCACAGGAACTATTGTTACCATGGAGGTATGAGGCCTGGTATGCCTCACCTTAGTAAGATCAGTGGTTCCTAGGATGCATTTTGTTAATATGCCACTTTACCGAATGATCACATTAATGCAGCAAGTTAGCGGAGATCGCTGTAGGTTTGTTGATGTGTTGCATACCCTCCCAACTGTACCTTTTTTGCAGGTACAGCACCCTTTTTTTGGCCTGTACCGGTCAAAAAGGGCTTTGTACCAGTTTTCTGGGTCTCCGACTCTCCATTGAAAGTATAGGAAAGGGGGCATGACCATGGCCCTTTCCGAATTTTTACAGCGAGTTTATGCCCTTCAGAATCTGGAGGGTATGGTTTTGCTATATTGGGTGTTACAGTACCCAAAGTATAAGGTTTTCCTTGAAAGAAAAGAGCCAAGGGACACAACAGATCAGTAGGGGAAGGAGAGGAGCGGAGAAGGACGACTTTGTATGACCGACAGACGGTACTGCTGATTCGTAACAGTACAGTTACTGACCTCTGACCCCTGACCCCTCTCAGCCATGTCAATATCATTACCTGGAAAAGTTCAAACACCTCTCAGGGGGATGCAGTTAGAATCCCGGCCGCCAAAATCCCGACACTTTCTCCCTCTATGGGTGTCCACGACACCCATAGAGGGAGAATAAATTAGTGTGCCGAGCGAAGCACAGCGAGCCCGCAAGGGTAGGGGGGGGGGGGGCGATCCACATCCCCCCTTGTCGGGATTTCGTCGGTCAGGATTCCGGTGTCGGGATTTTGACTGTCGGGATTCCGACCGCTGGGATTAAGTACCAATCCCCTCTCAGGACATGGTTTGTAGAATTATTACATACTAATAAAGGGAGCAGGCATATGCTCTCCCATCTCAGTCTGCCCAGCCCCGTTCTCTCTGCTGCATGGTCCCCCTCCAGAGTGGACTGTTCCATCACTGCGGAGAGAGCCGGGAAGGCAGATACAATACGCACCACCGCGATTGTTCTATAGCTGTAAGGATACGGTGTTCAGGATGCTAGCAATCGGAATACTGTGTCCCAAAGGGGTGCCGGATGACCTCCCGACCAGCGGGAATCCGACAGTCAGTATACCGACATCTGAATCCCGACTGTTAAATGCACGACAGTTGGGATCCCGACTGATAGGGGCTAGTCTCCGACCTCCATAGAGGGACAAATGAACCGGTGGTGAGCACTGCAAGGTGCTTCGAAGCGCTCGCCCCCCTGACGATGTGGGTCTAATGGCCGCCGGAAACCCGACTGTCGGGCCACTATACCACACCCTCCAACAGAACGGCTACATACAGAAAACAGTATATATATATATATATATATATATATATATATATATATCTCTATATATCATCATCATCATTTATAACTAGACCACATACCGTAAATACCAACACAATGCAAAATCAACAGGAAACAAAGGCAAAATGTGCTGCAGTGGAAAATCTGTAATAACTTTGTAACTGGTTTTTAAAATTCCAAGGTAAAAAAAAATGGTTTAATTCTAGAAAACTGCAGCAACATTTATATTATTATTTAGGGACAAAATAGCCACACGGCGAGGTCAGGCATAGAAGATGTAGGTGGGTGCTAAAGACGAGGACAAAACATTTGTCGATACAATGCAACGTAAGTGTATTTCTATTCCTCAAATCCATCTAGACTCCTTGAGCGTTAACCAGCCCTTCTAGTCTCGCCATGACTCGGTAGCGCCAAATGTCTTTGCCTGCGACTTTTCCAGTAAAACACTAAGGTACAATTTCATGCTGCATATCATTTTACTCAGCAGAACCTGCTTGTGCATCCTATGCACAGCTGGATGACAGTACAGTGTAGGTACTAGATTAGAAGGAATACACACTCACTGTTCTACACGAGGAGACAGGTAAAGTTTGGGGAACACCTGTGTGGCCTCTGCATCTTCAAAGCTGACCGAGAGCAAAGCGACATCATCCCCTGGGTCCTCATTGGCGTCCTACATTGATAAAAGCAGAATAGTGATTGTTGAAGCTCATTTATGCCAAATAAATATAAAACACAAACTGTACACAATTAATTTCCAAATAAGAAATAAATATACATTGTATAATAATTAGGATTACACAAATGCAGTGCCAGACTTTTTGATGTGGGATCACCTGCAGTCTATAGTAGGATACATATTGCTTATTTTTGCTACCAACTCTAAGGGACACGAGGGGTGAAAGTGATGCATTGCACCATTTTTCTGGAACCACAGCTGTAAGGGTGCTATTGTCTGGAAATCCAACGATTCAGGGTGCCATTGGCTGGGGATCCAAGTGGTCAGTTACAAGGTGCCAGGGTGACATTGGCTGGGGATCCAAGGTGCCAGGGTGCCATTAATTGGGGATCCAAGGTGCCAGGGTGCCATTGGCTGGGGATCTAAGGTGCCAGGGTGCCATTGGCTGGGGATTCAAGGTGTCAGGGTGCCATTGGCTGGAGTTGCAGGGTGTCACTGTGCCATTGACTGGAGTTACAGGGTGTCACTGTGCCATTGGCTGGAGTTGCAAGGTGTCACTGTGCCATTGGCTGGATTTGCAAGGTGTCACTGTGCCATTGGCTGGAGTTGCAAGGTGTCACTGTGCCATTGGCTGGAGTTGCAAGGTGTCACTGTGCCATTGGCTGGAGTTGCAAGGTGTCACTGTGCCATTGGCTGGAGTTGCAAAGGTGTCACTGTGCCATTGGCTGGAGTTGCAAGGTGTCACTGTGCCATTGGCTGGAGTTGCAAGGTGTCACTCTGCCATTGGCTGGAGTTGCAAGGTGTCACTGTGCCATTGGCTGGAGTTACAAGGTGTTAGGGTGCCATTGGCTGGGAATCCAAAGTGTCAGGTTGTAAAGCGTTAATTCTAGAATTCTGCACCTAATCTGTGACAAGGGCATATTTTACGAGCTGTAATGATAGACCATGTCTAAATATCTTGCCCCTCAAAATTAAAATCTATCCTCCTCACTGATTAGGTGCAAGGTGCTAGAAGGGACACTTGTCCTGGCATTTCAGAAGAGGGAACTCCATGCAGACTAAGACCCTGATTCACTAAGGCTCGCTAAGCAGTGAGGATTCGGTGCTTAGTGAGCCCTCTAAAGCTGCCTGCTGGGAAATTGTAAGCCTCCCCCCCCCCACCCCCACCCCACGGCATGAACATGCCCTCTGCAATGCGTAAGGATTTAGCATAGAAATCCATTTGCGCTGGAGCGTACGGGATGATTTTTGCCCTGTTCACAAATATAAGTCAGTCTTATGGTGGCTGACACTCGCATACCGATAGGGACGCACATAAAATGCTGGGCGTTCCCATGCGCCATCCCACCCCACCCCTGCGAAGTCCCCAAGCGGTCTGCACAGCGGCCCTGCACATGCATGCACAGAGCCAAAACATTGGTCCCTGGAGCGAATATGCCGGGTACGGATTGTTAGTGAATCAGGCCCTAAATGCATCCCTGACACCAAATGCTTGGGCCCCATCTGGAATCCTGGAGCACATTTGGTGTACTACATTAATAACAAACTACTAAAAAGTAACAAAAAAATACGGTCTATACTATAGGGTGATTTGCTCAATCCCCAACAATGGCACAAGTTCCTGACAGGCTCCAACTGAGGAATACCACGTATGTAGGTGATGGGTACAGTGTATGGGGAGTATGCGTCTATCAATAGTGGGCAGGCTTTGGCGAGTAATGACGGGACTGAGCGTGGCAGCCTATCAGGAGGAGGAACACTGCAGGTAACATAGCGGCTTTATTCTCAATGCAGAACCGACTGCTAATGGGGGAGGCCGGGGACCAGAGGTAGTGGAGTACAGGTGTATATAGACCAGGCATGGCCAAACTGTGACCCTCCACCTGTTGTGAAACTACACATCCCAGCATGCATTGCCATAGTTTTAGCTTTCCCAAATAGAAAAACTGTTGCAAGGCATGATGGGACTTGTAGTTTCACAACAGCTGGAGGGCCATAAGTTTGGCCATGCCTGGTGCAGACGCCTTTTTCTCTATCTATATATATTTTTACACAACATGTTATATCATCACTGTTCTCGACATTGGTCTACAACACACCAAATAAACAATATTTACATAATGGGGTAATTAGTAAGAAGACAAATAATACAGTTCACATAACGCAGAAGGATTACAACAGTCTACTTTTACAATCCTCAGTCACATGTAAACATACAAAGTGCCAGATGTATCAAGCTTCAAAAAGTGAAATTGTGGAGAGTGATAAACAACCAATCAGCTGCCTGTAATTTTTCAAACCCAACCTTGTAACATGACAGGTAGGAGCTGATTAGCTGGCTGTTTATCACTCTCCATTTGATCACTTTTTGAAGCGCGATACATGTGGCCCTAAGTAAGATTACCCTGATATAGATACACAGCCTCATGGTCAGCCACTTACACCGGTAAGGGGAGATGCTGTCGCCGTGACTGGCCGATGCATAGGGCGCAGTATAAGGGATAGGGGCCAGGATGTAGGCTCATTCATCAGTGCTTAGACTTCATGTACTCATAGTCCCAGAGGCCAGTGTCAGCTGGAAACCTCCATTCCAAGGACACAGCAGCGATGCCTCCTCCAACCACATGTGAATGAGGCCCTGTGTCTGGGAGCCAACCGTACTGCTTGCTGTGTGTAGTAAGACAATCATGTGTATTACACTAAAGGGGACTCTATAAAGGACTGTTGGAATATGTGTGGCTGTGATGACAGGGAATAGGTTACTAATTACTGGAATTATTTGACTAGATTTCTGAAAATAAGCTAATTTGATTGAACAGCACCAGCTTATAGACAATCACTGCTGACACATGCACAAAGGCAATCACTGCCGTTTAGTAATGTATCATGTAATGCCGGTACATGAAGTGGGAGGAATGGTGCACGAATCGCAGTCTGAGTTTAGTTACCGTTATTATGTGATATTATATATAACCACACAAGGCGTGCGTGGATAGGGGGGCGACTGGTACAAAATCAGTCAGGAGCAGTGCTGAAATAAAGCTATAAAGCAGAGAGGCAGGTGAGGCGGGGGGGGGGGGGGGGGGGGGGGGGAGATCAGAGTGAAGAGGGTTCTGTTCTGTCCCCAAATGGCTTGGAGTCACTAAGGCCCTTATTCTGGTTGGTGCGGTAATATCCGCGTGCGTTCGTGCCGCCGATGTTTTGTGTCTGCGCATGTGCGAGCGGGACGCACGGCGACATTCCGCATGAAATATGTACACTACGAACAGGGGGTGAAGAGGGGTGTGAAGGGCTGTTTGGGCTCATTACCATATGTTTACACCCCGCGTTTCATGGGCGTTCCCATGCAAACGCTGGGCGTACGTATGGTAATGCGGCCGTGACGCACGTGTAGGGGGCGGACATATGACATCGCCGGATGTCAGCTGCCCGCCCAGATCCCTGCTTTTGCACGAAGAAATGCCTGTGTGGTCTGAGGTCGCGGGAGCTGCCTGGCCACTCGGTCCTGCATTTGATGGTCTGCGACCATCGAATGATGGGGGAGGTTCCCTGAGATGGAGGACGTGTATTCATGAGAAATACACGTGCGGTCCGTTCGGACAGCTTCTTACCGCGTACGGACGGAGTTGGCGATCCGTATGGAAGGCGGGGTTTAGGACGCACGGTGCTGGCCGCATATTCGGATCCGGCCGCACCGATCAGAATAAGGGCCTAAGTGCGGGCATGCGCGGACCTTTCGCCATCAGACTAGCATGTAAAACTGAGTTGCTGTACAAGATTGCATCAGGCCCATTGTACCCACAGGATATACACCAATTCTGGGCCTTTCAATAGGACGCCCCACGCTCTCCTCTATCGCCAGTGCATGCACCGAGTAAGCTGGAATCTCTGGGAAGGTGGCACAGATGCCTTGTGAGGTGTATACTGCACAGATGCCTTGTGAGGTGTATACTGCACAGATGCCTTGTGGGGTGTATACTGCACAGATGCCTTGTGGGGTGTATACTGCACAGGTGCAAATCCCTCCCAGTCAATTCTGAGATGTCCAATAGAGGAAATAGGCACAGTACAGTACAGTATATTGAATGGGGGCAGGGTGAGCACCCTACAACCTGCCCCCACTATATATACCCCAGTCACCCCAATAAATTATAGGTACATAAGACATTCCTGTATTCCAGTGGTTCCCAAACTTTTTTGAATCACGGCACCCCTATAATCATCATTTTTTCATGGCCCCCCTAGGGCAATAGTCCTCTTTAAATATTAAATCAAGAGAATTGTGTTTATATGTCATCCTCAGTGTCCGCTATATGTAATAGACAGGATTCACTAATGCTTGTTTCCTATTACATTGGTCAGAAATAATTTTTACTTGGACAGGGACCACCAATCCAGGGCACCCCTGCAAATACCCCAAGGCACCCCAGGGGGCCACGGCACACAGTTTGGGAATCACTGCTGTATTCTGTTACAGCCGACATGGGATATGGTCACTAGGTCCACAAGCAGATGGTCAACACCATAAGGTCAACATGCATTAAGGTCGACATGACTGTAGGTCAACATTAGGTTGACACAAGCATTCGGTCGACATGGGGTTTTCACTTTTTGAGCCGACATGTGCCGACAGGCGGTATTTCATGCCCTACCATCCACTAGGGGCAGTGCTAGAATAAAATAGTGTGCCGAGCGCAGCGAGCCATGCAAGGGGACGCGGTGCTACATTACAGTGTCCATGTCGACTGTGTCAAACTTCAGGACAAAAAAAGGTGAAAAACCCCAACCTTTGACTGTTGACCTAACTCATGTCGTCCTTCCTGCATGTCGACCATCATGCTGTTTACCCAATGATCCATACCCGCCAACATATAGCAGTCTGCAGTGAGGATATGACATCTCTATAAGACCCCCCATGTAAGACGCAGCGGAGAGCAGCAGCAGGATGTAAGTGTGCAGTGCCGGGTGGCGGCATGTGTAGCTGGAATGTGAGTATATAACAGATAATCCTCGGATCACATTACTCAGGTGCTCCGAGCTCACACACCGAGGTTACACAACTCGCAGCTGGACTGTAGACACATCAAAGTCTGGGTGTGACAGTCATCTGATCCATCCAATCCTTCAGCGTATAGAATATCATTTGCTGGCAGGGGCAGTGGTTGCAGGGCAAGCTGTCAGGGTTTCATTCTCTTGTGTTAAAGTGGACTCGGTTAGTGGAACTTGCATTGGTTTTGTAGCGATGCTCTGGTGTGGTGTAATGGTCAGGTGCATGCTGTCACTGTGGCCCTGGGTAATGACTCTGCATTACCCAGGGCCACAGTGCTGTAAAAACAACAAACGGTTCACAAGTGTAACCTGCACACAGACACCTCCTAACGCTTTACTGCCTAAAGAACACTTCCGGTATTTCCCTAACCTACCGTACAGATTCCCCTCTACCGTACAGATTCCCCCCTACCGTACAGATTCCCTAACCTACCGCACAGATTCCCCAACCTACCGCACAGATTCCCCAACCTACCGCACAGATTCCCCAACCTACCGCACAGATTCCCCAACCTACCGCACAGATTACCCAACCTACAGCACAGATTCCCTAACCTACCGTACAGATTCCCTAACCTACCGTACAGATTCCCTAACCTACCGTACAGATTCCCCTCTACCGTACAGATTCCCCTCTACCGTACAGATTCCCCTCTACCGTACAGATTCCCCTACCTGCTGCACAGATTCCCCTACCTGCCGTACAGATTCCCCTCTACCGTACAGATTCCCCTCTACCGTACAGATTCCCCTCTACCGTACAGATTCCCTATCCTACCGTACAGATTCCCTAACCTACCGTACAGATTCCCTAACCTACCGTACAGATTCCCCAACCTACCGTACAGATTCCCCTCTACCGTACAGATTCCCCTCTACCGTACAGATTCCCCTCTACCGTACAGATTCCCCTCTACCGTACAGATTCCCCTACCTACTGCACAGATTCCCTATCCTACCGTACAGATTCCCTAACCTACCGTACAGATTCCCTAACCTACCGTACAGATTCCCCAACCTACCGTACAGATTCCCCTCTACCGTACAGATTCCCCTCTACCGTACAGATTCCCCTCTACCGTACAGATTCCCCTCACTTACAGCTCAGGTTCAAACTCTGTCTATAATATATGTTGCACGTTTGTGTGCTTAAACCTTGTGTTTATATTGAGCACCCAACCCATGGAAATGTGCCCCAGTGGAAGGTGCGAAAAGCGTCACCGTTTAAACGTAAGCTCCAACTACGCCAGCTCAGACTGGTGCAGTTTCAAAGGTTTATTTTTTTTTGTACATTTGAACCAGTTTTGTATCCTTCCGCATGGAGCATGCACCCCCTTGTTATCCAATTCTTTACAAAAGCTGGGGGAGCACCCACTGTATGCTTAGCAAAGGATCTTCTTTCTTCACTCAGCCACCCGTACACTGCTGTGATGTCTTGCAGCAGTGTATGTCCATCCGATGCCCCGGGAACCAGTTTGGACCTTCCCGGGCAGCAGAAAGGGGGCCAAATCCAGAGATCATATGTGTAGTACATACGATTACTGGATCCGATGCACCAGGAACCGCACATCCGATCTATCGTAACAAAATAAAAGCAGGCCAAATCGGAGCTGTGTGTGGGGCTGCTCAGTGCAAACATCTCTCCCATTTACCACCACTCTGCACTCGGAGGGGGAATTCACTAAAGATTTTAAGGGGTCGATCCTATTAGATGCGAATGATTCGTGAGTGCGCATGTTTACTGCATGGAATTTGCCAAAATCCACTCACACCTCCATAGGGTTGCAAGCAATTTTAAGGGAATTCGGCCAAGCGAAGGGTGCCGGGTCGGGTTAATTCAGGTGCCATTGCCGGCATTTAAATGCGTTGGAACGGAAACCCCTCGTGGCTAATAGGATCGACCCCTATAAATGTAAAGAGGTGATATTGCCCATAGCAACCAATCACATTGGGGGGGATATTACCCCCCCCCGAAGCCCCGCACGTCTCCCTGGCGCGGAGACGGGCAGAGACCCGCAGCGCATGCGCGTCCCAGTTCAGTGTAGCCCCTGTCCGCTGGCGCTCGTCAGAAGGGAGGCTCTGGCGAGCCCCAGCCAAGAATGGCAGGGGCTACATCTGTACATCGCCCGTTAACCGCATCGCCCGCTTTGCCTGCCCAGAGCAAGCGTTGTCCTATATCCACTGCAGGGACCACACTACCCCCGCTGCTGGCTCCAGGCTGCGCCTGAGATCTCATGATAATAGCGAGATCTCGCGCAATGAGCTGGCCGGGCAGGCAGACATCGCATCAATGTGAACTGATCCGCTGTCACCAGGAGGGCGACATCGCCAGAGGGGGGAGTTTACGCTCCCCCAGCTTCGATGGGCAAGATCTTAATACATCTTGTCATTCTCCCCTCGATAATGAGGCGAAGCAGGAAATATTCATGGCCTTGCCTTGGTTATTAACTAACCCGGTTGCTTCGGATCTTGTGCTTATTTACACAGTTGTTACTGATTGATCTAGCACAATCTAAATGATAATAGCTAGAATCTTATTGGTTGCTATGGGTAACATCTCTCCCTCCTACAAACTCTCCCTTTAGGAAATTTACTCCCTCAGGCTTAAGTAGTTAATGCAACTGTGGCTCTTACGCTGTTGTGGAACCACAAGTACCAGCATCCTGGTACCACAACAGCTGCTATGCTGAGCAGGACATGGACTGCTGCTGTGATCTAGAACAATGTATAGTACACACACATACAGCGAGTCGCACACTGTAACTGGCCGCTCTCTGAACTCTGATCGTAGAGGTTAACGCATTGTGCAGAGGCGCGGCCAATCACAGGGCTCCTTCACATCTACTGGAAGTGAACCAGGAGTTACTGGAAGCCGGGATTAATGATAACCAGGCGTCTGCTTCTGGGCACTCCAACATAAACATCTGTTCTGTGCAGCCACAATAGCTGTAATCCGTAACCAGTAAGGGGGATTAAGCCTCTGCCTACGCACAGCCCCATGTAATTGTGCATCCACCTGACGCAGCGCAGCACACACGGCTGCCACCTGGTCTGGTGAGGGTGAGAAAAAGAACATCCGCCCCTCTATAAGGGCTAGGGGGTTAGCGGGAGAGGGGAAGCCACACTTATCTACTTGTCCCTTCTAATGTAGGGCCAGTTGCACTAAGCTTCAAAAGTGATAAACTGGAGAGTGATAAACAGCCAGCCAATCAGCTCCTACCTGTCATGTCACAGACTGTGTTTGAAAAATGTCAGGCAGGAGCTGATTGGCTGGCTGTTTATCACTCTCCAGTTTATCACTTTTGAAGCTTAGTGCATCTGGTCTGGGATACAGTCATTAGATCCCTATGAAGGTCGACACGCACTAGTTCGACCACTGAAGGTCGACAGGAATTAAGTCGACAATTGAAATAGGTCAACATGACTACGGTCAACAGGGTCTGAAGGCTGACACAAGCATTAAGTCAACAGTCAAAAGATCAACGCAGTGCCGACAGGCGAAATTTCATACCCTACATCCACTACGGTGTGGTGGGAGAATATAATAGTGTGCCGAGCGCGGTGAACCATGTGAGGGGTCTGTAACTAGATATTCGTAGGCCCCATAGCAAAGGTTTGTAAGGGCCCCCTATTTAGCAACTGATAGTGACAAATATATGTAAAACATATTACTTAGAGAGTAAAGATGGGCCCCCTTCAGCTCTGGGCCCCATAGCAGCTGCACCCCTTGCACCTACGGTAGTTACGCCCTTGTGAGGGGACACGGTACACTTAGACACGTCCATGTCGACATTCAGGACAAACCTTTTTAACGGGCCTTTAACTCGTGTGTAAAGGTGTCACACACAGGGCGACCTATGACCCTGACCATAGGTTCTGGCATCAGCTGGCAGGAGGAAGTGAGGGGTGGGGTGGGGGTGGCAGCATGGCTCTCCTTTCGATCGGGCAGAAATAGACTTGCCTTCACAGTCTATTTCTGTTCTGATCCCGATGACTGGCGCCGCGCATCGGGATCGAATCGGCATCAAATGCGGCTGTACGTGAGCGATTCAGACTAACTTTCTTTTCCAGTTGAACTATATAGTCCAAATGGTTATCAAGGAGAATTTCGCAGGACTAAAGCTGGATACACACTATGCCATTTTTGGTAATGATACATATGATAACAATATCGTTAAAGTCATCATGCATATCGGTTAGTGTGTACCCAATATATCGTTAACCTATACTACGCAAGATGTACTAAGTCTATAAAGATAAAATGGAGAATGATAAACCACCAGTTGGCCCCTAACTGCAAGTTTTCAAAGATGGCCTGTTGGATGGCAGTCAGGAGCCGATTGGCTGGTAGTTTATCACTCTCTACCCTATCACTTTTTCAAGCTTAGTACATCCCATCCCATAGGCACAATTCAGATTAACGCGAAGGGCTGCGAATTCGCAGCGATGCGGATTGATTGGATGACTGCGCATGTGGGCGGTACGATGTGTACGAAGGGAGCCTGCAATGGCTTCTCATCACAGGCTGCCTGCAGGGTGTCAATCACCCCCGTTTGGAGGGCGGTAACGCAGCGTCCTGGAAAATAGGAGGTCGGGCCGCTGAGTAAGTCTTGAAATACTTGGGGAAAACCATTCAACGGTGAGTTTTTAATGGTTTTCCCCTCATGTGCACGGCTGCGATCGCTTACGCAGCTGTGAACATGGGCGGGGGTAATGCGGATGGCACGGTGGCGTTTACCTGATCGCTGGGCTCAGGTTTGAATTACCCCCATAGTCTGAACATACAAATATGAGAATATCACCAGAACCTGTTCACAGTGGGGTTCCGGTGACGTCACTGAATGATATCCTGAAAGCACTATTATGTTTGTTTCCCAGCAGCACCGATATCATTGACTACATCTGCAGTGACACATATGGCATAGTGTGTATACAGCTTTAATTCAGAACCCTTTTGGACATCCCCCTAATGACTAATTAAGCAATAGCAATCTACTTAATTAGTGCTTTCCTTCACTTCCTTGATGTGCTGAAGTCTCCACATGTGAGTCTGATATGGCTGCCGGGGTGTATGACCCCTGGTCAGCATGTGAGAGACCCCCTGTCAGTGTGTGTGAGAGACCCGTGCCTGTCAGTCAAATGGGGTGTGGTATAGGGTACTCGGTATCCCGATAGTCATTAGCCCGACGTCAGGATCCCGACTGCCTGTACTCAGAATGCATGGTGAGCACAACAAAGACCCTTGCGGGCTCGCTGCGCTTGCCACCTATTCTATTCTACCTCTATGGGGGTCGTGGACCCCCACAAAATACACCAGGCATGAAGGGGAACCTATGAATACAGGACATGTATATCAGGAGTACTGAAAGATACTGTAGTATGAAATCACACCCAGTACATATTTTCCACTGTACAATAAAGCCTAGGACCAAGGGTGTAACCAGAACTTTGTGGGCCCCATAGAAACATAATGAAGGGGCCCCGGTCTCATTGAGTCTTGATAGACACCTTTCCGCAGCCGTTACACATTATGCCACACAGTAGCCTCATTTCACATTAAGATATACAGCACCCTCGGTTCAAACGCCAAATTAGTGCCGCCTGCTCATATTGTGCCACAATAGAACGCCCTGCCGTTCATTTTATGCCACACTATAGTGCCTCCATTTCATACAATGAGCCACTCAAATTATGATACAGCGGCCACCAGTTCAAATTCTACCACAATATAGAGCACCTTACCATTATAGCCATCATGTGATGTCAGCCGGCCACCCCGATCAGACATTGCCATGCCTACTCCAGCCCTCTGCCCTCCCCCCTCACAGTGCAAACGCCTCGGTGAGTGTGTTACTCGCCAATGGCGTTCACACTTGCACATATTCGCCCATGCGCAGATCCCCCACCATCGAAAACGGGATAGAATTCGGACCCGTAGAAACGGGTCTGAATCGGCTCCTTACTTGCTCAGTAGGCAAATCTGGGAAATTAGTATGCAACTTTTTAACCTGGGTCCAGCGACCCTAAGCCTCCGTTACCACCTACAGGCTGCCTGCAGAAGATATGACCCTGATGAGTTCTACTGGACCCAAGAGAAGGAAGCAGAACAGCCTACTACAATGCAGTCAGCTTACATAGCAGAGGACTTAAAGCCAGAAACGGGTTTTCACAAAGCCTCGTGCTAGAACATCCAGCAAGTCACAGGTTCACTGCGGCCGCCAAATACAGCGAGTAGAGACACTGCTAAAATAAGGCTGAAGAGGCGAAAAATCTGAACATTCTGGATGATGCGGCGACATTGCCAGCGTTACCGTGAACATGCGGCCAAATTCTTAGCAGGATTTATTTACTTATTAGAGACGTGACTCACTTCCCACCTTCAGTTTATCCTGTGGTGTCCCAAGAGCTATTTCTGGATTTGGCAGCGATGCCACTTGTGGTCACAGCTTGGCTGGGGTAAGGCAGAGGTACGATACCTGAAAGGGCTTGTTGCTGATTGTGATGTGAGTGGGGGGGGGGGGGTTATGGGTAGAGGATGTAAGGAAGGTAGTGTGCAGAATTTGTCATTTAATGAGCGGGGGGGTTCCTCAGTACCATGTAGTCAAGCATAGGTCGACAAGGGTTGACGTGAATTTTTCATGTATTTTTTTAAGCTGATTTGCCGACAGGCGCTATTTCATGCCCCACCATCCACTACCGCATGGGGGGGGGGGGGGGGGGAGTTTGAAACAGTGTGCCGGGCACGGTGAGCCATGCGAGGGGGCGCGGTCAACTTAGACGGTCACCATGTCATCTGTTGACATTCAAGACAAAATCCCCTGAAAAATTGATGACCTTTTGACTACCGAGCTTCCCATTGCTGACCTAATGCTTGTGTCTACCTACCAGCCCTGTCGACCTTACCCATGTCGACTTATTTCAGATGTCGACCTCAGTGGTTTCCCCAAAGCATGTCGACCCAATGACCCATACCCAGTAGAACTTGCCGGGCTATGAAAAAAAGTAAACAAATGTTAAGAGGCAATTTACTAAGATGCGAGTTCTTTTGAAGATGGGATGTTTCCCATAGCAACCAATCAATTTAGCACCTTCTAGAAGAGTATAGATAGAATTTGATTGGTTGCTATGGGCAACATCATCTTCAATAGAACTCCCATCTTAGTAAATTTACCCCTAAAAGCTCTTGTAAAAGTATTTGTTGCTTATACGCAGCGGAGGGTAATACACTGTGCCCAGCAGAACTGCGGTTAGGGCATGTGCCGGGTGCCTACTAAGGGAAGGGCACTGCCCATGTACAAGCACTGACGCTATGTCATCTCTGACATCCTGTATAATAAAAGGCTAATGCTGCTCCTCTCCGGGGGGAATTCAAGTGTTGTGAGTGCCTTCTGCCACTAGATGGTGTCCAACGGAGCTATTCAGGTGTTGATTCGTCATTTTGATGGGCTGTAACTAATTACAATCATCTTTCTCAATGTCCCTAATGATAAAAATCCTTGTCACCCCACTGAGTAACTGCTTGCCCGCCTGCCCGCCATGTGCAGCAGCATAAATGCGCTAACCTCGGTCATGGTGGTGCTAATCCCCATGACTGTTGCTGCGATTAGAGCGCTATTGCCAGCACAATACCAGGCCAGTTATAATCCAACAAAACAACGAACAAAATGTTGCAATAGAGATTTCTTCATGTAAAAACAGCAAGTATAAACACAGGTTACCGGCGGCACCTCTCGCCGTCGCTCCGATCACCACAAGGAATCTGCTGCGAGAGGCGAAGGAAACGGCTTCACTCACCCTTAGTACGAACATTCCTTCCTCCCGCAACGTCCCATCAGCATCCATCAGGGCTTGTGTTTCACAAGAGCCTGGCAAGGTGATCATATCACAGAGGGATTACATTAAGCCCAAGATCACCGCGCACCTCATCTCCGAGCATGGATTATCACGCAGGATAAAAGATGTAGTCAATCATCGGATCACGATTGGCACTTTCATCCCAGAAAAGAAAAACTAAACCTACAATATCTGTTTCTTTCCCAAATACAGTAGGTGAGTAATGAGGTTTACACAGGGGGCGAATTCAGACCATTTTCTAAGTGATCTGACTTCATTTGACTAGAAAATGCCCCTACATCGCTCCGTGTGTAGGGCATAGTTGCCTACCCACCTGCATTCTGCAGGAGACTCCCTGAAATAGCAGCAATCTCCCTCATTAGTCTAGCAATCTCCCTCATGTCACCTAGCCCACATTACACTGTTACATCATAGTTACCTCCCCTCCTGCATTCTGCAGGCGACTCCCTGAAATAGCAGCAATCTCCCTCTCTCCCTCATTAGTCTAGCAATCTCCCTCATGTCACCTAGCCCACATTACACTGTTACATCATAGTTACCTCCCCTCCTGCATTCTGCAGGAGACTCCCTGACATAGCAGCAATCTCCCTCTCTCCCTCATTAGTCTAGCCATCTCCCTCATGTCACCTAGCCCACATTACACTGTTACATTTTTGAGGAAAAAAGCAATGAGACATAGATACATTTACATAAAATCATCAGCACCATTTCCCAGCACTTTACCAAGTACAGTAGCTCTTACTAACTGCTTTGGGGATCATCTACATTTGGATATCAGTCATTTTACAAGACTCCTCTCAGATGTAGCAGTACACACCCACGCTTCTAGGTGCCACGTTCACATTCTCTTTTCTCAATCTCTCCATATATGGAAATAGACACACCCTTTGGGTGGAGCATGACACGCCCCCTCAATGAGGCGCTGTGCAAAATTCTACTACAAACTATAATCTACCTGAAACTAGTTTTCAAAAGTAGGCAAGTATGGTGTAGGGGGCACAGCAATAGTGATGCGCAGCTTCGCCCACCGATTAAGTTGCTGCATGCTGGATAAATCTAGATGGATCGCTAGTCAGGGTCAGTGTTCTCACTGGAGGACACTGGCCCTGACAGATCGCACAGCACACAGCGCTGACACATAGCTGTGCAGCACAGCGTGCTGAGCGATCTTGCTGAGTGGTCTAGCATTGCTCAGATCGCTCAGCACAGTCTACCTATGTGTAGGCCCCTTAAGAGAGATTGGGGATAAGACAGTGACTGCAGGGTCAACATTTATAGCCGACCTTTGACTCCAATGCACACAGGCCCGCGCGTCGGATGTCATACAAATGCGATTTGGGCCGATTTCAAACGATTTCTTGGCCCATTCTGTGGGAATCAGGTGAAATCAGGCCCAAATCGCATAGTGGATGGCATGGCGATCAGCACATGCGAACAAGAGAAACAAGCAAATAACAAATGAAGGTTTGCTGCTTGCAAAATCCGTGCAGAGCTACACAGGCTCATATGCAGCATGTAAATCACACAAGGTTTATTATTACCTGCAGAATGATCGAGCTTTGTGCAAACATACAGACGGTTCTCCATCAACAGTGTATTGCAGACACTTGGAAAGATGCAAATCACATCGCTCATTGCAGCAATAGGAACCCAACTTCTGCAGCATTTCATTACTCAAATATCACCAGGGCGGTAAACGGATACTCATTTGTCTAGCAATACAGTTAGCCATACAGTACAATAAACCTTTTCTCTGTTATTAGCACTGATTACCATCGCCAACTCTGACCCTTTCATCGTAGGCCTGATCTCCGCTGGAAACACCCACTTATTTTTAGGTAATTACTGTGAAATCCAAAATCTATGTCAACAAAGAAGATACAGCACAGTGAGCATCCCGTTAACCACCATACAGTACAGAGACCATTCGATTGACCACCATACCTGACAGAGAGTATTCCACTAACCATCATACGGCACAGTGAGCATCTTCTTAAGCATCGTACAGTACAGAGAGCATCTCATTGACCACCATACAGTAGAGAACATACCATTAATGACCATACAGTACAGAGAGCATCCCATTAACTGCCATACAGCACAGAGAGCATCCAAATAGCCACCATACAGCACAGTGAGCATCCATTTGACCACCATACAATACAGAGAGCATCCCTTTTGCTCATCTATGTATTGCCAGGCGCTGTGGAACCATTGTGGCGCCATATAAAAATAATAATAATAATAATAATAATAACCACCACCACACAGTACAGTGTGCATCTCAGTGACCACCGTACAGTACAGAGAGAATCCCAGTGACCCAGTCGAGGCTTTGCACTTTAGTACAAATCTCATTGCACTGTTTATTCTGACTTTAACAAGGCATTAGAATGACACTGGTGGAAATAAAGGATATTATGGCACCTAGACCCAATGCCCCGGAGGCAGCCATAGGATCTAGGCACTGAAGGGATGTGATCAACTGGGTGCCGGACAGTTTCCCGACAGTCGGGATCCCGACAGTCAAAACCCCGACACTCGTGGTCCAACAGTCAAAACCCAGACGGCGACCGGCTATTCTCCATCATGGGGGTCCACAACCCCATAGAGGGAGAATAGAATAGGTGGCGAGCATAGCGAGCCACCGTGCCCGCAGCGCGGCGAGCCCGCAAGGGGATTTTTTGTGCTTGCCCCGCTGTCTGAGTCCGGCCTGTCGGGATCCCGACTGTCGGGACCATATACCACACCCGATAAACTCAGGGAGCCGCGGTCACACTCCCCTGGGGGTAAAAAAAAAACAAAAAACAACAATGTAAGGTAATTAGTCCCTCCCCCGCACCCGTCGGCGCCACTGACTAGACCAAATCTGTCATCTGAGGACAATTGTGACAAAAGATAATATTCTCTGTAAATGTATTTAGCTGATAAGAGAGCAGACAATAAGCTCAGGCATTAGACCAAAGTACAGTGCTAAATGACAGTGATAAAGCGTTTATACACGTCTCCGTACTTTAACCCTTTCAATATGCGCTGTACTGAAACGCACCCAACTCAACATCTTGATAATAAACGGCTTGGCTTATGCCATGCAAGTGCTGTATGGTTAACGCATGATGTCACAGCAATTATGGGGGATGGCGTGCCCCACTAATTATATAGGCTGGAAAAGACAGGCTGCTTTCTTCATTGTTCAGAGGGAGAACACAGAATTTAGAAGAGCCTGGGATGGAAAACTGTTACCACAAACCGTGTCCGGGAGACTGGTGGTGTAGAAGGCCACCTGCAAGTCCTGTTATTCCCTCTGATGTTTATGTATCATTCAATACATAATGCTCCGTCCCCTGTCAGTCAAACACGCAGAGCGGTTAATATACTGTACATTTTCCGGTGTGCAGGACTAAAAATGAAACGTGGGTGGAAAATGCGGCGTTTTGTGTGTTTCCAAAATGAATGTTTACCTGAACAAATCCAAATAGGGCTTTTTTATCGGAGTGTGGCAAATAACCGTAATCAGTACTCCGCATGTTGGCAGTGACCACGTCAACATTTCATTTGTTTACACTAATGATAGGTCAACATGAAAAACGGCCAACGGACTATCCCCGGTGATTCTCCTCTCCAGCCTCGTCTATCAGGACATGGGTTGTTCTGTAAAGTGCACTTCTGGCGATGACATCCTGGTGTGGACATTATGTGACTGGACACTTTACAGAACACAGGATCCATCAATAGCTACACGGGACATGTCTGACAAATGGTGATTGAGGAGAGTGTTATAAAGGGACTGAAAACCCCAAACCATCGTTTTTACAGCACAAAAAAAGCCTTTTCCCCGCAGCAGGTGTTAGGATTAGGGCTATTTGAGGGAAGTTATTTGAATGGTCTTTAGAACTCAGTTGTTATATACACACACTTCTATTCCAGTGTATGCATTAGATGCATCTTCTACAGCGGAAACTCTGGACAATTGTCAGTCAGATTGGACTGGACTTATTTCCAGAGGGGAGAGAAATAATTAGGTGATTTTTCTCTCTCCTTTGACCACATGCAAGGGGATATGTTCGCGTCAATGGCTTGATGACAAGGACTACATTTAATGCTGGACCTCGCAACACTTAGGGGTAGATGTATTAAGCCCGGTGATTAAGCAGCAGTCAACCTGCTCCTAAATGTCATTTTCCAAACCCAGCCTGTAACTTGATATTCGTACCAATGACAGGGTTGCCTACTTTTAAAGTCTCCTCTCCGGGAGAAGGACGCAGAGGAGACTGTCAGCAGCACTTCAGGGTGTGGGCCTGATGTAAGCAAGCCTCACCCCCAGTACTGCAAATCCCGCAGTTTGTGGGTCTACAAGAAAGGGGTGGGGCTAAATTATGCCATTTGAATCTTTAGCCCCACCCCTGTCTGCCGCAGTGGAGATGCCGGTATCCAAAAGGATTGCCCACCTTTCTGGGGGGGGGGGCTGACTAATAACTAGGGACAGTGCAGAAGACATAACACTGTTGCTGGTGCAGGTTTTAAAGAGTGCAGATAGCGACTAGGGCCAGGTAGAAACTTAAACGATATTAGTAAACTCCAAATAAGGAGGGGCATACTGTATCATTACGTGTGACATCACAGGAGGTCAGCACCCGTCCCCTTTTCGTCCTTCTCCGACAGTAATAAAAGTCAGTTCTGACTGACTTTTATTACCAAAGGGGAGATAAATCATTCGATGGCCGGTGACCATCGAATGAATTCTTTCTCTTTCGTCAGCATGCGAGGGGATCTGTTCTAGGACGGGCGGCGCTGACCTATTCGCTAGGCTGCGGTGTACGCAGCTTCGTAAACAGGTCTGAATTAGGCCTGCGGTACGAGATACGTTCTGCTAACAGACCTTTCCTATGTTGCACCATGCGCTTTATTACGCAATTATCAGTGTTCCGCAACTTCCATGTGACCCCTTCAGGGTAACCATACAGGACACATTTATTAACAGCTGTCAAAGACCCAAGATCCAGTTAGCTAAGTACATGCAGACCAACCAAACAAAACATTTAAAAAAAAGTCATCAATAACTTTATTAGTATTATGACAGTCTCCATACATCAATAGTCAGTCATTACTTCCGTACTAAATGGATCTTTTGGAGGCATACAGGTCCGTGATTAATACTCTTGTCTGGACTAGCACCATGGGGCGCACCCACTATTCTACAGACTCTCTATAAGGCAGGTTTAAGGTTTGCTTTGTATGCTTTGAAAACAGTATAGCCACTTTAACACATAATGTAATCTTAAAAGGTCACATTGCTTTGTTCAGTCGTAAGGTGGGTGTGTTGGTGGGTGGGACAACAGAAGCTCAGCACGTGTGGAAGTGTAAGATCTCGGAATACAACAATTTGTATGTTTTCATCATAATGGAAGAGGCACCTGTCACGCCAAAGTGGGTGATTTCATTGTTACGCGTGCCCAAGCTACCACCTAGAGTGGAGGAAGACAGAACAATGGTTTAGGGCCAATGTTGAATACTTCTGGCGAACAATGGTATAGAAACACCCAATTTTTTTTTAGTCTTGGTACACTTAACATAGCTCTACCCCCTGACACTCAAAGAGCCCCACCCAGTGATCTGATGGCCCATGGGCTAGGTAGTGAGAGAACAGGTATTTCTACCGGTTGGCGAAACCATCACTGGTCATCCATAACATAGTATGCACCCATCTATGGCGGGCACGCTGATGGTCGCCCCGTGGCATGTGCCATCTAGTGACTGCTGGCGCATAAAACAATAGCATTGTGCCCTAGAATCATGGTGTAGTGACCCGTCTCAGCATTCTCAATCGTTGCCTGACACTGCGCTCAGACCCAGAGCGCCATTCTGGTAAAATTCAATTGGACAGAACTTTTGTAATGGTGATGATTTGTATTGTTAGGATATTACAATGGTTAGGTATATGAGGTGTGTAGGGCAGATATATGGTAAGATAATAATAATAAAAAAATAATGTGATAGTTGTTACTTTCTAGCAATGCGACCTTGCCGCTCCAATATAATGTTTCATTATCCCTGTGACGGTCACAAAACCTCTAGAACGGGAGTGCATGAAAGCCAAAGCTGCATACTTTTAAATCCGCTGCCTTCATTCCCCTCCTCACATCATATCACTGCCCCTGTCATATGCAGCCCTGTTCTCACTGACACATCACTCATCTCCTGATATACTCTGTGCTGCTGGGGACCCTGCTCCTCCCACTATATAACTCTCAGTCTGTGGCTTCCTGCTGCCTCCATTCCCCTCCTCACATCATGTCACTGCCCCTGGCACATGCAGCCCTGTCCTCACCGACACATCACTCATCTCCTGATATACTCTGTGCTGCTGGGGACCCTGCTCCTCCCACTATATAACGCTCAGTCTGTGGCTTCCCGCAGCTTCTAGGGGTTGGTAGTCCATAGAAACATACAATCTGATGGCACTTGGCCCATATAGTCCGATTTAGCTTTCCATTTGCAAACAAAGCCAATCATGTGATCCCATCAACATAAAATCTGGACGTTCGGCAAAAAGGAAGGATGGGGAGCACAGAGGAGAGTTACATTGTCTAATAACCGTAGGGTCACCAGGCATTAATTGCGTGATTACAGGGCACGCCCTTACTCTAGATAAGCTTTAATAAGACGATTTGTAGATACATATTTTTTTAACAACTGGATTATCAATTACATTTTCCCACACACATATTGATTGATTTTTGAGCAATTCCCTGACTAAAACCTGGAATATAATAAGAAGAGTGTGTGGCTGGGTTCATCCAGTGCAGCAGAGATCTACAGCATGAAAATGCTCAAAATGAGACTTTTTCCAGGATTCCTTTTAACTGTTGATAAGTTCAGTCGTTATTAAACACATATGTGAAATTCCTGCCGTGCCTGCGATTAATTCTGGGGAAAGGGTCATACTGCGATTTTCCATCTGAGACTTTACACCTCATTTCATCAACGTGAAGGAACAAAACATTTATGTGCTGAACGTGGAAAACCCCAGCCAAGCTTATCAGCGGCTTCTGGCTGGGTGCAACTAGTGCATGTTACACAGTACACGCAATATCAGCTTATCTGATGGCAGGAACGCAATGGACAGCTTCCTTACACATGGTCTTCAGCGGGATTGTGCCCCCAGTGGTCATTTATATTATACAATTTTTTTTTATAAAAGTTTTGTTTTTAGCAGAAAAGTCTATCCATTCACTAGAAACCAGTGACATCTCTGAGAATGCAGCCTATCCATTCACTGGAAACCAGTGACATCACTGAGAATGCAGCCTATCCATTCACTGGAAACCAGTGACATCACTGAGAATGCAGCAACAAAAAAGGCCAACAAAACTCTAGCATGTATTAAAAGGGGCATGGAAACTAGGGATTCAAAAGTAATTATGTACAAATCATTGGTTAGACCGCACCTTGAATATGGAGTACAATTCTGGGCCCCGCACTATAAAAAGGACATCATAGAATTAGAAAAAACCCAAAGAAGAGCAACAAAGCTTATTAGGGGAATGGAGAATTTAAGCTATGAGGAGAGATTGAACAACTTGGGACTATTTACACTAGAGAAGAGACGTTTAAGGGGGGACATGCTCAACATGTATAAAATATATCAGGGGCCAATATAAGGAACTGTCAAACACCTTTTTTTCTGCTAGACAGGAATCTAGGACGAGAGGGCACGAGTTTAGATTCGAAGAAAAAAGATTTTGTTCATCTAGAAGAAAAAAAAAAAAATTACAGTCAGAGCAGAAACTTTAGAACGCTCTTCCTGGAGAAGTGGTGTCGGCAGACACTATAAATACGTTTAAAATAAGGTTGGATAAACATTTATTGGTTAAAAACATCCATGGGTACGAATAAGTAACATAATCTGTCTTTAAAATATCGGAACATACTATAGAACACGGGATAAGCTACTATAAACATAGGTTGAACTAGATGGATGCAAGTCTTTATTCAGCCTCACTGACTATGTAACTTGAAACCAGTGACATCACTAAGAATGCAGCCTATGCAATCATTAGCGATAAGTGAACTCAGTTAGAATGTAGTTTATCCAATCACTAGGAACTATTGATATCACCGAAAAATGCAGCCAATCCAGTCACTAGGCAAACCATCCTATGCTGCGAATGAGGACTATTCAATCAGTTGGAATTAGTAACCTCACTGAGAATGCAGCCCATCCAATTACTAGGAACCAGTGACCTCACTGAGAATGCAGCCTATCCAATTAGTAGGAACATGTGACCTTACCGAAAATGCAGCCTATCCAATTACTAGGAACCAATGACTTCACTGAGAATGCAGCCTATCCATTTACAATAAACTAGTGACATCACTGAGAATGTAGCCTATGTGGAGAATTAGGCATATTCAATTACTTGGAACCAGTGACATCACTGAGAATGCAGCCTATACAATCACTAGAAACCAGTGATATCACTGAGAATGCAGCCTATACAATCACTCAGAACCAGTGACATCACTGAGAATGCAGCCTATAAAATCAGCTTTGTTTTAAAGAAAATTATATTTTATCTGTTTATACGGTGATCCATTGCTTTTGGCTGCAATTTCTCTGGGAAGTTTAAAAAGAAAAGAGGGAGGGGCTAGCGCCAGAATGTAACTTGTTCTGAACCATTACCCAGACACCAGGTGCCACACAATGTATATTCACAGAGTGAAAAGTTCACCTTGAAAGGGTTATTATACAACACACTTCCTTTCAAGTCTGTTAACAATAGAGACTGGGAAAAGGAGACCTTGCTGTTTACCTAGAACAATTACTGCGGCCCCACAAGTCAGTAAATGAGCAGCGAGCTTTGGAGCGGTTACCATTAACGCTTTCACTCATATACAGCTTGGAATTTCTGCTCAGTATAGGACAACTCGCTGGAATTCACCAAATGTGTGAAGGGGTTGAATGAATAAAAAGTAGTAGGCTGGGATGGGGCTTTTTACATTTAATAAGAGAAGGGACTACGGGGGTTATTTTGGTTCGCTCTTCCAGACAAAATCCTTCTGAGATGGACAAAACCATGTGCACTGCGGGTGGGGCAGATGTAACATGTGGATGCATCAATTTAAAAATAATAACGATTTATTCACAATTAGACATACATATAACACAATTTAAAATTAAAGGACCTAATTTAGGTATGACTGTGGACCTGTGGAGTGTCAATAGTCACCAAAGGGTGATTGATATAACCTGCATGGATCAGGAATGACGTCCGGTTGTGCAATGAGTCCGTTAGGTGGTGATCCTGAGTTTCCTATGGTCTCCTGGTTCCGAACCCGTTGGCAAAGGATGTTGTATAGCCAGCCCGGGGGGACCTATATACGGCAGTCCAATAGGTCAGGTGTTTGGAAAACAGTGCAATGCCTTTAGGTTTGAAGGACGTGATCCAATATTAGGCAGGTGGTCAACCTCTTCTCCAGATGGTGGTGGATGTTTAGTTCTCCAGAATCAGGTCTAGCAACACCAACGCGTTTCACTGTGTTTACTCAGGGTGGCATGGTAATTAGCCGGCGGGGGGGTGTTTGCCCGCGGCCCAGCCAGGGGAAAGCGGCGGCCAGGACAGGGAAAAGGAGGCCAAATCAGTACCAGCCCACCGGGAAATGGCCCGGTCTCTTGGTAGGCCAATATGCCCCTGTTCTGGTCTATGTAATGCCTACTGCAGGATTTGTATTGAAAACAGGTTCTAGATAAAGGATGGGATGATATGGTGCAGGGAAATAATAGTCTTCATAAAGTGTTGGGGTTGCAATGCTTGGTACCAGTTATAAAATGTCTGCCGCTGCAGGGATGAAGCGGCTGCCGCTGCAGTATTGATGCTGCTGCCGCTACTACAGAGGACTGCTGAGAGAACTACTGTAAATGTAAAAACAACACAGAGCAAGAAAATGGCCTGTAAATCCCTGGATCTCAGCAGGGACAATATAGTGTTTAGAGGGTGGAGAGAGATAAAACCACCAATCAGTGTTCTACCCTTCAATTACCTTGCGACATTCCAAGTGGCTTACCCAATATTTATGGTAGGGTAACAGAGTAATGACACAGATTGCAAGTCACAACAGGACAACAAGCTGGAAGCAGTCACGCAATGTCATCCAGCAGTCAGGTCTCTTCTACAGGACTACAGCAACATGGAGCACATGTCCAAGTGCCACTCCTTTCCAACTTACTGCAAGCAGGCTTCCAGGGAAATGCAGCACGTGTGTAAAGCATCCCAAAACGTCAACAGTGTCTAGATAGAAGTCCAATAGTGTGACACCATTAAACAATAAGCATGAAAATATTGTTAATGACATTGTCATACCTCTGAAGTTTTTAAACATGCAGGTTGGGACGCTGGTGCGCGCCGAAGATTTGGGGGTGTGGCCTGCAAATTGCATCACTCCAGGAAGCCAGGTCCCCGTTTTCGCCGCTGTGGGGCATGGCCAGTGGCTCTGTGAGCTGCTGGCCATGTCCTCAGCCCCCCTTTGTCTCTGCTCTGCTGAACAGAGCAGCAGTGAATAGACGATGTGCAGAGTTGGGCAAGGTAATTCCTAACTGCCAAACCCCCCCCCCCCACCCCACGGGGCAATTCCAGCCCCAGGCAGGACCGTCCAAAAAAGGGACAGTCCTGGGAAAATCTGGACAGTTGGGAGTTAGGATATAATTATCATGCAGATTGTTTAGAAAAACAGTCTTGTGTACCTGGCTTTACCTGAGGATAGATTAAACGCTGGATGAGCCTCAGTTGTATATGTGACAAATGGGATATGGTCGTATTGTCGACGCGACTTAGGTCGACAGTCATTAGGTCGACACCGTTGTGTCAACAGGCAACTAGGTCGACCGGGTTCTAGGTCGACATGGATGAAGCGAGCGACGAGCGATGCGAGGGGCTGTGGTTGACTTCCAACTGTGTCCATGTCGACATTCGGGTTAAAAAACAGTGAAAAAACCCATGTCGACCTTGCGACCTGTTGACATACCCCATGTCGACCTCGCGACCTGTCGAGTTAACGCATTTGTTGACCTAAACCCATATCGACCTTGTCCCATGTCGACCGAATGACTGTCGACATAAGCCGGGTCGACAATACAATCCACACCCGTGACAAATACACGCAAAATGCTGTATTGGACAGAACATATAAGTATCACACTCAGACTGTAAATAACGAGATCTATATTGAAAACGGAATAACAGAACGAAGTGCAGAATGAGCTCCGACTTTCTCTCACATCTCTCTCTGTGATTAACGAGATGTTTCCGATGCTCAGCTTGTTCGCCAGAAGTCAGGGCTGGAATGATCATGAATCACATGTAGATCACAGCTAGGGAACATAATTAGCTCTCTCGCTTGGCAGAATTAATTACAACAGGTTGCCGGGGCTGTAACGTCAACGAGCATTAATTGAAAATAAAATAGCACATTTCCACACGCAAGTCATTAAGATGTCAATGCCGCGGAACTAAAATGTATTTCATTGCTCGTTGATAAACTTTATGGCTCTAGAGTATGCGGAGATTACATGGCCAACATCAAGGCCTTCAGCACACTTTTACAGAAGTTACCCACGCCTGACCCAGAGAGACAGCTCTGTCTACACCCCTTTGAGACTGCTGCTCCACTCAGGTCCCCTGAGTACAGAGAGGAGGCTGTATTCACGGAAATTCATTTCCGTCTCCATTATAAAACTGGGCATTATTGCTAGGGGTGTCTAATGATACAGTGGCGCACTTAGGGGGGAGCTTGCTGTTGCCCAGAAACTCCCCCTTCAGTGTCTTTCAAAATAATAGCTACATTTTACCAAGTGTCATTTTGTACTTGATTGACACCAGAGGCAGATTTAGACCTCATGGGGCCCTAGGCAAGATATCAGTTTGGGGCCCCCCTCCCCCTACTATAGATAGCACTATAATTTTGCTGCTGATTGCAGGCGGCAGCGATAGATTACCATGGCGCATGCACCGTACCGATAAATGCTCAGCTGCGGGAACATCGTGATGTGTTCAGATCTGTATCAGGCTCTAGGTCTTTTCTGAAGTAGGCTTCATACCTGTGTCACATACAAAGCAAACTGACTGCCCACATACAGTGGACTAGGTGAGTCTTCGCACCCTACAGACGCTCTTCATACCGTCGTAAGGGGCTCCGCCCCCTTAACAAGTGAACGCCTTTATTGCGTGAAATATGGTTAGTATTATATGGAGAATTCCCTGCTGTGGTTGTGGGAGGGATGGGTGCGTGCTTACTGTGAGTGGAGGATGGGCGGTTGGGTTGAAGAGGTCCGGGGGTGCATTAATACCACGGGTGGGGGAGTGGCAGGTGTGGGGTTGCTGCAGGTTAGAGGGGGGGTTCGGTGGTGCTGTGGGAGGGTCAGGTGCGAGTGGTGGAGTTGCAGGTGCGGGGGTGCTGCATGTGGGTGGTGTTTTTGGGGGAGGGGGCGGTGCGGGGTGCCACCGGTGTTGGAAGGGTGAGCGCAGGGTTGGGGTGGGTGAGGGATGGGGTTTGGCCGTGCTGTGGATATGGGAGAGGCCGGTGTGTCGTGGGTGCAGGAGGGGTGGGTGTGTACTGCAGGTGGGGGAGGGGCGGTTGTTGCGGGGGTGCTGCGGGTGGTGGAGGGGCTGGTGCGGTGGTGTTGTGGGTGGGTGGTTGAGGGTCAGATACGAGGGTGCTTGGAGGTGGTGTGGGTGGGGCAGTGGCAGGTGCTGGGATATTGCGGGGGGTAGTTACACATGCAGGGGAGCCCCGTGTTGGTTGGTCAGGTGCGGGGGTGCACCGGTTGAGTGACAGGCAGTTGCAGGGGTGCGGGTGCAGTGGTGTTGTGGGTAAGATGGGTACGTGGGTATTGCGTGTGGGGGATAGGTGAGTGTGGTGTTGGTGCGGCGGGGTGCAGGGCTACTGCGGGTTTAGGAGATCCGGGTGTGGGGTGCTGCTGGCAAGTGCATTAGTACAGTGGTTGGGGGAGTGGCGGATGGGGGGTGGTCGGCGTTGTTGTGGGTGTGGGAGGGTCAGGTGTGGGTGTGCTGCTTACTTAAGCTGCTTTATCACTTACAAGTCTCTGAGTGATGCTTTTTTCCTGCTGAGAGATTGGGGAGGGGTGATCTCTGCAAGTGTTGTGCTGATAGGCTATTAGCCCTGATCTGTCACTATGACTCCGCCCAGCATTATACACTCAGTCACAGAGTGACAGATCTGGGCTATTATATAGGAGATGAGACAATTTTGTGTGTCCAGGCAATTTTTATCCGATCAAATAGCATTAACCCTTTGAGTGCCAATGTCTTAGAGATCTTAGATACATTTGTTATATAAATTCAAATACAAAATGTTGTGTAATAAAGGATATTATTAGGGAATGCTAAATCTTTGGCAAGGCATGCTGGGATGTGTAGTTTCACAACAGTTGGAGGGTCACAGTTTGGACTTGCCTGGTGTAATCTATTGGCTTTTTTTGGGGGGGTAATCTGGTGTAATCTATTGGCTTTTTTTTTAAAGAAGATGCTACCATTCTGGTTTTAATTTGTTAGTGCAAATTTACAACCCATCAGGTTTGATCACCAGTTGATCACACACTGCACCACCAAATGCATGACACTATTATTCTATTGACACTTCATTCATATAACACATATATTCCTCAGAAGCGAGTATGTGGTTACACAAATTCTGGGAATGACAACAATAGGGAAAGGAGGAGACAGGAGACAGGCCAGGGAAAGCTGCTGTCACAATAGAAGACAGAGGATAACACAGGAGGAATTCATTTGCCTTTAGCATAATGTCTAGACAAAAGCAATTGGGCAACATGCCCCAAACCAAAGCATCTGTATCCCAAAAACAGGGGAAGGAGAAATCTGGCCCCAGTGTGCTGTTATACTAGGGTTACCCATTAATCAGCAGTCGCTGCTAGAGACAGACTGGAACAAACACTTTCTGCAGAACACTTTCCACTTTGTGATATAAAACAAAGAGCTCAGATCCAGCACAGTAATGTAGTCAGTTACAGCTCCCTGCTCAGATCCAGCACAGTAATGTAATAAGTTACAGCTTCCCGCTCAGATCCAGCACAGTAATGTAATCAGTTACAGCTTCCCGCTCAGATCCAGCACAGTAATGTAATCAGTTACAGCTTCCCGCTCAGATCCAGCACAGTAATGTAATCATAATCCGTTACAGCTTCCCGCTCAGATCCAGCACAGTAATGTAATCAGTTACAGCTCCCCGCAAAGATCCAGCACAGTAATGTAATCAGTTACAGCTCCCCGCAAAGATCCAGCACAGTAATGTAATCAGTTACAGCTCCCCGCTCAGATCCAGCACAGTAATGTAATCAGTTACAGCTCCCCGCTCAGATCCAGCACAGTAATGTAATCAGTTACAGCTCCCCGCTCAGATCCAGCACAGTAATGTAATCAGTTACAGCTCCCCGCTCAAATCCAGCACAGTAATGTAATCAGTTACAGCTCCCCGCTCAGATCCAGCAAATAATGTTATCAGTTACAGCTCCCCGCTCAGATCCAGCACAGTAACGTAATCAGTTACAGCTCCCCGCTCAGATCCAGCACAGTAATGTAATCAGTTACAGCTCCCCGCTCAGATCCAGCACAGTAATGTAATAAGTTAGAGCTCCTCGCACAGATCCAGCACAGTAATGTAATCAGTTACAGCTCCCCGCTCAGATCCAGCACAGTAATGTAATCAGTTACAGCTTCCCGCTCAGATCCAGCACAGTAATGTAATCAGTTACAGCTCCCCGCAAAGATCCAGCACAGTAACGTAATCAGTTACAGCTCCCCGCTCAGATCCAGCACAGTAATGGGCCCCATACATCAGCAATCACAATTTATGGATTTTCAGATATAGGGATATTTTGGCCAGATAAATGGATTTTACAATCTATCTGACTTTGCCCACACATTAGATTTATTTCAGTGATCGGCAGATTTTTCCATCTAAAGATTGCATCTTCATATCTGGAAATTGCCCCAATCGATTGTCATTTCAGCTGTTCATAATGTAAATAGATGAAGAAGACGAATTGGGAATGCCCACACATATAAAAAAGATCTGCAGATAATACCAGATTATTAAACATGTTTAAAAACCTGATTAAGCAATCGATTGGCGATTTTGATTGGGATTGCCAAAAGGGGGAGCCCACACATCTAAAATTAATTGTGGCAATCATCTCCATATCTGAAAATTGTCACAATTAATTGCTGATGTATGGAGCCCTTAATGTAATCAGTTAAAGCTCTCTGCTCCGATCCGACACCGTAATGTAATCAGTTTCAACTCCCTGCTTAGATCCAGCACAGTAATGTAATCAGTTACAGCTCCCCGCTCAGATCCAGTACAGCAATGTAATCAGTTACAGCTCCCTGCTTAGATCCAGCACAGTAATGTAATCAGTTACAGCTCACTGCTCAGGTCCAGTAATGTAATGTAATCAGTTACAGCTCCCAGATCAAATCCAGCACAGTAATGTAATCAGTTACAGCTCCCTGCTCAGATCCAATACTGTGTAATGTAATCCATTACAGCCCCCTGCTCAGATCCAGTACAGTAATGTAATCAGTTACAGCTCCCTGCGCAATATTACGAGCTTCCATCCATGGGTTTTAGTACCTATAACAAAATATGCGGTCTCCAAAAACCTAAAACCACTATGAACGGAGGGGGAAATCCACCTCCACTTTCCCCCCACCTGTGTCCCATACAAGAATTGATTTTTCCTACCACCTATTATTTACAGTTTCTTATATAGCGCAGCATATTCCATTGTGCTTTACCTTTAGTTTATTTGGAACACAAATTGTATTATTCTTTGTGTGGCATAACCAGTCTCCCCATTATAAAGCTGTAATAGGTTACATACCATTGTGTATATTTTGCTTATTTTTCAGTTCTGTCATTTCACTAGTTTGCATTATTACCTTGAGCTAAAGTAAAATTAACCCATTATTAAAAAACAAAAACTATTTTGCAGTGAATGGATGTTCCCAGTAGTTGCCATGACCCGTGCACCTGTATCTTATTGTAACCGATTAATTTCAAAGAGTCACAAAAGTTGTGAAAAGACAAATAACGAAACTGGGTATTGATACAATGTGGACATGAAGGAGCAACAAAACACAATAAACTGCATTGCGTCTGGTTGATAAGTCAGCAGCGGTGCGATCTGACAGAATAATGTAGAGGTTATATGAGGAGGTGTTGTTATAGCACAATACAAAAAAGCTGTTTAAATTGTGTTTATGTTGAACGTTTGCTGATTTTCAAGGCCACAAAAGCACTTCTCTGTTTTTATTAGCAGTGTGGATTTGATCCGTAATAATGGTCCGTGTCAGTGGGTCAGGGGTAATGCATGGGAGATGGAGAGGATCAGCATATGCACAGTTAGCAGTTACATTTATATATTATCCTGTATTAGGAAAGCCAACAAATCACAACCCATTCGTACTGGGGCTTTTTGAGAGTTCGGTATAATTTACCTGCAGTCAAAATATCGACCACCACTGGCCGATGGTCAAAGTACAGACAAGGTCAAAATGCGGACAATTAAAATGCAGACTTTTACAATGCCTCGCCGCACTCTGCACACGATTATATTCCCCCCTCCAATTTCACTGGGAAAGTACAGATGTAGTGCCTTTCATTCTTGCAGGGGCTGGCGGTAGATTTGCCAGCAGCCGCCGGAATGCGGATGTGCACGCTCGAGACTACGGTGCTCCCGCCGATCCCCACCGCTTCGCTGCTGGTCCCAGCCGCCCGAATCCACCTCCCAGCACCCCCCCCCCCCCCCCCCCACCTAACCCTGCCCGTCACCCTGAAGCGGAGACGGGCAGGGACAGGAAACTAGGATTCACGCAGATGGTGTGCCGGTGCACCAGAGGGGGTGGTCTGGTGAGCCCCGGCGCTGAATGAAGGGCGCTTCATGTGTATGAACAAGTCGGTTTAAAATAAATAAAAAAAATTACGAAAAAGTCATGTCGACTTTTTGACCTGTAGATATTTTAGCAGTATGTTGACTGTGTCAGTATAATGGATGTCGTTATTTTGACTGCATCAATTTTGGGATACTACTAGATAGAAAAAGGCCTCATGTAAAAATCTGGCCTTCATATTGTACACGGCACTATTGTGAGCGGTTCCGGACCCCAGCGGAAACCTCTACAACAGGCGGAGGTCCAATGACTCCTAGAGCAAAGTCACACTGACACAAAACAAAGAAGTTCCTTAGACGTTCTCCCACTTGTGGCCTTCACAATCAGGGAATACTGGGGCAGATGTATTAAGCCTTAACAAGAGATAAATGCAAGTGTGATAAGGAGAGATAAACGTCCAGCCAATCACCTGCCAACTGACATGTTACAGGCTGTGTTTGAAAAAAGTCAGTAAGGAGCTGATTGGCTGGACGTTTATCTCTCCTTATCACCCTTGAATTTATCTCTTGTTAAGGCTTAATACATCTGGCCCAATGTCAGCAGCCCGGCCGCTGGTCACGCACAATGTTATCATTTAGTAACACACGACATGGAATGCAGACAATTGCTGAATAACGTCTTCCTTATTACGCGGTGCACATCCCGGTGCTCTTATGTAGCCCCGGCAACGCAACAAACCGACCAAAGGACGCTGGAAACAAAATCACCACTTAATGAAGTAGTCTGCATTGGTTTTGGGGCTGCTCACAAGGTCATGGTTACCAAAAGACTGACTATAACATTATATATATGAGGTCTTCCGGTCATTAGGTCGACATGCATTAAGTCGATCACTGAAGGTTGGCAGCCTTAGGCTGACATCTGATATAGGTTGACATGGTGAAAGTCGACAGGGTCCGAAGGTCTACATATTTTGACATTCAGTACTTATGTGGACCTTTTGACTGGCAACCTTCCCATTATCGACCTATTCCAGGTGTCGACCTTCAGTTGTCAACCTAATGTATGTTGACTTCATGCAGTTGACCCTATGACCCATACCCGGTCTTAGGCCACCATACACTATGTGACTTCTACGAGGGAAGAAGTTGCATCCGATCCCCCTTGATCCACCCGGGACCTTCCTGGGCGGCAGGATTGCATGCGGTCCTTCTGCACGTGGGGTCCCATTCCCTGCTGTCTGGAGAGGGTCTGACTCAGAGGTTGGACGCGGAGCATGTCCGACCATGCATCGGATCGAACAGAATATCATACACGTGTGATTTGGGCCATTTTCACCAGATTTCTTAACCTAAGCCGGTATCGGGAGAAATTGCATGGTGCAGGGGGGCCTTTAGAAACATTTCCCACTCAGACAGCAACGACGCCAAAAGATCCGAAACCCACGCTGAAATAATCATTACAGTAGGTTGTGCGCCAGGTTCTACTCCAACGCTAGCATGGCGCGTGATGCTGGCTCTCCCATGCGGTACCATGGTGGACTGAATGGACGAGATATGCAAAGCTAGAGGGAAGACGTAGTTCAATAGGTGTCGTGTCAGAGTGGAAAAAGTGATATCCCATTGGTCCAGATACTGCAGAGCGTAGAGGCTTTGAGTGGCCACCTCTATCTGGGTATCCGGACACAGGTGTCCCTAAACATCATACGGGTGCCAGAAGAGCCCACGTCCTGACAGAAAGTGGAGTGGTGTGGCATGATTTAGGAATGATAACAGTTATGGGTCAATGTAAAGCAGCAGATGATCATACATTTACATCAGATTAAAGGGCTTACCTTCAGCAGATAGATGGGGATATTGCTGAAATCCACTGGTAACTTCAAGAGGAATCGGGCAGAGAACTCCCCGGTCTGCAAAGGGAAAAAAGAAATCACCAGCCGTTCAGATGCAAACAAACCACCAAGCAGTCTACACAGTACTAGAACGCTTTGCTGGATGAATACATAGGCTGCAGCGACAGAAACCCTACATCTGGGAAGTGCTTGAGACTTTCTGCTGGAAGATCATGTACCATGCAGTGACAGAGGCTCATACTGAGACTGCAGATAATACGCTTAATGGTAGTATCCAAGGGCCATTTGTTTCCAGGCCTGAACTTCACTTCCATCTACAGTAGAGATGTTTCTTAATATAGGAAGCACTACAGGAGACCACCTTGAGAGTGAACACTTCACCTATCCCGTGCCTGGTTCATTAAAGCTACAATTCCTGGCATTCATTTATTCTTTTCTCAATACTGAGAGATCAGCGCAAAGCCCTGAGATAAGCAAGCAGCAAACTGTATACAGAGGTAGCACTGGAGCAGATGTATTAAGCCTGGTGAAGATATAAGGTGGAAGGTGAGAAGCACCAGCTAATCAGTTCTGTTCGAAAAATGACAGTTGGGAGTTCATCTCTTCACCAGGCTTAAGAACTCTCCTGTGACTAATCCAGAGGTCCATGGTAGAGGCTGCCATCTAAGGTCTCTCGGGAAAGCAACATGTGGACGAGGTGGGTACTGAAGGCCTCTCAGATGGGCACCACCGAGATGAGGTCATCGTCTGAGATTACTGCGTTGAAGAGGTCATTGCTTAAGGTCACTCAAGAGGGAACCACATGGAAGAGGTTGTCACCTAGGGGGCCTACAAAAGGGGAGATATTGCTGTGCTATCTGAGCAATGTAGATCGCTCAGTACACAGCACTGCACAGCGATGTGTGCTGAGCAATCTGTCAGGGCCAGTGTACTCCGGTGAGAACACCGCTATGGCCCCTACACATGGAGTGATGTTGGGGCATTTTCAAAGTGATCTAGTGAGATTGCATAGAAAATGCCCTAAAATTCCCCCGTGTGAAGGCGCCCCATAAGACATCTTAAGAGAGCAGCACATGGAATAGGGAAGCCTATTAGACCTCTCAGGCTAGAACCACGTGGAAGAGTTCATTGCCTAAGGTCACTCAGGAGAGCACCACATGTAAGGAGGTCATTGCTTAAGGTCACTCTGGAGGGCACCACATGGAATAGGTCACTAGCTAAGGTCCCTCAGAGGGCACATAAAAGAGGAGGCAGTCACCTAAGACCTCTCATGAGAGCACCACATGAAAGATCTCAGGAGAGGACCACATGGAAGAGAAAATCACCTAAGGTTACTCAGGAGAGGAACACATGGAAGAGATCTACTCCTAAGGTCACTCAGGAGAGGACCACATGGAAGAGATAATCACTTAAGGTCACTCAGGAGAGGAACATCTGGAAGAGATCTACTCCTAAGGTCACTCAGGAGAGGAACAGGTGGAAGAGATCTACACGTAAGGACAGTCAGCAGAGGACCACATGGAAGAGAATCATCTAAGGTCACTCAGGAGAGGACCACATGGAAGAGATCTACTCCTGAGGTCACTCACTGAGTAGAGGACCACGTGGAAGAGGCTATCATCATAAGGTGCCCATACACTGCCTGCGCTGTCTCTCAGCAGTGTCCGGACACCCGACAGCCTGCAAGCCGCCGAGACTATCCGTTGTGATGGATCGCATGCGTCCCTGCTTCCCGCCCACCTCGCCGCCAGGAGGAACGGGTGGTCGGACAGCCTGCTGGTCCGACCACCTGGTCGGGTCCAATGCGCACGGGACCGTGCATCGGACCTGACGGCATGTCAGGGAGGGACGATTTGGTCCGATTTAACGGGCTGATTTGGCCGAAAACGGACCTTTCAGGAGACAGCCATGTACAAGAGGCTGACTTAATGTTTAAAAAACTCCAGAGTAAAAAATCCCCATAACTTATCTTTACCAATATACAGAGATATAAAATGAGAGTAATTTAATATTATATTTCTTCTTAAATAATCAGACCATGGGAACTCCCAGCATGCATCACAACAGGCTATAGCACATACATTACACCATGTATCAGACAAGGAAACTCTGTCCTTCCTGCAGATGCCAGAAATGAATTGTTTTGGGGAAAAACCCAGGAGAAAGTGTATCCTCGTACAGGCCTGTGTAATCAGCACGCCGGCCATTTCCTCTTCCCGTCTGTGACAATAGCGCAGACAGTAATTATGACAATCTTCTCTATTTGCATAGAATACTTTCAATCTTTCTGTCTGAGAATATATGTCCCCACGGTGCCCATATCTCAGGCCAGGGATACTGCAGTAAGGTTTTGGTATAGAGGCTTTGAGAGACATAAACATTACCAGCCCATGGGTCAGATGTATCATACCAACCAATCCACTCCTGTCACTTTACAGACATACGTTTGAAAAATGACAGGGTGATAATTTAATAAATCTCCCCCCCATGTTCTTCCATGCATCTAAACTGCATATTGACATGTACCAGGCTGACATTGGAAAAAGGTTGACACACACATATAAAGGTCGACACATGTAAAAGGACTACACAAGTTTTTCACCCTTTTATAGCGTTAATATTGACACCCAAACATGTGAATCCCAAATTAGTGTACCCGTCTCCCCCAGATGGCTTGTGAAGTCCACGTGGATGGTAATTTATGGAAGAAAAAATCTGAAAAATGAATGATGGTCTTTGGAGGAGTCAACCATTGCCATGCCAACCTATTGCTTGTGTCTTCCATTTAACTATATGTATGTTGACCTAGACATCGTTAGCCATTTGGATACCGTCCAATGGTGTATCCCTGGTGGGGCTTGGAATGGGAGTTTGATGATCAAAACATCAACAAAGGAAAGGGGAACAGTGTCGAAGTGTTAAAAGGTACTTGTGTACAATCACGGCTCCCACTATGTCCATCGCATAGTAAAAAATCGCATCGCATGCGATTTTTAACAGAAATGCATCCAAATGCATTGAAATTAGTATCAAACATGTTCAATGGCCCCCAAATGTCATTTTTCAGGCTGTACCACCCCCACTATCAACGCGAACCCGAAGTGTGGCGAGCGCAGCGAGTACGCGTCCTACGACCTTTTCATACCCCCACTATCCACGTCGGCGTGGAGTTGAGAATAGAAAGTGTGGCGAGCGCAGCGAGCCACCGCGCCCGAAGCGTGGCGAGCGCAGCGAGCCCCGTGAGGGGACACGGATACCTTCACAGGTATACGCGTCCCCTCGCCACGCTTCGGGCTCGCCACACTTTCTATTCTCAACTCCACGCCGACGTGGATAGTGGGGGTATGAAAAGGTCGTAGGACGCGTACCGCCGCTGCGCTCGCCACACTTCGGGTTTGCGTTGATAGTGGGGGTGGTACAGCCTGAAAAATGACATTTGGTGGCCATTGAACATGTTTGATACTAATTTCAATGCATTTGGATGCATTTCTATTAAAAAGCGATTAAAAAAAATAAAAATTTAAAACGGCAAAAATCGCATCCCATGCCATTGCATTCAACTACATATGGCATGCGATGGGAGCCGTGAAAGTACACAAGTACCTGTAAATAATATATATATATTTATAACATTCAGCTTTGCAACCTCAACTATGATGCTAAAACTCTATAAAGTAGACTTATAGATCCAATGAATGAACAAATAATTGAAATAAGGGTGAAAAAACAAAAAAAGACCCTCACGCAACAAAAGATATTTCTGTGACAGAACTAGTTGTTTGCCTAAGAGGCAGATTGGTTGGTTTAGTGTTTAGCATAGACCGGAGGACAATTCCTTGCCAATAAACTATATGTGTGGAGTTTGTATGTCTCCCACTCCAGCAAAGTTCCAGCCACCTGCCATTACGGTCCTATAGAGTTCCTGGAATTGTGCAACATATAGTTTCATCTGTGACACATTATATAAGCCCTCTAAAAGGGCGAAGTGCCATTGGTTCCATGTTCTTACCCAGTTATTCTTTTTCCCGGCGTAGATCTCCATATTCTCGCCATACTGAGGGTCCTCGAGTAGCGTCTGGTACTCGAACATGAGGCGCGAGCTCTCGCTGAGGCGGTGGCACTGGTACTGGTGATACTGCTGGACCAGTTCCTTCACTACCTGCAGCAGGCATTCCGGCTCTGAGGGGTTCCAGTCTGCCAGGCTCTGGGGAGACGGAGAGATACACGATGTGACCTGGGTAGCTGGCGACTCAATGGCACACACAATACATGGGTGAGCTTAATAAATGTAAAAACCAGAGATGCCCAAACACGGTCCTCAAGGCACCCCAACGGTCCAGCTGTGAAGTACAGGTGGAGCTTAGCCCATCTTTGCAGGGGCTGGTGATTCTAGCGCCAGCCCCGCCATTCCCGCCAGGGGTCGTGCACGTAACACTACTGGGGACAAGATATGTAACGGACACTACTGGGGACAAGATATGTAACTGGCACTACTGGGGACAAGATATGTAACTGGCACTACTGGAGACATGGTATATAACTGGCACTACTGGGGACATAATATGAAACAGATACTACTGGGGACATTATATGTAACTGGCATTAAATATGTGCAAGAAAATGATTGCTTGGCATTAAATTTCAGTATCTGAGATAGTACAAGTTCATGTTTTGAACCCTTGTTTTATGCACAAATAAAATATATTTGTTTGTATTTCATGTGTTTGTACAACATAAATGCAAGATACCTGATTGAAATATAAAAATATTCTGAAATGCAGAATATTCTGTTATCCAAAATTCTTCTGGTCCTGAGCATTTGGATAAGGGACACTCTACCTGTAGTACCTCAGTCAGTCTTATTATACTTTTCACTACCAGGGATATCCCTACATCCAGGACTATTGGGGTGCCTTGAGTACTGTGCTAGAGGGTTCCCACTGCTCAATAAAAGAACAATAGGTATTTTTCACATAGTTACAGTATATGCGTAAGGCCTACGGAACAAAGCTTGGGCGATACGAAACCCAAAAGATGAGGCAGTAATTAGCAGCCTGACAGCAGTGTTGGTGCCCACATGGCAAGGTGCCTATCTGCGTCCTGTCAGGGGAAAGCGTTTTCTAGCAGGATGCAGATAGGCTTTTGGTGGTCAAGTACAGAACTTAAGAAAGATCAGATTCCAATGAAGGTTCCTCAATGACGTATCCATAGATTTCTACAGCAATAAAATTGTGCAAAACAACATTGATGCCGGTGTCTTACTTTAGTAATCATTTGCTGCAGAGCCTGAAGTGCACCTGTAATCCTGAAAAGAACATCCGGGGATGCTGATGTCATGTGAACGCCCGGAGCCAATGTAATGAAGCCTGGCAGTGGGATGTCACAGGATGTGTCTCAAGGAGAACAGGAAACATGCTATTGCCAGAACATGAGCTGTTAACTCGTTATGGCTGAGAAATATTTATATTAAGCATTACACGTGCAAGACTGGTCAGGTGTTGCAAAGTAGGGGCAGGGCTATGGTGAGGTATCACTGCACAGTAGCAGCAGGACTATGATAACGCGTCATTGTAAAGCAGGGGCAGGGTGTGTTGGGTGTTGCTGCACAGCAGGGGCAGGGCTATGGATAGGTGGTGCTGCACAGCAGGGGCAGGGCTATGGATAGGTGGTGCTGCACAGCAGGGGCAGGGCTATGGATATGTGTTGCTGCACAGCAGGGGCAGGGCTATGGATTGGTGTTGCTGCACAGCAGGGGCAGGGCTATGGATAGGTGTCGATGCACAGCAGGGGCAGGGCTATGGTGAGGTTTCTATGCACAGCAGGAGTAGGGGCAGGGCTATGGTGAGGTCTCGCTATTACTGCACAGCAGGGGCAGGGCTATGGTGAGGTGTCGATGCACAGCAGGGGCAGGGCTATGGTGAGGTCTCGCTATTACTGCACAGTAGGGGCAGGGTTATGGTGAGGTGTCGCACAGTGGGGCAGGGCTATGGTGAGGTGTCGCACAGCGGAGCAGGGGCAGGGCTATGGTGAGGTGTCGCACAGCGGAGCAGGTCTATGGTGAGGTGTCGCACAGCGGAGCAGGGGCAGGGCTATGGTGAGGTGTCGCACAGCGGAGCAGGGCTATGGTGAGGTGTCGCTATCATTGCACAGTAGGGGCAGGGCTATGGTGAGGTGTCACTATCACTGCACAGTAGGGGCAGGGCTATGGTGAGGTGTCTATCACTGCACAGTAGGGACGGAGCTATAGTGAAGTGCTGTATGCATTGAAGGGTTGGGGCCAGGGATGTCGGCTGCAGAGTAGTCCAAATTTCAAATAGAGGAACCACACCAACTGCCAGTAACCCATGTTGTATAGGCCAAACCCACTCTGGGCAGGTAAGAACGGCCATACAATACTTCACACATACTCCTGTATGTCCCATTTGTATAAATCCTTCTAAAACTAAATGAGTGGAGAATAAACCATGTGTTAGACCAGGCTGGTATAACGCTGGGCATAAACCGCTATCTACACTCAGAAAACCTGACGTGACGTTTCTCAATTACAGACACCTCTAGAACACAAATGATAGAAGGAAGCAATCCTTTCATATGTAATACACGCAGCACTCTGTAGGTTACAGGTCCACCCTCACGCCTCAGTGAGGTCACCAACTCCCGGGAAAGCGACAGGCGGAACGCCGTTACAGCCCACATAATGGCTGCTTAAGCTGCGTGTAGGCGACAACATATTACAACGTATTTGTTGCAATTTACGCTTTGTAAAGGAAATAAACCTGAAACGGACATGGAGTGGATACAGAAGGATAATGGGCCGGGGGAGTACGGATACGACGCTGCTGTGTACCAGGCTGCAGCACACCAGCGAGATGATGAAAGTCTTACTTCCTGCAGCCTGTGACACGCACGTCACGGTGACATTCTCTTGTTCCACATAATCTATTTGTAGTAACTCGTACTCTCAAGAAGTGTTATCACAATTACACAAGCAGTGAGTCACTGACAGCGGAGAGCAAATCCTGAGGTCACCAGCAGATGACTCAGAGACTCATTATCTCTCCTACGGATGGATGGCAGCAGGCAACAGCATCAGTGGTGACATGTAAATATGTATACAATGCCGGGGCCATGATTAGACTGGCCTCCTGCCAGCACAGCGGGACACGTGCCACGAAGCAGCCCCATCCCGTATGCAGGATCAGCCCCGGCCACTCGGAAGAGAGGGGACAGATACATGTGTCAGGAGAATAACGGGGGGCGCGTTCAATGCAGCCAGGATCAAACTGGAAGTTTTTCTAGGACTATGTTCAGATTTGCCGTCCGCTGCTCAGCTGCAAATACAAAGGTCAATTTACGTCATGGGGACATTTAAAGAAAAACCTATTACATAGTACATACATGTGTATGGTGCATTTATTGGATACGAGATGGCATTTTAAAATGGCCGTAAGAAAGTAGATTTGTAAAGGTGGCCATACACACGCAGATTTATCTGCAGATCTGGTTGGAACAAAAACATGGTTATGGATGAGGGCAAATGACAGTTGACCATTTGCTTGGAAATGCTGGAAAACTGACAAACTGTCACTCATCCATAACCATGTTTTTGTTCCAACCAGCCAGATCTGAAGATAAATCTTACTAGTGTATGGGCACCTTAAGTAGTGTTCCCGCTAGGCTGTTTTAGCGGGGCGCTGCACCCTGCCCGATTTTTAAAGTGAAAAATGCGCCCTGCCCCTCTGGTAGCGCCCCGCTAAACCAGCCTGCCTTTGTCCCCGCTGTTTTGACCGGGGAAGCCCGGCGCCGCTGTACATAGCGATGCCTGGCACTTCCCCGGCAGTTTACAGCCTTCCGGGTGGCCGGGTCCGCCCCCTGTGCATGACGCCGCCGGCCGCGCCCACCCCTGTGCATGACGCCGCCGGCCGTGCCCACTCCTCTGCGTGCCCACTCCTCTCCTCGTCAGGGCGCGGCTCGGGCACGCCCCTTTTGTGACGTTGGCGGCCCGGCCACGCCTAAAATAGTGACGTCAGCGTGCCCGGTTCGACTCCCCCGCCCTGCCCGCCCTAGTTCCTAGAAGGAACACTATTAAGGCGCGTGTTTCTTTAGTGGTATGCAGTCACTGAGTAGACAATGTCTAGGTCGAACATAACAGTCAACAGTGACTAGGTCGACACAAGCTTATCGTCGATATGAGTTTTCACATTTAAAAAAAACTAATAATAAAAAAAAAAAAACTGTGTTTTTTCATACTTTATTATGTTCCCATTATGTTCTGGAGAAGAGGACCGCCCCTTTATCTACAGGGACGTAATACTCAGCGCCAGTGGAGGAGACTTTGATAATTCTTCCTATATATTTATTATGTTCCCACCCGAAGGGGACGCGGTCCAGTCATGCGATGTTCATGTCGATATAGACACCCAAAAACGTGACAAAAAACCTCATGTCGAACCTTCTTCGTGTCGACCATGTCTATGACTTGTGTCGATCTTTTGTCAATGCTGACATTGGGTATGTTGATCATTTGAAGGTGTAGACCTAGACATTGTCTTCCATTTATACCGTAACCTTTGCAGCTTTATATGGAACGTTTCATATTGTTTACAGGTGATGTTAATATGTATATACCGATAAGTAAAATAAAAGTACCTTTAAAGCAGGCCGGCAAACCTATCTATCTCCAGCATGTTTTAGCAATCCCCAATAGCAAAACTAAGGTAAGCCATGCTGGGACTTGTAGTTTCACAACAGCTGGAGAGACACAGATTGGCCAGGCCTGCTTAAATGTTTCTTGAGATGGAAACCATTCAATTGTTGGGGCTGATTATTAAATAACTAGTGAAATGATTTAAATAGTGTCAGCTGTGTGTGGCTGAAGGGAGGAATTGTTCAGTTGGGCGCCACCTAGTGGCCGCTGATACGCAAAACACTTGAATTTCCCTCAGAGAAGTGAGGAGCAGCGTTGGCCGTACAGGATGAGACTGTGGGTATCATCATATGAGAAGACTAATGCTGTGTACACACGGTGCGAGTACCGTGCGATGCGATACAGATCTGCACTATATTGTCAAGGCAGCCAAGACTTTCTGCTTGCGATACGTGAACGCGCGTCGGGATCGCAAGGGTAAAAGCGCATGCGATCTCGATGAGATTTTGACTATATAGTCAAAATATCATGCAGATTGTACCCAAGTGTACACACCATAAGGGGTTGATCCTATTAACACTGAAGGGCGCGAGTTGCCGCTCGGGTGCTGCTTTAACGCTGAAAACGGCACCTGAATTAAGCCTAAATCACACCCTTCACAGGACCGAATTCACAGGGCCTATGGAGGTGTGAGCACTTTTCAGCGAATTCAGTCCGCTGTAAAGTGCACCCAGCAACTGGCGAATCACCCGCACTGGTCGGTGTAAATAGGATCAACCCCTAAGACACAATGGGGGTTATCCTGGTCCACACGCAATGCTGCAAATTTTGCGTGTGGACTAAATGCCGCCCGAAGGACCGCCCGCCACCCCCCTCTTTGTACGCCAGGTTGTCCGCCAATGGATGCTTTGGCAAAACATCGATTCGCAGCCTATGGGGCGGCACCCACCCTATACGATGGTCGCCCACCATCGAATGATGTGGAAGGTACACACAAATCTAAGTGCCTCTCAGGTCCCTTAGATATGTGTGCACCCTCGACAGGAACAGGGCGTCGGTGATGTCAGCTAACCCCCCCCCCGCGCGCGTCACTGGGCGGTTTGCATTGGAAAGCCCAGCGTATTCACGGGAAAGCCCCCCGCGTTCCCATGGGCGAATCCCGCAGCCCACCGCCCCAAGTCTGCAGTCTTGAGTGAATGCGCCCGCCAAACATGCCTGTGCCCAGAAATGCGTATGCGCACAGACGAAACATCGGTCCGATTGAACCAGAACAACCCCCAATATCAGCAGGATACACAAGGATACATGTGCAGGCCACAGGTGGTGTAACAGAGGAGGCAGAGGGGGTACTCTCCTCTGGTACTTGTGTATTTTGGCGGCGCCCATCGCATCGCATACCATAAGGCATACGATGGTATACGATGCGACGCGATATCGCGCGATATTATACAATGCCATACAATTTAAAAATTGTATGGCATTGTATATGGCATACAATGCCATACATGCGATGCAACATTGTATAAGCACCCTAATGGGTGATTACAATGTTAAATGCACCCCCACGCCACCACTATAAACGTGAACCCGAAGCGTGGCGAGCGCAGCGAGCCCGCGAGGGGCGGCGGTACGCGTCCTCCGACCTTTTCATACCCCCACTATCCACGTCGGCGTGGAGTTGAGAATAGAAAGTGTGGCGAGCCCGAAGCGTGGCAAGCGGACGCGGATACCTGTGAAGCCCGCGAGGGGACTCCAATACCTGTGAAGGTATCCGCGTCCGCTCGCCACACTTTCTATTCTCAACTCTACGCCGACGTGGATAGTGGGGGTATGAAAAGGTCGGAGGACGCGTACCGCCCCCCCCCCCCCCCCCCTCGCGGGCTCGCTGCGCTCGCCACGCTTCGGGTTCACGTTTATAGTGGGGGGTGGCGTGGGGGTGCATTTAACATTGTAATCACCCATTACGGTGTTTATACAATCTTTCATCGTATAGGGGCAAAAAATCGCGTTGCATCGCATGCCATCAGGTGCATGGCATGCGATGCGATTAAAACATTGCGCGATGGAGATCGGGGGCGCCGCTATAATACAGAAGTACCTCTCCTCTCTTGCCGGTAGCCTCTAATACAATGAGGGGGTTATTCTGGTTCACTTGCAGAAGGCAAATTCACTCTCAGTTGGACAAAACCATGTGCACTGCAGGTGGGGCAGATGTACCAGTGCAGAGAGAGTTAGATTTGGGTGAGTTAGTTTGTTTCTGTGCAGGTTAAATACTGCAATATAGATATCAGTTTGAAGTACACATCCCACCCAAATCTACTCTCTTTTTCTGCACGTTACATGAGACCCACCTGCAGTGCATATTTTGTCCATCTGAGCGTGAATTTGCCTTTGCGAGTGAACCAGAATAATCCCCAGAGCCTATACTGCACATGAACGGATCTTGCAGGTGATACAGGCGCATTACTAAGGACCCAGAGATCCGTCCACAGACCAGGTTTGCGTGTAGCTCTGAACAAGGCCCTAAATGTGGAACGTTAAGATCGGTCAGTGCTCCAGGAACCACAAACATTTTATTGTAGGCAGATCCCAGTCTCTCCATTATAAATCTGGAACTATTTCTGGAGATAAAAGCGAAGGTGATAATGCAGCAACCAATCAGCTCCTAATTGTCATTTTTCAAAACCAGCCTGTAATGCTGGGTACACACCAGAACGATGCAGATCGTGAATGCGTCCTAAGAACGACACGCATGCGATCTGAGTCTGATCCGATCGCCATCTGTACCCAGTTGAAGGGGTCGTTGTTAGATCCTACCTGCTGCAGGTTCCCATTTACCACTTCTCTATGTGCTTTCCTCCCATCAGTTCATACTGCACAGAGAAACCTTTATCTCAGCATATTTGCACTTATCAAAACGAGTTTGAACTGACTCACAGTAACATGCAGCACACCAAAAATCCCGCCACCTAGAGGCCAAAAACGGCAAGAACAAAAAGACACCAATACCCTTTCTACACCAAAGCAATAACCCTTGGACAGGGCTTGGTTTAAATGGGGTAAAAAAAACGGGTCTTGTTACCCACCAATTCAACCCGGGTTCAGGGTCAGTGTAAACGGGTAACCTGGGTCATCTGATCCAGGACCTGTTTCCACCAATGGGGGGCCGAAGCGTCCTGCGGTCAGTCTGGAGGTTGGGCACTCACCTCATGGACGGAGGCTGGGCAGCCCAGCAGCTTTCCCGGGGGCTGGGTGTCACAGGAGTCCCGGCTGGTGGATTTCCCCGTGCTTATAGATTGTGTCATCTCCAAGCATCAGCTCAGGACCAGACTCGAATTATGCCAGATGAGGACACAGTGTAAAAGGGGCCAACCAGCGGATCCAAAAACCCTGATGCGACCCGGCATCTTGGTGTAAATATGGTATAGTACCCCTTTCACATCGCAAATGACAGGTCGCAGCCGGGATTTGGGCATGGGGCCTTCAGGTAGAGACCCTGATTTGCAATATTTGGTTGCCCATAGCGATCCGGCAATATGTTGGGTCACTGACGTTAGATAAGGGAGGGGCAGTGGCATGTCATCAAGGTCGGGGGGAGGAGGCAGTGACTGGAGCCGACGTTGCCTCCGCCACAGTGTGAAAAGGACCCGGTTACCTTTCTTATAACCCAGGTCAGAATGCAGGGTTTGCTGGACCTGAGAAACTCAAGAAGGCCCTTTCACACTGCACAGAGACCCGGGACGACCCAGCAACAACCAGGGATCCACCTGTGTTATTTTTGTGATGTAAAACGGGTATTAGGGGTTTATAGACTGAGATGGGAGTTCTATTAAATATGGGATGTTCCTATTGGCAACCAACCAGATTCTATCTATTATCTTCTAGAAGGCGCTACATAAATAAGTAGATTCTGATTGGTTGGTAATGGCAACATCATATCTTTAACAGAACTCTAATCTATGTGACGTGGCTACACGAACGCGCCATCGTGGCCACTTCCTCACTATACAATTATGTGATTAAATCACTGTAAGCGGGGACGTGGTTATGCCACGTGGTAGTTCAGAGTGTACATAATCATTGGCACCCACGAACCGCCCACTCTTGGTGGAACTGCGGACAGCATCCGGGAGACTTGCCCACTCTACTAGGTGGCCGGGTGGGGGCCCCAGGAATCTAACCTATAACATTGAGGCTTCGTTATAGTTACTGGCTAAAGGGACTACAACGATTTTGATTTACACTGAAAGACTGTGCGACAACATATGGCGGATTGTACATATAGGCAATAACCACTTTCACTCAACGATTCCAAGTGTTATCAGTAAGAGAGAGAGCGTTCTACGCATCTTGAGAGCTTACCGGGAGCGCAGACGGCTCGGGGAGAAATTCAGCATCCTCTCCAAAGATAAAGTCAGGAGGCAATTCCGGATACAGAGCATTGAACAGGATGTCCCCTAGAAGACATGACAGCATAATCATGGATTACTACGATGTGTCATGGGTTATGAAGCCGCTTCTCACATGTAACGATTGCTCATCTTAAGACATTCCAAAATAGCCATATTCAGCTTAGTAAATTTCCCCCATTGTCTTTAGTAACTTATAGCAGGACCGGTTACTTATAGCAGGACCGGTTACTTATAGCAGGACCGGTTACTTTGATTTATCCATCTGTGTTCAAGGTTGGATACCACTAAAACCAGGACTGTAAAGGCCCCCATACATTAGTCCGACTTGTATGCCCTTGAGCTCCCAGGGAGGCTCACATGCGATTTATTGCATGCAAGAACTCCCGGGGAGCTAGCGGGGGGGAGTGGGGTCAGAGCAGTGGCTGGGAGCACGTAGCGGTATTTGCCGGGAGGCAGGGCAGGAAGTGGCTGGTGAATTTAAAAAAATATTTTGAAAAGATTGGCCGGCCGCCATTCATAGACCCTGCTGTCCGTCCACCTGCCTGCGCTGCCCCTGTCCTGCGTGGCATGGACCCTGCTGCCCGCAGCTGCATATAGGTTTGTGTTAGTGGTGCTTCACATCTGGCACAACCTATGGATCAGACTCAACATCGTGGGTGCTAAGGATGGGTCCGATACGATAAATGTAATGTGCAGCTATAAGACAATAATTGAGTAACCCTTATCCAACTATCCTTATCCAGGTAAGTATGATAAAAAATATATATACAAAAACCGGAAAAATCACTTATCCGAAATGCTTGTGGTCCCGAGCATTTCAGATAAGGGATACTCAACCTGTAGTGCTATATAAGACCATAAAACCTTCCATACACAGATTGTGTCCTATAAGTCTGTACTACCTTCCATACGCAGGTAGTGCCCTATAAGATAGTGTTACCTTCCATACGCAGATAGTGCCCTATAGTACTACCTTCCATATGCAGATAGTGCCCTATAAGACCGTACTACCTTCCATACCCAGGTAGTGCCCTATAAGACCGTACTACCTTCCATACACAGGTAGTGCCCTATAAGACCGTACTACCTTCCATACCCAGGTAGTGCCCTATAAGACCATACTACCTTCCATACGCAGATAGTGCCCTATAGTACTACCTTCCATATGCAGATAGTGCCCTATAAGACCGTACTACCTTCCATACCCAGGTAGTGCCCTATAAGACCGTACTACCTTCCATACACAGGTAGTGCCCTATAAGACCGTACTACCTTCCATACCCAGGTAGTGCCCTATAAGACCATACTACCTTCCATACGCAGATAGTGCCCTATAGTACTACCTTCCATATGCAGATAGTGCTATATAAGACCGTACTACCTTCCATACGCAGGTAGTGCCCTATAGGACCGTACTACCTTCCATACCCAGGTAGTGCCCTATAAGACCATACTACCTTCCATATGCAGATAGTGCCCTATAGTACTACCTTCCATATGCAGATAGTGCTATATAAGACCGTACTACCTTCCATACGAAGGTAGTGCCCTATAAGACCGTACTACCTTCCATATGCAGATAGTGCCCTATAGTACTACCTTCCATACGCAGGTAGTGCCCTATAAGACCGTACTACCTTCCATACCCAGATAGTGCCCTATAAGATCGTACTACCTTCCATACGCAGATAGTGCTATATTAGACCAGAATACCTTCCATACACAGATAGTGCCCTATAAGATTGTACTACCTTCCACATGCAGATAGTGCCCTATAAGGCTGTACAGGTTGAGTATCCCGTATCCGAATATCGGTTATCCGAATTATTCAGAAAACCATACATTCCAAACAGTGAACAAAAAAATTTTTTTTTTGCTAAAAACTTACTGGGGACATCTGTAACAGCATTACTGAGGGAATGATATGTAACTACCACTATATATGTGCAAGACAAGGATTGCTTGGCATTTAAATTCAGTGCCTGAGATTGTACACAAACTTTGTTTCATGTTTTGAAACCTTGTTTTATGCACAAATAAAATATATTTGTGTTTATTTCATGTGTTTGATGTATATGTACAACATAAATGCAAGATACCTCATGATACATCATGCAAATATTAAAATATTCTGAAATACGGAATAATCCGTTATCCAAAATTCTCCTGGTCCCAAACATTTTGGATAAGGGATACTCAACCTGTACTACCTTCCATATGCAGACAGTGTGTTAGGCTTGGGCCACACATAGCAGCCAAGTGGGTCCCGTTCAGCAGGACCCCCTTGACTGCAAGGGGGGGGGTGGCGGCACACACAGCAGTGTCGCCAGATCCTGCAGAACAATATCCGGCCACTGCCAACGGGGACCAGCGGCTGCAGGCCTGTCGCTAATGTGTGGGTGGCTGCATAGGAACCAAAGTGCAGTAGATTACGCTGTGCCGCTATGTGTGGCCCCAGCCTTAGCTGATAACACAACAGCCAATCAGCTCCTGTCATTTTTTAAACCAGTCTGTAATATGACAGTTAGGAGCTTATTGGCTGATGTATTATCACCTTCCATTCACCGGGCTTAATACATCTACCCCTTTAAATTAAGGCACATCCCTACTACATTCTCAGTTGAATCCGTGGTGTTACAAATGCTTGGCTTGGACTGTACTTTATGATACACTCTTTAAGGTATGTCCGCAATGTACCGCTTCCTGATTTACTGTGTGTACCTTGCAGCCAGGCGTGGCCTTATAAAGAACTGGATACGAGGTACTCCCATTAGGATGGAAAGCAAGGAATAACAATTGGTGGATCTGTGTACCACTCATCTCAGGTTTTCTGATGCTTAACCCTTTGAGTGCCAAGTAAAATGTGTCAAAATAGGTGAGAAAATTGCCAAAGAAAACATTTGTTATTCATCATTTGTTATTCACATGAGCAAATATTGCCAAAGAAAACATTTGTTATTCATCATAATGACCTATAATGTTACCTTATATAGGAAATAGAATCTTTTTATATTATTTTTACATATTTTTTTTATTTGAATTTATATAACAAATGTGAGCGACGCTGGCATTTTTTAGCAGTTATTTTGCGCATCTCTCACAGCGGTGTTGGAACTCAAAGGGTTAAGCCTAAGAGAGGGGAGAGCTGGGGACAGTGCAGATTCTGGGTTTCCTTTCCTCCAGCAGTGAAAGGGTTAAGACTACTGCCGATAGAAGGGTGCGTTAGATTTCTCTGCGCGGTTTGCAGGGCACAGCTCGGCAGGTCATCAGATTAATCAGCGCGCAGCACGCGATTTCCGGCGGCTGATCGGATGGAGATAAACGCTTGCTCCTCACCGCAGCAAAGCGTGGTTATCTGAATTACAGCCGGAGTTAAAAATAACACTGTGTTGGTGAAGAAGCATTAATGCAGAACGAAACCACACAGGATCCTGCTGCTCGCTGTGCGGAGGATGGGAACTGCTGGCCAAATATAGACCACTTAATGCCGTGCTTCATCCTCCTGGCTAAGGTCTTACACTGGCCGAGTGCCCATACTTACACGAGGGTTCCGGTGTCACAGGAGTATAGCGGCCAAAAGCCATACTGACCTGTATTACTAAGTACGATCTCTGCCAGACCACAGTGCGGAACAAGTAGTAAGCGGCTAGGTGCCACGCTACCTGAGCACGTGGCTGTAGGATGTGTACCTGCAATGCGTCATGTGATAAGCCACAAGCTGACCCACGCTAAGAACCCACAAGTGGTTGGGAGATCATGCAGTGGTTCCAAATCCCGGTCCTCGAGTACTCCTACCAGTTCGGGTTTTCCAAGTCACCCAGTTGGTGCGCTGTAGATCACCAACTGTCACATTTTAAAACTCCACTGGAAAACGTGGACTGTGTGGGGGTATTTGAGGACTGGGGTTGGGAACCACAGAATTAATGAACTGTTAGGGGTCCAGAGGGCTGGGATTGGCCATCAATGTTTTATACTGTACTATGAATACTATATTACCCACTTCAGTGACTAGAATCTAGAATACTATTACCTCTATTGTCTACAGCAGTGGTTCCCAACCCTGGTCCTCAAGTACCCCCCAACAGTTCACGATAACAGTTCCAACTGTAGGCGCCACTGGGGCAGGGACTGATGTGACTGTTCAAATATTCTCTGTACAGCGCTGCGGAATATGTGTGCGTTATATAAATAACTAGTAATAAATACTGTAGTATCAGTACAGGATGGTAGGAGGACAGACCCTAACCTCTGATGGTGTAACAGCAGCAGGAAGTAACGGCTTGGTCAGTGCATGATAACCGGAGAGTACGGGATATGGAGGGAACCACAAGAGACAGAAGCTCCGGGAACATCGGCAATGTCTCCTGCAGATGGTTAATAACATGGTAATTATGTGACTGGTTATTACAGCTATTCCGAGCCACACTAAATATAGCCTGTGTTATTTGTGCATAGGAGAGGACAGCGCAGCAGGCAGTGATACCAAGCTGCCCCCAGCCCAGTGTTCCCGGTGTTGGATGGAAGAGGAAGCGGTGACAGGGTGGCATAGGGACAGAGGTCTCCACGTGCGACACAGGGACAGAGGTCTCCACGTGCGACACAGGGACAGAGGTCTCCACGTGCGACACAGGGACAGAGGTCTCCACGTGCGACACAGGGACAGAGGTCTCCACGTGCGACACAGGGACAGAGGTCTCCACGTGCGACACAGGGACAGAGGTCTCCACGTGCGACACAGGGACAGAGGTCTCCACGTGCGACACAGGGACAGAGGTCTCCACGTGCGACACAGGGACAGAGGTCTCCACGTGCGACACAGGGACAGAGGTCTCCACGTGCGACACAGGGACAGAGGTCTTCAAGTGCGACACAGGGACAGAGGTCTCCACGTGCGACACAGGGACAGAGGTCTCCACGTGCGACACAGGGACAGAGGTCTCCACGTGCGACACAAGGACAGAGGTCTCCACGTGGGACAGAGATCTCCACGTGCGACACAGGGACAGAGATCTCCACGTGCGACACAGGGACAGAGATCTCCACGTGCGACACAGGGACAGAGATCTCTATGTGTGACACAGGGACAGCGATCTCTACGTGCGACACAGGGACAGCGATCTCTACGTGCGACACAGGGACAGCGATCTCTACGTGCGACACAGGGACAGCGATCTCTACGTGCGACACAGGGACAGCTATCTCTACGTGCGACACAGGGACAGCTATCTCTACGTGCGACACAGGGACAGAGATCTCTACGTGCGACACAGGGACAGAGATCTCCACGTGCGACACAGGGACAGAGGTCTCCACGTGCGACACAGGGACAGAGGTCTTCAAGTGCGACACAGGGACAGAGGTCTCCACGTGCGACACAGGGACAGAGGTCTCCACATGCGACACAGGGACAGAGGTCTCCACGTGCGACACAAGGACAGAGGTCTCCACGTGGGACAGAGATCTCCACGTGCGACACAGGGACAGAGATCTCCACGTGCGACACAGGGACAGAGATCTCCACGTGCGACACAGGGACAGAGATCTCTATGTGTGACACAGGGACAGAGATCTCTATGTGTGACACAGGGACAGCGATCTCTACGTGCGACACAGGGACAGCGATCTCTACGTGCGACACAGGGACAGCGATCTCTACGTGCGACACAGGGACAGCTATCTCTACGTGCGACACAGGGACAGCTATCTCTACGTGCGACACAGGGACAGCTATCTCTACGTGCGACACAGGGACAGAGATCTCTACGTGCGACACAGGGACAGAGATCTCCACGTGCGACACAGGGACAGAGATCTCCACGTGCGACACAGGGACAGAGATCTCTATGTGTGACACAGGGACAGAGATCTCTGTGCGTGACACAGGGACAGCGATCTCCACGTGCGACACAGGGACAGCGATCTCCACGTGCGACACAGGGACAGCGATCTCCACGTGCGACACAGGGACAGCGATCTCTACGTGCGACACAGGGACAGCTATCTCTACGTGCGACACAGGGACAGAGATCTCCACGTGCGACACAGGGACAGAGATCTCCACGTGCGACACAGGGACAGAGATCTCTATGTGTGACACAGGGACAGAGATCTCTATGCGTGACACAGGGACAGCGATCTCCACGTGCGACACAGGGACAGCGATCTCCACGTGCGACACAGGGACAGCGATCTCCACGTGCGACACAGGGACAGAGATCTCTACGTGCGACACAGGGACAGAGATCTCTATGTGGTATTCTAAAGGTTCACATTGTGCACCAGATCTATTGTAGGGTCTCTATACCTCTTGGGCCCCAAAAGTTCTTATCCTGTAAAATGACAAGTAACTACCAGCTAATTCTAAATCATATTTTTATACTCATTTATTAAAAGCACCCACTTTATTTTTAGACACATTTATGAAATATTAATAAAAAAATAGCCCGGCTCCGGGTTCCTTAATCAGGGTGCGTAATGCTACTGTGCAATAGGCGATACTTACATTTCAGGGTCTCCCCGGCATAGGGGATGTGCAGTTTGAAGCGGTCACAGCTGGGCCCCGGGGTCAGTGAGGTGCAGCTAAAACAGACAATGAGAATCCAATGACAAACAGATCTACACAATACAGTATACAAGATCAGGGAGCCAATGTCACCAACGGGCCGATTCAGACCTGCTCGTAGCGGGCCGAATTGGCCCAGTCCCCGATGGTCAGGGTTTGCGCATGAGCAAATATGAGATTTTCACACTGGCCGGGCCATTCGCACCAGGAGAGGCCATAGGCTGGCGGGCATGGAGCAGAAGCAGGGGTATCCCTGCAGACCCAGGCATATCTGAATCAGACCCCAAGTACATTCCCTCTTGTGCCTAGTCTCTGTGGGGTAAACGTACTGAAGTGTGAGGTTTTTAGACGTGAGAGATGTTGCCCATTGCAACCAATCAGTTTCTAGTTATTTATCTGGTTGCTAGGGGCAACATCTCACACGTTGCATAAACATAAACCTGCATTTCCACTACATAGGGGACACCATCCCTGGCTACTGATGTACCCCTAAGAGACCAGCCACCATCCAATACTTGACTTGCTCCATCGGGTGTCCTCTAGTGGCTGCCGGTGCGCAATGCATTTGAATTCCCACCATAGAGGCAAGGAGCAGCGTTAGTCTATTGTTATATAGGATTACTATGTACCAATCCGGGACCATCACCAAACACACACTGGCCCTTATTAAGATCTGATCGCAGTACAAATTTGTTCTCAAAATGGACAAAACCATGTGCACTGCAGGTGGGGCAGAAGTAACATGTGCAGAGAGAGTTAGATTTGTGTGAGTTATTTTGTTTCTGTGCAGGGTAAATACTGGCTGCTTTATTTTTACAATGAAATTTAGATTTCAGTTTCAACACACCCCACGCAAATCTAACTCTCACTGCACATGTTACATCTGCCCCACCTGCAGTGCACGTGGTTTTGCACATTTTGAGAACAAATTTGTACCTCGATCAGATCTGAATAAGGGCCATAGCACGGTCTGTGCGTGTGGGTCCTATTAATGATGATGCTTTTGAGGAATTCTGACATTTGCAGCCCTATGTCTAACATATACCAAGTTACTTTTTAATATAAGAAAATAAATGTAAAACATCATTGGTCGGTGTCCTCTTCTCATTAGGGGCCTGATTCAGACCTGGTCAAACGGCAGCGAATTCGTAGCCAGGACAATTTCCGATAGACTGCAAATGCATACGTCCAGGGGTACACATGCGCGAAGCGGTCTTGTGATGAAATCCTGCTACTATTTTTTAATTGCTGGCTGTAAGCAAGGTGATTGACAGGAAGGCGGCGTTTATGGGTGGTAACTGGCCGTTTACTGGGAGTGTCAGGGAAAGCTCGGGCCTGTCCGGGAGTTTGGAGGGAGGGCGTGTAACGTTAGCTCCGCCCCTGATCAGCCTGATTCTATCGCAGCAGCTGCCAAGTCCTGGGCTACGGACAGACGGCACACAGTGGGAAAATCATTAGATGGTGAGCAGCGTGTGACTGGATCCAGCAGGCTCGCATGGGGCAGCGTATACCTAATTCAGACCTGCTCGCGAGGCTACGGATACTCGCAGCCTAGTGAGCAGGTTATCACCACCCCCACCCGAATCGCCGTGCTGCCAGCGGATGTCTATGCTTACACATCCGCTCGCACAGAGGATAAAGTCATTTGATGGTTACTGTCCTATGAATGATATTTTCCTCCGTTCGCTTCTGAAACAAGTAAGCCAGGACTCACTTATCAGATGAACGGTCTGCGGCAAATTGAGGGCAGGCGCTGACGTCATGCGACCTCATCCGCCCGCCCGAGGAGACGGGCATGCTTGCGTTCCCTGGGGTCCGCCCACCGTTTCTATGGACGTGTCCACCGTATTTGTCATAGTTACCTCCCATCCTGCATTCTGCAGGAGACTCCCTGACATAGCAGCAATCTCCCTCTCTCCCTCATTAGTCTAGCAATCTCCCTCATGTCACCTAGCCCACATTACACTGTTACACCATAGTTACCTCCCCTCCTGCATGAGACTCCCTGACATAGCAGCAATCTCCCTCATTAGTCTAGCAATCTACCTCATGTCACATAGACCACATTACACTGTTACATCATAGTTACCTCCCCTCCTGCATTCTGCAGGAGACTCCCTGACATATCAGCAATCTCCCTCTCTCCCTCATTAGTCTAGCAATCTCCCTCATGTCACCTAGCCCACATTACAGTTACACCATAGTTACCTCCCCTCCTGCATTCTGCAGGAGACTCCCTGACATAGCAGCAATCTCCCTCTCTCCCTCATTAGTCTAGCAATCTACCTCATGTCACATAGACCACATTACACTGTTACATCATAGTTACCTCCCCTCCTGCATTCTGCAGGAGACTCCCTGACATATCAGCAATCTCCCTCTCTCCCTCATTAGTCTACCAATCTCCCTCATGTCACCTAGCCCACATTACACTGTTACATCATAGTTACCTCCCCTCCTGCAGGAGACTCCCTGACATAGCAGCAATCTCCCTCTCTCCCTCATTAGTCTAGCAATCTCCCCCATGTCACCTAGCCCACATTACACTGTTACATCATAGTTACCTCCCCTCCTGCAGGAGACTCCCTGACATAGCAGCAATCTCCCTCTCTCCCTCATTAGTCTAGCAATCTCCCCCATGTCACCTAGCCCACATTACACTGTTACATCATAGTTACCTCCCCTCCTGCAGGAGACTCCCTGACATAGCAGCAATCTCCCTCTCTCCCTCATTAGTCTAGCAATCTCCCTCATGTCACCTAGCCCACATTACACTGTTACATCATAGTTACCTCCCCTCCTGCAGGAGACTCCCTGACATAGCAGCAATCTCCCTCTCCCTCATTAGTCTAGCAATCTCCCTCATGTCACCTAGCCCACATTACACTGTTACATCATAGTTACCTTCCCTCCTGCATTCTGCAGAAGACTCCCTGACATAGCAGCAATCTCCCTCTCTCCCTCATTAGTCTAGCAATCTCCCTCATGTCACCTAGCCCACATTACACTGTTACATCATAGTTACCTCCCCTGCTGCATTCTGCAGGAGACTCCCTGACATAGCAGCAATCTCCCTCTCTCCCTCATTAGTCTAGCAATCTCCCTCATGTCACCTAGCCCACATTACACTGTTACATCATAGTTACCTCCCCTGCTGCATTCTGCAGGAGACTCCCTGACATAGCAGCAATCTCCCTCTCTCCCTCATTAGTCTAGCAATCTCCCTCATTTCACCTAGCCCACATTACACTGTTACATTTTTTGGGAAAAAGGAATGAGAGACAGATACATTTACATTGAATCATCAGCACCAATTCCCAGCACTTTACCAAGTATAGTAGCTCTTACTGACTGCTTTGGGGCTCATCTACATTTGTATATAAGTCATTGTAAAAGATTCCTGTCAGATGTAGCAGTACACACCCACGCTTCTAGGTGCCACAGTCACAATCTCTTTTCACAATCTCTCCATATATGGAAAGAGACACGCCCTTTGGGTGGAGCATGACACGCCCCCTCAAAATTCTACTACCAACTATAATCTCCCTAAAACTACTTTTCAAAAGTAGGCAAGTCTGGTATTTGTGGGCATGCCAATGCAACACCTCGGCGAATGAAGCGGCACTTGCTGCATGTGCACATTAGCACCTATGCGCAGTCCCCCATCATTGGGGACAGGATGGAATTTGGACCCGAATGAACAGGTCTGAATCGGCCACTCTAGAAGTGTTTCCCATGAAGGACATACAGCCGGTGTTCTGGATTGTACGTACTCTAGAATACTCAATAGACCTCTGAATTGTGTATTGTAGAACTAGAATACAGAAGGCGCCGCTCTCATTCACTGCCAGCGCTCGGCAGAATGTCCCCGCTGGCAGAGAGGGACTCCATCAGACTGCGACGCGCGAGCATCTCACATGCATGCGTGTCCTAGTCGCTCGGCGGCGGACCCTGCCCGGCTCTGCTTCCGGGAGACGGGCAGGGTTAGGGGGGGTTCGGGGAGGCAGTGGGGACCAGGGAAGGTGGCGAACGGCAGCGGGGAGCTCCATCGGAACAGGGTGTGCAAGCGTCTAGTGCACACACCCCCTTCCAACAGATGGCGGGGCCTGGCGATTCTATCGCCAGCCACTACAAGCATGAGGCCGACTCCATCTGTAGGATGGTACACAGATGCCAATGTTATCATGGCTGCATCCAATCATGGCTATAGTGTCGGATGTGGCCCTCGGTACCGGAGAGGTGAGTGCATTTACAGATGTGTCCTCATAACCCAGCCTCCATCGGCCACACAGCGGGATCTGCTTGGCCTGAGTGAGCTACTCCCGTGTCACCCTGCTGGCATCGATATGTATCATAGCACTTCATAGAGAATGAGGGGTATATTTTCGAAAGTGCAGGTTTTTAGAATTGGAGATGTCGCCCATAGCAACAAATCCAATTCTACGTATTATTCATCCAGAAACCTTCTAGAAGATAAATACTGGAATTGGATTGGTTGCTATGGGCGACATCTCCAATTCCAAAAAACCCGCACATGAGTAAAAAAAAAAACAAGTCAAACGTCAAATTACTGAGCACCATCTCCTGGTGCATCTGGTCGCAGGGCCGAATTAAGCATTTGGGGGTCCCGGGGACAGGGGGCCCCCTCCCACTTGTCAGTACTGGCCGCAAAATTCACGGGAGAATATTACACTGTCAATATGTGGGGTACTGACCCCCTGCCCACCCCCCACCCCTTAATCCTGTCTGGTCGCATTGTAGACCCGATTCAGACCTACTCATCCGAGCCCAGAGAGCCACTGCCCCACCAAACGGACGACCTCCCACACTATACCACCCCTGTGCACACGTATGTAGCCGTGCACACGTATGTAGCCATGCACACAGAGGGAACATCATTTACCATCAAATGATTTCCCCCTGCTCGCAGCGCTGCAAAGGCCGAGGAGAGCAGGAGGCTGATGATGATATCATCGGCCCTCCCAACAACCGGAGAACGCCTGTGATTTCTGCCCAGCAAACGCCAGCGGCACCCACACAAACGCCCGCTGGGTGTCAATCACCCTGCCAGCTGCGAGCGAAGGCTAGCATGCGCACAGGGTAATGTGCACATGCCTGGTCGTTGGATTATCGCAGCGTGTACGAATGGCTCTGAATGGGCCCCTGTGACTGACTATAGCAGAGTCTCACAGAACGACTGCAGCATTGATTTATGAGGACAATGCAGGAACAGTGTGCAAAGCTTGGCCACGTGGCTGCTTACCCGGATTTCAGGTCAGTTATCCTGAGGCAGCTGGTAGAATCCAGCCCAACTTTCCCATTTCTGACCACGCTGGAAATGAACGGAGAGAGTGGCGGAGCTATTCGGTTTAAGGTGACTTCCGGGGACATTCTGTGGCAGATGGTGAGTGATCTCCAAGCCTGCGTAAAGAGACAATATAACACATCACACCAGTAATTCAGTAAGCCTTTGGCAGGTATTTAATGTGGCCGGCGAGGGGGTTAAACAGCGAGGATTGCAGAAAACCAGCGATCCTCGCTGTTTAACCCCCGCGCCGGCCGCTCGCTCTATTCAACGTCCTGGAAATCCTCGCCGTCACAGGACCCACGGCTAATGCAGAAAACTCGCTGTTTTTAGCCGCGAGTCTCGCTGCTTCTAGAGCCGCATACGCCAATTCCCCGAGCGAGGGGGAATTGGCGTATGAGGGGGGGTGCGTTGAATACTGACAGGGTGAGTGGGGACAGCGAGCAGGAAGTCCTGCTCGCTGTCGCCGCTTGCCCACAGCTTTGAATACCTGCCTTTGTCTTTCCCCCATCAATTATCAATGATTTCCCAAGTCTGTGCACCATCCTTGTGTATGCCCTCTGTCTCCCTAAACATTTGAGCGTTCCCATGGGTGCGACTATCCTCCACCGCCCCACGCCCCCCCCCGGCCACAGTCTTGGGTGTGTGCACCCTGCGAACAGACTGTTTGCAGTGGCCGCACGCACCCCGCGTATGCACTGAAATGCGGCTGCGTATACGCCAAACATCGGTCCCCTGTGCGAAAGAACGCCGCCTGCGAAAAGACCAGAATAGGGTCCTAAGAGGAAAGTCCAGGAATAGAGCATTGTGTCCCTCCTTGATTGGGTCATGTTGGGAGGGTTTCACCAGACAGATTGTACAGATAAATCTGTAGGTGTGTACTCAGCTTTAGAGCACTGATAATCACAGCAATCAGATTGTCATGGAGTATAAATGATGTTCTCAGCACGTCTGAATAAAAATGGTCGCCCATCTCAAATGCTTGCGCAGTGGTTCTCAAATGCGGTCCTCAAGGCACCCTAACAGTCCCGGATTTAAGGCTATGCATGCTTAGGAACAGGTGACTTAATTAATACCATCTGTGCAGAAACAGTGATCCCTAAAACCTGGACTGATAGGATGGGTACCTTGAGGACTGCAAATGGGAACCACTGGCCCTAGCTACTGTATAACTATAGATACATCCTCCATATAAACTAGCTATTACGAAATATATACTGTAATAACAACATATATAACATACACCCTATATAAAACCATAGATAGACAAGTCCAGCATATACACTAGCTATAACTATAGACACGTCCAGCATATACCCTAGCTATAACTATAGACACGTCCAGCATATACACTAGCTATAACTACATGTACGTCCAGCATATACCCTAGCTATAACTACAGGTACGTCCAGCATATACCCTAGCTATAACTACAGGTACGTCCAGCATATACCCTAGCTATAACTACAGGTACGTCCAGCATATACACTAGCTATAACTACAGGTTCGTCCAGCATATACACTAGCTATAACTACAGGTACGTCCAGCATATACACTAGCTATAACTACATGTACGTCCAGCAAATACACTAGCTATAACTACAGGTACGTCCAGCATACACACTAGCTATAACTACAGGTACGTCCAGCATATACACTAGCTATAACTACAGGTACGTCCAGCATATACACTAGCTATAACTACAGGTACGTCCAGCATATACACTAGCTATAACTACAGGTACGTCCAGCATATACACTAGCTATAACTACAGGTACGTCCAGCATATACACTAGCTAAATCTACAGGTACGTCCAGCATATACACTAGCTATAACTACATGTACGTCCAGCATATACACTAGCTATAACTACAGGTACGTCCAGCATATACACTAGCTAAAACTACAGGTACGTCCAGCATATACACTAGCTATAACTACATGTACGTCCAGCATATATACTAGCTATAACTATAGGTACGTCCAGCATATACACTAGCTATAACTACAGACACGTCCAGCATATACTCTAGCTATAACTACAGGTACGTCCAGCATATACCCTAGCTATAACTACAGGTACGTCCAGCATATACACTAGCTATAACTACATGTACGTCCAGCATATACACTAGCTATAACTACAGGTACGTCCAGCATATACACTAGCTATAACTACATGTACGTCCAGCATATACACTAGCTAAATCTACAGGTACGTCCAGCATATACACTAGCTATAACTACATGTACGTCCAGCATATATACTAGCTATAACTATAGGTACGTCCAGCATATACACTAGCTATAACTACAGACACGTCCAGCATATACACTAGCTATAACTACAGGTACGTCCAGCATATACACTAGCTATAACTACAGGTACGTCCAGCATATACACTAGCTATAACTACATGTACGTCCAGCATATACACTAGCTATAACTACATGTACGTCCAGCATATACACTAGCTATAACTACATGTACATCCAGCATATACACTAGCTATAACTACATGTACGTCCAGCATATACACTAGCTATAACTACAGGTACATCCAGCATATACACTAGCTATAACTACATGTACGTCCAGCATATACACTAGCTATAACTACAGGTACATCCAGCATATACACTAGCTATAACTACAGGTACGTCCAGCATATACACTAGCTAGAACTACAGGTACGTCCAGCATATACACTAGCTATAACTACAGGTACGTCCAGCATATACACTAGCTAGAACTACAGGTACGTCCAGCATATACACTAGCTAGAACTACAGGTACGTCCAGCATATACACTAGCTATACCTACATGTACGTCCAGCAAATACACTAGCTATACCTACATGTACGTCCAGCAAACACACTAGCTATAACTACATGTACGTCCAGCATATACCAGACTTGCCTACTTTTGAAAACTAATTTCAGAGAGATTATAGTTGGCAGGAGAATTTTGCACAGCGCTCCATTGAGGGGGCATGTCAGGCTCCACCCAAAGGGCATGTCTAGTTCCATATAAGGAGAGTTTGTGAAAAGAGATTGTGAACGTGGCACCTAGAAGCGTGGGTGTGTACTGCTACATCTGAGAGGAATCTTTTAAATTGACTTATATCCAAATGTAGATGATCCCCAAAGCAGTTAGTAAGAGCTACTGGGAAATTGCGCTGATGACTCAATGTAAATATCTGTCTCTAATTCCGTTTTTACCCCAAAAATGTAACAGTGTAATGTGGGCTAGGTGAAATGAGGGAGATTGCTAGACTAATGAGGGAGAGGGAGATTGCTGCTATGTCGGGGAATCTCCTGCAGAATGCAGGAGGGGAGGTAACTATGATGTAAGTGTAATGTGGGCTAGGTGAAATGTGGGAGATTGGTAGACTAATGAGGGAGATTGCTGCTATTTCAGGGAGTCTCCTGCATAATGCAGGAGGGTAGGCAACTATGGCATATACACTAGCTATAACTACAGGTACGTCCAGCATATACACTAGCTATAACTACAGGTACGTCCAGCATATACACTAGCTATAACTACAGGTACGTCCAGCATATACACTAGCTATAACTACAGGTACGTCCAGCATATACACTAGCTATAACTACAGGTACGTCCAGCATATACACTAGCTATAACTACAGGTACGTCCAGCATATACACTAGCTATAACTACAGGTACGTCCAGCATATACACTAGCTATAACTACAGGTACGTCCAGCATATACACTAGCTATAACTACAGGTACGTCCAGCATATACCCTAGCTATAACTACAGGTACGTCCAGCATATACACTAGCTATAACTACAGGTTCGTCCAGCATATACACTAGCTATAACTACAGGTACGTCCAGCATATACACTAGCTATAACTACATGTACGTCCAGCAAATACACTAGCTATAACTACAGGTACGTCCAGCATATACACTAGCTATAACTACAGGTACGTCCAGCATATACACTAGCTATAACTACAGGTACGTCCAGCATATACACTAGCTATAACTACAGGTACGTCCAGCATATACACTAGCTATAACTACAGGTACGTCCAGCATATACACTAGCTATAACTACAGGTACGTCCAGCATATACACTAGCTAAATCTACAGGTACGTCCAGCATATACACTAGCTATAACTACATGTACGTCCAGCATATACACTAGCTATAACTACAGGTACGTCCAGCATATACACTAGCTAAAACTACAGGTACGTCCAGCATATACACTAGCTATAACTACATGTACGTCCAGCATATATACTAGCTATAACTATAGGTACGTCCAGCATATACACTAGCTATAACTACAGACACGTCCAGCATATACTCTAGCTATAACTACAGGTACGTCCAGCATATACCCTAGCTATAACTACAGGTACGTCCAGCATATACACTAGCTATAACTACATGTACGTCCAGCATATACACTAGCTATAACTACATGTACGTCCAGCATATACACTAGCTATAACTACATGTACATCCAGCATATACACTAGCTATAACTACATGTACGTCCAGCATATACACTAGCTATAACTACAGGTACATCCAGCATATACACTAGCTATAACTACATGTACGTCCAGCATATACACTAGCTATAACTACAGGTACGTCCAGCATATACACTAGCTAGAACTACAGGTACGTCCAGCATATACACTAGCTATAACTACAGGTACGTCCAGCATATACACTAGCTAGAACTACAGGTACGTCCAGCATATACACTAGCTAGAACTACAGGTACGTCCAGCATATACACTAGCTATACCTACATGTACGTCCAGCAAATACACTAGCTATACCTACATGTACGTCCAGCAAACACACTAGCTATAACTACATGTACGTCCAGCATATACCAGACTTGCCTACTTTTGAAAACTAATTTCAGAGAGATTATAGTTGGCAGGAGAATTTTGCACAGCGCTCCATTGAGGGGGCATGTCAGGCTCCACCCAAAGGGCATGTCTAGTTCCATATAAGGAGAGTTTGTGAAAAGAGATTGTGAACGTGGCACCTAGAAGCGTGGGTGTGTACTGCTACATCTGAGAGGAATCTTTTAAATTGACTTATATCCAAATGTAGATGAACCCCAAAGTAGTTAGTAAGAGCTACTGGGAAATTGCGCTGATGACTCAATGTAAATATCTGTCTCTAATTCCGTTTTTACCCCAAAAATGTAACAGTGTAATGTGGGCTAGGTGAAATGAGGGAGATTGCTAGACTAATGAGGGAGAGGGAGATTGCTGCTATGTCGGGGAATCTCCTGCAGAATGCAGGAGGGGAGGTAACTATGATGTAAGTGTAATGTGGGCTAGGTGAAATGTGGGAGATTGGTAGACTAATGAGGGAGATTGCTGCTATTTCAGGGAGTCTCCTGCATAATGCAGGAGGGTAGGCAACTATGGCATATACACTAGCTATAACTACAGGTACGTCCAGCATATACACTAGCTATAACTACAGGTACGTCCAGCATATACACTAGCTATAACTACAGGTACGTCCAGCATATACACTAGCTATAACTACAGGTACGTCCAGCATATACACTAGCTATAACTACAGGTACGTCCAGCATATACACTAGCTATAACTACAGGTACGTCCAGCATATACACTAGCTATAACTACAGGTACGTCCAGCATATACACTAGCTATAACTACAGGTACGTCCAGCATATACACTAGCTATAACTACAGGTACGTCCAGCATATACACTAGCTATAACTACAGGTACGTCCAGCATATACACTAGCTATAACTACAGGTACGTCCAGCATATACACTAGCTATAACTACAGGTACGTCCAGCATATACACTAGCTATAACTACATGTACGTCCAGCATATACACTAGCTATAACTACATGTACGTCCAGCATATACACTAGCTATAACTACAGGTACGTCCAGCATATACACTAGCTATAACTACAGACACGTCCAGCATATACACTTGTATAAATGTGCACGACTGAGGAGCAGATGTAAGAAGCAATGATAACACTGGAGAATATATATGTATGTAAACACCATGTGGCATTATCCCTCCTTTACACTGTCCATATAATGTAATAACAATGCTGCTGCTGCATGCAGTACAACTGACACAGTAACCCTGCACAATACACACCAATAGGTAACACCAGTAACTTACCTTCCAGCCCCGGGCAGCAGCAGCAGCCTCAGAAAGAAACACCGGGGCCTTTCCTGCCAGGACCCCGCTCCGCGCTGCCCCTCACACTGCCTGTGTCACATTCAAGCCTGCAATCCACTCGCCATTTATTTTGCGAGAGAATGGTGGAAAAATTGCTCATACACACATGTACAGACGTTTTATCTGTGACGCAGACGTTTCCCGGCTCGGTGTGACACTGATAGATATAACAGGCACCACAATGGGCAGCATGAAGCTATCTGTACCCATGGTAACAGCACTAAACCTGTAGCGTTACTTCCGCGTTAGAGGCCGTCTGTCAAGTCATGTGATCAGCGCCTGTGACATAATTGGCTAATGCCTCTTCCTGGGATTTCCTCTGAAGCAGCTGTCTAGGATTTAGAGACAGTGAGTGAGTACTAGACTACTAGTAGTTATAAATGTGATTGTTAGGGGTCGACAGTGAGTGTTATTAGTGTGAGTGTCAGGGGGACAGTAAGTGCTAGTAGTGTGAGTGTCAGTGTCAAGAGGGGACAGTGAGCAGTAGTTGTTTGAGTGTCAGGAGGCGACAGTGAGTTTTGGTAGTGTGAGTGTTTGAAGTGTATGCATGCGTGAGCCGTCCTTGTGATCACAGCCAGTGATGGCTGGCCATTTGCAAGTTGACAGACATGCGCTGAGTTTTTGGGGGTGGAATGACGGTGAGTGCCATGGAAAAAACGCATACGTTTCCTGGCCGTTGGGATGTAGGGTCACCAACATCAGCAGCGGCCTCCTTCTCCCCATGGCGATCACAGCACTGACTAAGGCGGGTATTCAATCTCCCAACGGGGGAGATGGCTGCGGGGATCTATTCAATGCTGTCTTCCCCGACAGCATTGAACAGGGGATCTCGGCAGCATCTTCGCAAGCAGTCGGGCTTGTTCTGCCGAGAACAGCTGGGAAGTGACGAGCTCCCCGCTGCAGCCCGCCTGTTCCCAGCCGCAGCTCACGGCCACACCCCCTTCTCATCCAGCTGCAGATGGGACATTGAATCCCGCCTGCAAATTCTCGGTCGTGCAGACCAAGAACGGGACAGGGTCACGGCTGTCAGGCCATCTCGACAGCCATGACCCAATATTGGGTACCCCCTTAAGTATATACTGTACTTACTCACTCAGCCTTACTTGGCGGCTGGGAAGAAGGGGAGATCCATTCGATGTTGAGTATGTGTATGTATGGGTGGGGTGTGTTCAAACTGAAATCTAAATTGCAGTTTAAGAATAAAGCAGCCAATATTTAACCTGCACAGAAACACAATAACTCATCCAAATCTAATGGGCCATACACAAGGTGCGATTACAGCATAATTTCTAAGTGATATGTCTAGATCGGTTAGAAATGAAAAACGGATTGCTCCCTGTGTATGGCCCCTGGTGATGCCGCATGTCGCTATTGCCTGACTAGATTTATACTGCATGCAGTATAGTGCAACAGTATGAGGTTACAGTGAGTGTGAGTGTCAGGAGAGGATATTGAGTGCTAGTAGTGTGTGTCAGGAGGGGACAGTGAGTGCTAGTAGTGTGAGTGTCAGGAGGGGACAGTGAGTGCTAGTAGTGTGAGTGTCAGGAGGGGACAGTGAGCAGTAGTAGTGCTCTAGTCCCGGGTTGTTCCCAGACCCAACCTGGGAATTTAGGCTGGTGTGAAAGGGGCATGAGTGTCAGGAGGGGACTGTGAGCAGTAGTATTGTGAGTGTCAGGAGGGTACAGTGGGGTTTATTCACTAAGATGGGCGTTCTTTAGAAAATAGGATGTTGCCATGGGCAACCAATCAGATTTTATCTATTATCTTCTAGAAGGTGCTAAATAAATAAGTAGATTCTGATTGGTAGGTTGAAATTCAATAGGTTGACATGCATTTGGTGGGCGCATTCAAAAGGCCGACAAATTTAAAAAATATATATATTTTTTTTAATGCTTTATCATCCACGTGGAATTCCGATCAGGAAAGGTAAAGTGAGCCAAGCACAGCAGTAGGCCGAAGCATATTTTGCGAGGGTACATGCTGCACTCATTGGGGTTCCACGTGCTCTGTTGTCAGCATTGACACAAAAAAAATTTGAAAAACTTATGTTGAGATTTTCCACGTTGACCTTTTGCCAATCGGCCAACGTGTAAAATCTGTCAATGCCAACCTTTTAGGTGTGGACCTATTCACTGCCTTCCTGGACATTGGTCCTGATTCAGTTTGGATCTGTCCCCAGCAAATTCCCTGCAGGGACCGGAGTTTCGTGTCTGCGCATGCGTATTGCCAAATATACGCATGTGCCGACCCGATGGGCGTACACCTTGGATGAATATCACAGTAGCCGAGGCGCTTGCACACAGCGGGATGGGCAGGGGGCTATCGCACGGGGCATTTCCTGGGCGTGCCCACACAAACATTGGGTGCGTCAAGAAAAACTCTGGGTGTCCTCATGCAAATGCAAACATGCAAAGCCTGCACGGGGCGGGCGGCTTACGTCACATGACATTAGCGCTTGCCGTTTTCGGCCACCTCCTTCCCAGATAAGTTCAGGCTGACTTTCATCTGCGGACGACAAATCATTCGATGGTCGGTGACCATGAAATCATTTTTCAGCAGTACGCCCGCATGTGAATGGATGCTTAAGCTTACACATCCATTCGCATGCCGGCGCGGACATTCACCCGGCGCCGGGGGGCAGGCAGAGTTTACAGTGAAAATATGCTGCTTAGCGAGCCAACCTGAATCAGGACCATTGTCATTGAGCTTATCAACACCTGCGCAGCCCACAAGTTGCTCTCGATATCAGTGGATGCTGATAGAATGTGGTTGTTGCTTATTGGACTCTTATACAGATCATACTGTAACAGATGTTGCCGTGACCACAGCCAATCGTACCGGAGCTTTATACGTAGCTCTGCCACAGATAGAGAGAGACTGGTTCCCTTCTGTGTTTATACTGAGTTTGTAACCTGGCCAGTGCTGAATCTAGTATCTGGCCGTGACTCCAGTAAGGGCCGTGCTGGCGCTTGGTGAAAGGTCTGGCTGGTAACCTTTGTACAGGCTGTTTTTGTACTAACTGATTATTTGTGTGTGTCTCTACCTCTTAACTCAGCAGCTCACATCCGACGCAATGGATCAGGACGTTCCGCAGGTGATCGTGGTCGGTTCCTGCATGACTGATCTTGTGAGGTAAACATCACGCCTTAATATTATATCTTCATTTCATTGGCATATATATACAGAGTGGGGTGTGGGAACTTCCTTTTTTGAAAGGTGCGTGGTGCAGTTAGTAGAGGTCACAGAGTGGTGGTGATTGGCTCAGTGGAAGGGGCTGGATGAGCGGTTTGTGTCCCCACCTGTTTCAGTCACAATAATGCACAATAATAGTTCAAGGGAGCAGCGCGCTTTTGCTGTAGAGGTGCATTTTTATAATGGCCGCTCAGTCATCGCGGTGCAATGTGCTTTTCGTCTTCACTCTGAAATTCCCTCACGAGGCCGCGTTACTTCGGGGACCGTCACAACACCTGAAAATGTTAAACGAGTTTGTTTATCTGCGCTGCAGTCTCCTCAGCGCTCTGCTTGTAAACATGCAGTTGCCCTTGCCATGTCGGGACTTTCTCTTCGTCAAATTGTTAACTAGGAACTCCATTTTCACCCATACAAAATGGTTGTGGATAATCCGACAAACATCAGGTGTTGTGACGGTCCCCAGAGGTCCTTTCTTTCTTCTGGGCACATTTCCTGTTTCCCTGAAGGCATCCACCCCTAATAAAATTGATATCCAATCAGGAACACGGCCTCGGCATGGAATTCCGAATTTAAGACAAAAGGCACATTGCACCACGATGACCGTGCGGTCATTAGAAAAATTACGCCTCTACAGCAAAAGCGCGCTGCTCCTTTAACCAAATCATTTTTGCGACTGAAATGGTTGGGGGCACAATCCTCCCATCCAGCTCCTTCCACTGAGCCCACCCCCACCACTCTGTGACCTCCACTAACTTCACCATGCCCCTTTCAAAAAAGGAAGTTCCCACACCCCACCTTGTATAATGGGTGCAGGATACTTACCTTTGTTGAGTCACTGCAGCAGCAGAAATCATTGGGAAGTTGGAGCAGAGCCAGTTTTCCCTGCACAAGGGCAGTAGGGAAGTCTCAGGTAATGAGTTCAGGTGCCATGTTCCTGGAGACCATGCACAGTACAATCTGCTACACTTCCAGAGTCTACTGTGCCGCAGAGAGGAGGGGACTGTGAACAGAGTCTGCACTTAGCTCCCCTCCTCTCTTAAACCAGCCCCTGCTTTAAATATTAAGTCTCATAGAGCTTACAGGCTAAATTGCCTATAACACTCAGACATTGGGGTCCTGTTTGGTCAGTAGCCTATTAAGCTACTAGTATATGTTTTTATTCGGGGAGAACATACAAATTACACACAGAAAGAGCCCTGGTCAGTAACCAAACTCCTAACCCAGCATTGTGAGGTGGCATTGCTAATCACGCTGCTCATGCACTGAAAATGCTATGTTGACATGCCAACTGCCGGCATTCTGGTAATGAGGTCGTGAATGTTGACATTTCACAAGTCGATACAATTTCCATATTGACATACACATATCTTTGTCACAGCTATGATCAGCGTAGTGTTCCCGTGGCCAGCGTAGTTAGCATAGTCAGTCAGAGCCAGCGTTGTTTGCGTAGTCAGTGTAAGTAAGTAGCGCAGTGTTTCCGCGAGCGTCCCTGTCAGAATCAGCGTAGTCAGACAGTCAGTGTCCCTGTCATAGCTGAAGGTGAAGTGACAGTGTAATGGCTGCAGAACCTGTGACAATGTTCAGCTTGCCAAAGACCGAGGAGGAGGCAGTGTTATTTGTTAATGTGATCTTTTCTCCTTTATTATTAACTAAAATCCAGTTACAAGTTAACACATATCGTCATTACTGTCTCAGATGTATGATATGACAGGTGTGAATGTGTTCCTGAAACACCCCCATTATCCACGCCAGTCCAAAGCATGGCGAGCGTCCTCCCGAAGCGCCACACTTTGTAAAATCAACTCCACGCCGACGTGGATAGTGGGGGTATGAACAGGTCGGGAGGACACGTAACGCGTCCCCTCGCGGGGCTCGCCGCACTTCGGGCTGCCGTGGATAGTGGGGGTTTGAAAATGCCTCCTTTATTATGCATAGGACGCACTTGTGCCAGCATACCCCCTTTTTTTGCATGAGGCGCACGTGCTAATAATTACTGAGACGCAGGAGCACCTGAGACGCACCTGCATCTCAGACAGCTGGAGCACCTCTCCTCCGGCGCCCGCATGATCCCCTCTCCGCCGGCGTCCTGCATTGACGGTTACCGGCGCTGTGTGAGAGGCGCTCACTAGGCTTGGCATGGACTCCGGGGACAGAACCATGGACGCCGGGGACAGAGCCGGGCTGCTGCGGAGTCACTACGCTAGGCAGCCATTGGACTACGCAGACAGTGTAGCTTACCCTACACCTGCATACGTATGCTAATTGGGCGCCCTGGCTAATACACAAGTACCAGAAAATGTTGTTGTTGTTGTTATTAAGTAGCAAAAGAAAGGGAAAGATTGTCTCTTTGTTGGCGCAACTTGCTGTACTCAGGTTGGATCCCCGTTTACCATTGTGATTTATATAAAATTCAAGGTGCTGGAGGTGCTTCCAAAGACAATAGGCGTATAATAATAATAATAATAATAATAATGTGAACACGGTGTTAAGGGGCCTACACACTGGGAGATATGCTGAGCGTTTTGAGTGATGCTAGATTGCTCGGAAAGCTTCAGCAAGATCGCTCAGCGGTACAGTGATGTACCAGCACTGTGTGCTGAGCAATCTGTCAGGGCCACTGTTCTCCGGTGAGAACAGTGGCCCTAACCCTGGCAATAGTGATGTGCGGGCCACGCATCGCTATCGCTGTGACCCTACACAAGGGGTGATGATCAAGTGCAGGGATTGCCAACCCGTCGCTCGCGAGCGATGGGTAGCTCTCCGGGTTTTATGCGGTAGCTCGCGGCGTCACTTTGCGGCAGGAGGTCAAATGCGCAAGATAGTGACCTCCTGCCGGCGTGTATTGGTTCCTCGCTTGGAGGCAGGAGGTCAGAAAGTGACTTCCTGCCGCTCCACGATCGTGCGGCGTGAGGTGACTTCTCAGCAGGAGATTACATGCCTTCACCCCAATGCCGTTGCCGCCACCACCTCCCGTAGCTGGTAACTGTCACTTTGCTGTTTTTTTTAAACTCTGCAGTGCGCATTTGCCTGTGACTCCCATCCGCATGTCTCCTCTCCCTCCTGTTGGGAGGTATGTTTGTGACATATTGGACATAGCAGTGTGTGGCATATTGTGTCTGGGGCATTGCAGTGTGTGGCATAGGGTGTCAGGGGCATTACGGTGTGTGGCATAATGTGTAAAGGGCATTTTTTTGGATATTATGCAGATTTTTTTAAAATTTAATTTAGTAGCTCTTCGGGCGGTTTATTTTGTCGCGAGTAGCTCCCGCCCCGAAAAAGGTTGGAGACCACTGATCTAGTGAGATCACTTAGAAAATGCCTGTATATCGCTATGTATGCACCATTACTTCCATTTATCTGCTCCCTTTTTTTTTTTAACTGGAAAATTTGCTACTGTCACCGTTTCGGAATTTCTGCTTGTGTTATATCTGTGGTCCATGTGACTGCTCTTCGTTCTGATCACATGACAAGTGCTAACTGCCAATGGGGAAAGCCCTCTACATGTGCCAGACTTTCCTTGCAGTACCAACAATGGTGCAGATAATGCCACAAGGACAGGAAAGTTCTGTAAAAAATCTAAAAAGATCTAGACACGGATCTTGGGCAGCACGGATGGTGTAATGGTTAGCATTACTGCCTCACAGCGCTGAGGTCATGGGTTTGCTTCCCACCATGGCTCTAACTGTGCGGAGTTTGTATATTCTCCCCGTGCTTGCGTGCGTTTACTCCGGGTACTCCGGTTTCCTCCCACAATCCAAAAATATACAGATAGGTTAATTGGCTTCCAACAAAATTAACCCTAGAATGTCTGTGTGCGTGTAGGGAATATAGATTGTAAGCTCCACTGGGGCAGGGACTGATGTGAATGTTCAAATATTCTCTGTAAAGCGCTGCGTAGTATGTATGCGCTATATAAGAAACTGTTAATAATAATATTAATAGACAAACTAATGCGTTTTTTAATTCTTTCGACACAACACATTGAAAATGCGTAATTTTCCAAATTTCAAAAAACTTAATAACCTTTTCAGTGTACTGTAATTTTTTATTAGTGGGACTTTTGACAACTCTTGTTTTCAATATATATTGTTTATTTTATTTTTTTATTCTGGCCTGTATGCGAAGCTTCTCGCAGCAATTCTCGCACCTGTGTGTCTGTAGGAACAGGTCGTTGTTTTGATTTCACTTATTTAATTGTCCGTCCAGCAGCTGCACCCACTCTGCCATTGCACCCAGTATCTCACCCCCTCGAGGTCTCTGTTCCTGTTTTACGATGCTTGGTACACATGCTCTTCCAGCGATGTGACGTCCTGACATCACATCGAGCATAAAGGAAAGTAGTACACAGTCAGATGAAGCATGTAGAACGTCCGCGGGTGGGGGAGCCACATCTCATTAAGAAAAGAGACAAATGCAGCTCAAGAGCCACAGGTTGGGCACCCCTGGTTTAGCGACATCACACCCCTCCCCTCCCCCCGTCTGCATGCACAAGGAGACATAGCTACTAAAAATGCAGATGGATCATAAACGAAATGTGGCCGCCCTTGACTGACAGGAAGCCGCGTTTGGGAGGGCAGTTTTCTTTTTAAAGATGACATCAGCGCTGACCACTTCCTAGCTTGTCTCAGTCGCAGATTAATGGAAGCCTCAGACCTATTCACCATTGCACAGACCACAAAGTCTCCATGATGGTTCGGGAATTGCATATAGATCTGTGAGTGGATAGGAATCAACGTGGATATTAAAGCAAGAAAAAGTCCCAAAAATGTTTAAAAAAATCATGGAAAAAGTTCATGTTCACCTCTTTAGGTGTCGGCCATCTTGTTTCTGTCATCTTTGTGGATGTCGATCTATTGTTAATGTTGATCTTGTCTTGTCTTTTAAAAATAAAAAAATGTTGCCTTGCCGACCTTTTTGGTGTCAACTTTTTGACTATCTATCTGGACGCTGTGGATGTATCAACGGGATGCTGTGCATGACGGCACTGGTTCCAGTGATCACAGTAGGTGCCTGCCCCCTAGTGGTGGAGGTAGGCAATGTGAGACCCACAAGAGGGTGACTGTACAGAGGAATTCCTGATATGGAGCGGTTAGGGGTGCAGGTTTTCTGCCACTCCATAAATGAGGACCTGATGATGGAGAAACGTACAGAACAGGATTACCAGTGTTTTGATTTCTGGAGACGTTGAGAAGTTTAGGTAAGTGTCCTGCAGGCTCTGGCCATGAAGTCACTGTGGAGCCATGTTTATGGCAGCTGTCTCCATGGGAATAGACTATGAGCTCATCCGCTGGATATGACTGGTCTCCCAGCCAGATGAAAACTGCTCAGCGAGATCAGAAAAAGTGAAGTAAGCTTTGAAATGAAATCCAGGAGCAGGGGAAGCATTTACTGAGGAGTCAGCTTGGACTGGAGACATAAATTATAACATCTGCCGAGGCTGTAAGCGGATCATTATAACAAGCCTTGTCCATCAGATGCTCCAGGATGCAGCTTTCATTAGAGAACAATGGGATCTCCTGCATTAAGTGCAAGGAGCATCTACGTCCTAGAATTGCTTTAGTGGAATACAGTGCTTAAACTGGTCCTTGAGAGGTGGTGGAACTCATTTCTTTGGCACTGCCCAAACCCCCCTCCCCACGTTCCTTATTAGGTGGAGCCCGGGTCAGTTCCAGGGTTTTTGGAACCTCTGCAAAGTATAAATTTTGTGCCCTACCTCCCATACTTTTATAAAAAAAAGACTGTGGTCTCACAAAAAGTACCCGCAATTCAAATAATGCCACACTGTAAGTAGCACAATCATATCACATTACACCACATGTAGTGATCCTGATTCATATTACACCACATAGTAATGCCCCTTAATCACATTATGACACACATTAGTGCCACTTATTCATGTTACGCTACACTGTAGTGCACCTTTCCTGGAATGCTACCTCCCAGTGGTGTCACCGTGCACTGCACTCTAAAGATGGCCATACACTGCTGTAATGTCTCATAGTAGTGTACGGCCAGCGGATACCCTGCAAGCCACCCGGCGCCTTCCCGGGCAGCAGGGATGCATGTGATCCATCACAACAAATTGTGGTACTTGTGTAGTTTCATGGCGCCGTGCGTCTGAGTCCCCTTGCGGGCTCGGTGGCTCGCCACGCTATTTAAAATCAACTCCATGTCAACATGGATAGTGGAGGTATGAACTATCCATGTTGGCATGGAGTTAAGTTACTTTTTTGGACATATTTCGTGGCGAGCGTACACCCGGAAGTAGCACGGCGCCATTAAACTACACAAGTACCCAAATTGTGATGGATCGCATGCGCATCTGCTCCCCGCCTGGCCAGCCACCGGGAAGGAGATCAGCCCAAATCAGGTCAGTTTGATGTCCCCTCGGTGGTCAGACCTGCTTGCCCTCCGACCACTGAGGGGACATTAAACTGACCCAATTTTGGCCGTTTTGACGCCCCAATTCACCGAAATCGGATGAAATTGGCCCAGTATAGGGTCCTTAAAATGGGTGCCGGACGGGAATCCCGACAGGCATTTACCCGACGTCGGGATCCCGACTGTCAAAACACCGACAGCCTGGTTCCCGACGGCCATCGGCTATTTTCCCTCGTGGGGGGCCACGACCCCCATAGAGGGAGGGGCTTAGTTGCGCTCACCATGCTGTCTGGGTACGGCCAGTAGGGACCCCCGATGTCAGGCTAATGACTATCGGGATCCCGGCCGTCGGACCCCTGCACCACACCCCGTAAAATAATCCCACTGCATTTTGTCACCGTGTATTTTGCTTGGTGGTGTGATGAGATTAGGACAGATTGGGTGTTGGCTGGGAAGTTACTGTGAGCTCTCTGACAATTACACAAGGATGACTCACTATGTGACACAACTTCGATCTCTTGGGAATGTCAACAGTCCAAATGCCGACATGAGCTTTTCAAGTTTTCTTTTTTTGTTTACCAGAATTTCATGATAAGTTCACATGGACGCAGTGTCAGTGTCCCGGGTCCCCTCGCATGACTCGTCATGCTTCGGGCACGGCACACTGTTATACTCTCCCTCCACGCCCTAGGGTATTAAATACCGCCCGTCGGCACATGTCTGCTCAGAAAATTTAGTAATTCTTGTTGACCTTTTGACTGTTGACCTTCTCATTGTCGACCTAATGCTTGTGTCGACCCTGTTGCCCATAGCCATGTTGACCTACTTCATGTTTCGACCTAAGCTCCGTCGTCCTTTAGTAGTTGACCTAATGCATGTTGACCTTCATAGTGTCTACATAGCGACCGTCTCCTGTGGTTTTACCCAGGCCTGTCGCAGTATGAAGCTTCTCTGGGTTTTCTTTGTAGACTTCCTGACCTTCTATGGTCCGCTCCTGACCTTCTATGGTCCGCTCCTGACCTTCTATGGTCCGCTCCTGTCCTTCTATGGTCCGCTCCTGTCCTTCTATGGTCCGCTCCTGACCTTCTATGGTCCGCTCCTGACCTTCTATGGTCCGCTCCTGACCTTCTATGGTCCGCTCCTGACCTTCTATGGTCCGCTCCTGTCCACTATTTGGGTGCTGCTCCTTTCCCTGTGATCTCTGACTACACAGTATACAGTCACTAGGTCCAAAAGGCGAAGGTCGACCACTGAAGGTCAACACGACTGAAGGTCAACAGGGTCATAGGTCAAAACAAACATCAGGTCGACATGGGTTTTTCACATTTTTGTGGCGATGGGCGATATTTCATGCCCTACCATCCACTAGGGCAAGGACGGAGAACCTTCTGCCCTCCAGCTGTTGTTGAACTACACATCCCAGCATGCCCTGCAACAGTTTTTGTATGGCCAAAAAGCATAGGGCATGCTGGGATGTGTAGTTCAGCAACCGCTGGAGGGCCGAAGGTTCCCCGTTCCTGCATTGGGGGCATGGTGGGAGAATATAATCTTGTGCCAGAAGCATGGTGAGCGCAGCGCTACATTAGGCTGTCCATGTGGACTGTCGTCCTTTAGTCATGTCAACCTTGATGCATATCGACCTAGTGATTGTTGACATTCCTATTGTCTCCCTCTATGACCTATACTCGACTACACTAAGGGTCTAAATGTACTAAAATGGGAGTTTTATTGATGTGTTATGTTGCCCATAGCAACCAATCAGATTCTAACTTATCTTCGAGAAGGTGCTAACTAAATTAGAAACTGGTTGCTATGGGCAACACCCCATCTCCAATAGAACTCCTTAGTAAATGTACCCCTAAGTGTGCGGACGTCTTACTTGTTTCTCCTGGGCAGCGTCAGGTCCTGTGTTAGCGCAGCCTGTATTACGTATAGGTCGTAGTCTTTAATACAGTGGGGTAGATGTATGAAGCAGTAATAAGGGAGGAGAAGTGGCCTATGGCAGCCAATCAGCACTGACGTAACATCTTTAATTTGCATAATATAACATAAAATTATACAGAGCAGCTGATTGGTTGCCATGGGCCACTCCTCCTCTATCACTGCTTCATAAATCTCCCCCATTGTCATCGGTTTGCCCATGTAATCTGAAATCATTAAAAACCTTAATGTTTCAGATCCTGGATATATTGCAAATAAGTCAGATAATGACTGTACTGTAATGTAATAAATTCCTGTATTCCTCAGTAAATGTCCCGGGAGGGTTGGAGAGAGGAATCAATTGCTTGCTATGATTTAGGAGCAGACTTGTACCCCCCTGTGTCTGTCACATCACAGTCTGATATTCTGCATTGTATTATCTACATGCATCTAAAAGAAAAATCCAGCAAAGAGCAGGTTAGGACCTTGAGGTGCAGACTGGGCCCTCTCAACCCTTTATTGGGAACAGGAAAAGTAATAAAGGAATTCTCCTGACAGGAGATGATGGTGTCAGGTTATCTCCAGGTCAGCGTGTACATATCGGAGCCCGGGGAGCCCAGGGTCTCCACAAGCTGATCCAGGATCTCCGTGCTCTTCCAGTGAGTCACCGCCTTGGTGAAATACTCCCAGCGTGATGTCAGCCGTCCCGGTAATCTCCGCTTTCCCAACATTTCCTAATTCCCCTCTTTACAAGCAGGAAGGTAGCTGTAAACCTTGGCCTACAGTGGGAGATGGCCTGGCCACTTCTACACTTGATCATAAGTTGCATTAATTAAATGTGGCAGATGGACTCGTTAAATGTGACCGTGCGGGATAGTGGTAATGCTACTTTATAGGTCCCTGACAGCTACTGACCTTCTGATGTTCTCTCCCTCGCCCCGATGAGGGATTTAGGAACGTATCAAAGCTGGACCTCTGGCTGAGTGGGTATAAAGGAATTGATTCGGTTTTGGTAGCAAAACAGAAAAACATGCAAATGGGCAAAACTATGCTGCACTGCAGGTGTGTCAGATGTAACATGTGCAGAGATATAATATATTATATACCCCAACTCCCACAGAACACTAAAACTAACCCATTCCCATATTCTTTTCATACTCCCGGGTTCACCCAACAGAGCTGCCTTGGTGGGAAGCAGATTAGATGGACAGGAGTGGGAATAGGCGGAGCCTCAGGGGGATAAGGTGGAGCCTCTGGAGGGGTGTGAGAAGGGATTAAAGACAGTATATTGGTGGCTAGTCCTAGGGGGAGGGAGCAGCCGCCTTGCAGAGAGGGAAAGAGGCAGGTGGTTGGCTGCCATGCCGGCAGTCTCAGTGCTGCCCCCTCAGGTGCCTGCACCCTAGGCAGATGCCTAATATTGGCCCCAGTCCCAACGGAGAGGACATCTATATGCTCCACACTGAGAGGTCAGAATCAAACTGCTGATACCAGCATTATGATACCATAACATTACCTACAGTGACATTCCACTGAAAGTACAGGTGGCTCTGCCCCAAATAAGTTTAATGGGTTACTTAAATGAGGGGTGATGTGTTGGCGATGCCCATGAGGTGTTATTTGCCCCTATATTGAGTGTTTTACTTTGCGGCCCCATAGGGGTGTGTGTAATAATGCATGTTTTGCTTGTGCGCTTTATCGTCAATAATAGAATCATCCCTAAGGCGTGTGCGGACAATGGCCCTTATTCTGATCGGTGCGGATATATCCGCGTGCGTGCGGCCCGCCGATGTTTTGTGTCTGCGCATGTGCAGAGGCGTCTCTGCGCATGTGCGAGCGGTGCGTACGGCCAAATTCCGCATGATATGTGAACACTCCGAATAGGGGGTGGAGAGGGGCGTGAAGGGCTATTTGGGCTCATTACCATATGCATACGCCCCGCGTTTCATGGGAGTTCCCATGAAAACGCTGGGCGTACGTATGGTAATGCGGCCGTGACGCACGTGTAGGGGGCGGACATATGACATCGCCGGATGTCAGCTGCCCGTCCAGATCCCTGCTTTTGCACGGAAAAATGTCCGTGTGGTCTGAGGTTGCGGGAGCTGGTGGAGCATTCGGTCCTGCATTCGATGGTCTGCGACCATCGAATGATGGGGGAGGTTCCCTTAGATGGAGGAGGCGTATTCCGTGTAAAATACACGTGCGGTCCGTTCGGACAGCTTCTTACCGCATACGGACGGAGTTGGCGATCCGTATGGAAGGCGGGGTTTCGCACGCACGGTCCTGGCCGCATAATCGGCTCCGGCCGCACCGATCAGAATAAGGGCCAATGTGGGGGAGCGCAGGGCCGGTGCAAGCCCTGTCACCGCCCCAGGCGACCTGCCGCCCCTGCACATGAAAAACGCACATCATCCTTTTGACTGTTGACCTTCCCACTGTCTACCTAATGATGGTGTCGATCTTTAGTGGTCTTCCTTTCACAGTGCAGCCCTAGAGACCATAAGCCAATGGCAGCAGGTCAGACATTAGGCAGAACTGTGGCTAGGGCGTGGTTCTCGGTGAGCTCAGCGATATTTGAAGGTAGTTTTGGTGAGAATTTTGTAGATGAGGAACTTGAAGTCAATTCTGGCAGGAATGGCGGCAGTGTGTGGATTTGCCAGCAGAGTGGGGTCATTGGCCCTTATTCAGATCTGATCACAGTACAAATTTGTTTGGAAACTGGGCAAAACCATGTGCACCGCAGGTGGGGCAGATGTAACATGTGCAGAGAGAGTTAGATTTGTATGAGTTATTTTGTTTCTGTACATTAGAAGAGTTGTCAGCTATTGCTATATACCTCCAGCCAGAACTGAGAAAAGCCTTATGCCAGTCTACCAAGTCCTTAATGTTATGTCATGTTGAACACCTCTAGATTTTGGTGTCTAAGTTTGGGAACAATCTCAGTTACAAACTCAGGAGAATGGACGAAAACATTCAGTGAAATTGTTTAAATCAAATAGGTCTAACTACAGTACATTGGGCGGTATTCAATGTGAATACTGGCGACGTGCAGCGAATCCTGTTTAGGATTCGCTGCACATTCGCCACTGCTCGCTGCGTTCCGGAGCCTCGCCGGCTCCGGTATTCAACGAGTCAGGGGCTCGCTGCCCCTGACCGGCGAATTTGAGCTCCTGCGGCGGACGCCGCAGGGAGCCTGAGGACGGTGGCAGGCAGGGAGATGGAAGTCTCCCTGCCTGCCCCAGAACGTTTGTGGGGGAGAGGTGGGCTCCCCGGGTGCCAGGCAGCACAGGCTGCCCCCCGGGGGTGCCAGCAGGGGACCGGGTATATTCACTACACCCAATCATGAATATGTAATGATCGGGTGAAGTGAATATATGAATATCTAATGAGCGGCTCGGCTCCGGCCCCCTGCTGGCTGGTCTGTGTAAAAAAAGCACATGAATAAAAATAGCATGCCCCTCCTCAGAATAAAATTCCAGATTTTTTGACACCAATTGTAAAAAACAAAACACTTTATTTTAAAAGTTCACCTTCCACTTCACCATAAAAAGATAGCGATTGCTACTTGGTGAATCATGGCGAAAAAAACCTTGAAAAGTATTCGCCATCTGGTCATTGAATAGGGTGATTCACCGTTTTAGTCAGAAATTCACCTTATAGCACAAAATCGCCATAAAAACCTGGCGAATCAGCCTCATTGAATACCGCCCATTGTCTGAGTGACAGTTGATGTCCATTTTCAGATTTGGGAAACAAATGACTTAGTTACAAATTACATTTGCTCCTATCCAGTACCAGGTTTTTATTCCATCCTACCAACTAGTTGGGTGGTTGGGGGAAAGTTGGTCTGATGTGTGGCCAGCATAAGTCCTTAAGGCACACTTAACAAACAAGGTTTTAAGGCAAGCTATAGGTGACTTAATTAGTGCCACACTCTTTTAATTTAAGCATCTGAATTGGCAGTGTGTTTTGTGGTCAGGTGTACCTGGTCTGTGAATTGGAATGAAAGTTGTTCATTAAACAACAATTTCATATATTTACTGAAAATATCAGAAAGGACAAATCCTGCCTTCAGTGACGTAGTTTCATATCTGCAAAAAATCTGCTCACAAAAAAAATAAAATAATGGAATGGAAGAATGAAAAGACCGTAGACATTAGTTACAGATATACAAGGTTTAATTATAGCCAATCGGTTCCAACAAAATGTCATTTTGAATAGCGCTGGTATTTTACCTCCATTAATGGAATGTTGTGTTTTCTGCTGACATTTCCACTAACTGCCTCTAATGTGTTTTCAGAATAAAACTTTTTTTTTTTTTTTTTTTTCACAATTACGTCCTTCCTGGAATGAGGTGCTATTTTAAGAGTGTTGTGTTGGTGTTGGAGAAGGTGTAATAGACTAAGGTTCCTCGCAGTCCGAGGTGTAAATAGCTTTTCCTGGCAGACTTTACTTTAGTTCATTGACCTCTCTGGGGATTTGCAGAACATTGAGCGATTACATCTACCGCTTGTTAGTTATTTCCACAGAACCAACAATGAATATTACTTATTAAGTTATATATAAAGAGCTTAAACAGGAAATGTAACAAGGAAAAACAGTTTTCGTATAGCACTGAACAGCCCTTCTATCTGGTCAGTTTATGTCCACTTTCAGAATATAAAGTTTTGGAGTGAGACCCCAAAAAAAAAAAAAAAAAGTATAATATGTATATGAAGAGTCACAGTAAAACACTTCTTTTTTTTTTTTTCCCTACATGGTCTCATTGATAAGTTGCTCTCTTAACATTGCCTAATGTCTGTAGAAGTCTGTCCCCCATCAAGTACATTTAGAGACTACTGTCTGCAGTATAAGGCTCCCTCTTGCTCAATCAACATCCATAATCTGATGAACATAACCAGCCCCGGGCTCTTTGAGCCAGTCCTGGTTTCCCAAATACCATGAAAAAATTAAATTGTGTCCCCCCTGTATTCAAGAAACCAGCACAGGGCTCTTGGACCGGTCCTGGTTCCCCTTATTTTTATAACCAGCATCGGGCTGCAACAGCCAGCGGTGTCATGCCACAGCTGGGAAAACTTGACACCCTGGCTGGTCAGCCCTGGCCGGGTCCCTGGAGGAGAGGGGACCTCCCAATAAAGGAATCCCCCCCCCCCCCCCCCATCTAGGGCACCCCTGGGCAGTGGACGATGGGCTGATGAAAATTAAAGTGTTAAAAAAGTGTAAAAATAACATATTGGGTGTTGTAGTAGTAACATTAATGGGCCCGCTGGGACTTGTAGACCTACTACAAAACCAATACCCAAAGAACTTACCCACACACCAAATAAAGTACAACTTTATTACACACTCCACACATATTTGTAGCCAAATTCAGCAGTACGAATGTTGACCACATAGAACTCCTGGCCATATACAGCCATGTTCTATTGATGGGGTACGCATTCGTACACCCAAATTCGGCTAAAGTTGCCGTTCGTAAAAGTGGCAAATAGCCAAATTCGGCTGATAGTAAATAAGCTGAACAGCTAATCGCGGCCTTGGTTTAGATCGCATGGGTACGAATGGACGCGTTCGTACTCATTTGATCTTAGGAAATTTAGCCCTTGGAGTGCACACATCGTACCTCTTCCAGAGGTCTTCCAAATTCATACAGGTGTAGTCCATTGCAGACAAATCTGGCCATCCTTGTGACCTAGGGCCTTATTCTGGCTGCTTCACAACCAGAATGCGTTCGCACTGGGACAGATGGTGGCGCTGAGCCTGCGCATGTGTATACGCAGGGTGTGTGCACCCACGGCGAACAGACTGCTCGCTGGGTGCACGCACCATTAGTATATGGGAACACCCAGCGTGTCATGGGCATTGCCATGAGAACTCCAGTTTTGAGGTTACCCTCAGTGATAGGCGCTGAATAGATATATTTTATATATCATTAATATGTAACTTTTTTTTTATTTTATTGCTAAATATACATTTTCAAGGTTTACTGTTTACTGTTTCATGATAGGTTTACTTAATTTACTGTTATTAGTATTATTAAAATACATATTTTTTAACCTAATTGTGTCTACCAGTGTTTCAGACATTCATGCACCTACTGTATATTATAAGTGCAGTTTTTATACAGATGTAGCCTCTGTCATCCTAGGCCGGGGCTCGGCAGACCCTCCCCTCTGGCGAGCGCCGGTGGACAGGGGCTGCACTGAACTGGGACGCGCGTACGTCTCACAGGCACCCGCTTCCCAGTCTCTCGAAGGCGGCGCTGCGGGTCCCTGCCAGTCTACGCTTCAGGGAGACAGGCAGGGTTGGGGGGGGGGGGTCGGGCGGCGAGGGGGACCAGGGGCGTGCGAGCGTCTGTAGTATCATTTTGGTTCCCATGAGAACGCTGGGAGTTCTCATTCTAATGAGTCCATGACTTGGGTGTGTGGGGTGGGCAGCTGACATTCCTTCCCAGCAGGCACGCACATGTAAGTGACACGAAAGTCACTTTTATATGCATGCACCGTCCACATTAGTCGGCGACCATCGGAAGATGTGGGAGGTTCCCCCTGCCCTGCGAATTAATGTTACTCTGTAACATCCATTTGCCAACCCCCTGCGTGGAAATCGCCCTTGCGAATGGGTGGCGCCAGAATTACACATATATTGGGCATGTTGATCATTGTGCTGTAAAACAATCCTGTCTCTTTTCACAGTATAACCCCGCGTCTGCCCAAAGCCGGAGAGACGATACACGGGAGCAAGTTCTTCATTGGATTTGGGGGCAAAGGAGCAAACCAGTGTATACAAGCTGCGCGACTCGGGGCTCAGACAGCCATGGTCTGCAAGGTAATGAGGGGGAAATGAAGGAACATGTTGTACGCGCACATGTGTATACAAGCGGGAAATCCCAATGCCATTCATCAGATTGGAAATTCCTGGAGTTGGAAGACTAAATAAAGCTGCAGGTCTGTTCTAAGTAACTGTACATTCCAGGCCAGTGTCTCCGCCATCCTTCTGTGAGCTCATGCTGGCTGTTGTCATACATTAGAAGAGTTGTCAGCTACTGCGATATACAGTACCTCTAGCCAGAACTGAGAAACGCCATATGCCAAGTCCTTAATGTTATGTTTGGGACCAATCTCAGTTGAGAGAGATGGTTTGCTGTGACCGATCACCATTGTAAAGTGCAAACTTTACTTTGTGGTTGAATATTTCGGTGCACCTATGCTCGAAACCTGTTTTTTGAAACTACTGTACATTGTAACCACATCTATGCCTGAAATGTGTTATAATGGAGAGCGAGACCGTGTTTGAACATTTCTATTACACTGGTAGAAATGTTCAACGATTTCAGATGGATGAGAATTGAGTTTTTCAATCTTGCGTCCATGAAAAACCTGCACCAGTGTCTGAGAAAGTGAAACGCGTCAGTTTTGTGTTCGGACATGATTGTATCATGCTACCTGTTGGTAGTATGCATACTACACCACTAGGGGTCGCAAGGCCTTTGGTTATGTATTGTAACACCGTTCCAAGCCAGGTCGGATCTGGGATTTTGGTCTGTTTACACTGCGGTGCCCAGGGGCGGCGCTTGGAGATGACATCATCTCCAAGAGGCGGGACCACTGATCACCGGCTCCCGGACCGCCGCGCTGGGGGCAAGCCCAGCACCAAGGTAAGCTTCTGTGCTGCCCCCAGCCCCCATCCGCGAGGTGAATGGATGCCTCACACAGACATCAATTCACCTCCTCCCTGCCTCTGTTGCTGTCTGCACAGTACAGCAGACAGCAGCGGAGGCTGTGTGCGCCCCCCCGCCCAACCTCCATGTTGACCGCAGGACCGGAGGTTGGGCTTCTTCCATTGCTGTAAACGGGAGCGGGGTCGGATGACCCGGTGTACCCATTTACACTGCCCACTACCCAGTTCCTGCCCGTGTTCTACCCTGGTCAGGACCTGGGTAGAAGTCCCGTGTAAAGGGACACAGGTTAACCCCTTTTACAGCGCCGCATACCTGGGTCCAGCAGGGAAAACCCGGGGTTTTTGCGGCGGTGTAAAAGGGGTATTAGTCATCAGCATGGATTACATCTGAGACCTGGCTATTAAACTCTGCTTGGTCCCAACATCCATACTCGACTTTGTAATAATTTCTGATCATTCATCAGGTTTATATTCTTGGGGGGTAAGGACTTTCTTCTCAGGGGTAAATATACTATGATAGGAGAGATCTATTGAAGACGGGGTGTTGCCCATAGTAACCAATCAAATTCTGTTATATTCTAGAAGGTGCTAAATAAATAAGTAGACCTGGATTGGTTGCTAAGGGCAAAATCTCATCTTCAGTAGAACTCCCATCTTAGTAAAGTTACCCCTCAGTATATCTGTAGGTTCAAGTAACCTTGTTAGTACAAGCTGGGTAACAACAGACAGACTTTGAGGTAGGAGGGCCCTGCTGCAAGCTTACAATCTATAGGGACATAGGAGGGAAACACAAGGACAGGCACCAGTAATAGCATAGATTGTAGGGCCAGAAGGGAAGCTATATAATACATAAGTGCCTCAGTGGGTTATGCTTGTAGAACTTAAATATGATAGGCTTGCCTGAAGAGGTGAGTTTTCAGGGAACACTTGAAAGTTTAGAGCATGGGTCCTCAAACTGCGGCCCTCCAGATGTGGTGAAACTACAAATCCCAGCATGCCTTGCAACAGTTCTCCTATAAGGGTGTTAAAACTGTGGCAAGGCATGCTGGGAATTGTAGTTTCACAACATCTGGAGGGCCGCAGTTTGAGGACCCATGGTTTAGAGGCTAGTGGAGAGTCTTATTGTGCGTGGAAGGGCATTCCATAGGATGGGAGCAGCCTGATGAAAGTCCTGTAATAGTGAATGGGAGCTAGTGATCCGTGCAGAAGAGAGACGCAGATCTTGTGTAGAGCGTAGTGGTCGAGATGGGAGATATTTTGTGATAAGTGCAGAGATATATGCTGGTGCAGTTTGGTTAATAGCTTTATATGCGAGGAGAAGTGTTTTATATTGAATACGGTAAGATACAGGCAACCAATGGAGGGACTGGCTGAGCGGATCAGCAGACGATGAGCATCTTGCGAGGAAGATCAGCCTAGCAGCAGCATTTAGAATGGATTGTAGTGGTGAGAGTCTGTTCTTGGGAAGATCAGTTAGGAGACTACTGCAATAATCAATGCGGGATATAATGAGTGCATGGATAAGAGATTTAGTAGTGTCTTGTGCGAGATACGGTTGTATTTTGGATGTTTTTTTAGATGCATGTAACAGATTGAATGTGGGAAACAGAGTCAATGATGGCCCCTAGGGAATGAGCTTGTGGGGTTTATAACACCTTAGTAGTGTAATACTAGATGTCAATTGAAAGTATGTGTGAGGATGATTTTTATACAGTGCGGTTTAGAAAGTAGGTCTACACCTGCGAGATTTAGTATTTAGAGACTACAGTGGGCTTCTCATTGGGTGTTAATTGTGTGAATTGACAACCAAAACACTTTTGTGGAAGTGTGTTCTTCACTACATGATGTAGACTGTATAGATAATTGTGCAACATTGCCTGCAACTGATGTCTGATATGTAGGCGGAAATTCTATAAATTCTATAAACACTCTACTAATTATATATTAACACTCCAATAGATTGTGCCATGATTGTGCTAGCTAATTGTAGCAGTTGTCACTATTAGCCCTACCATGAACCCATCCTCATCCTTGGAACTGCACCCTGACCCATTTTTCTTCTGGAGGAAATTGCACACTCTCGCAGACTTCTACCAATGCAAACTCTGTCTTCCTACAGCTCTGCCCATTGTCATACTTTAAATCTCTCGTCTCCTCCCATTCCTCTGAAGCCTTCTGCCTCCAAACTCGTTGAGTGAGTTGTCTACAACCACATCACTGTTATGCTCACCGAAGGAGAGTCACGAACCCTGGTAAGGGCTTCCTGGGGACGTTCAGCAACGGAGTGGAGTGCAACGGGGACAGGCTGTGTGAAATCCCAGCTGACGGACCTCTGGATGTCTTCTGGGTAGCCACCCAGGACCCCCAGGCCTAAGTCCACAGAGCACACAAGCGAACCTTCTTTTCTATAACAGCCCTTGACTCTCTGGGGCAGATGTATTAAGCCTGGAGAAGAGATAAAGTGGAGATAACGTGAAAGGAGATAAAGCACCAGCCAATGAACTGTGTTTGAAAATTACAGTTGGGAGTTGATTGGCTGCTGCTTTATCTCCTTTTACCTTATCTCCACTTTATCTCCACTTAATACATCTGCCCCTATGTATCTACCGGTACTAGTATGCCGCCAGGACTTATGTCGAAAAGTGGCATTGTGAACTTAAGCCCGAAGGATCCAAGCAGCTACCGGTAGGAGAGAGGCCTACACTGCCTACAGCACCTAGCCTAACCCACAGAGACAGAACTAAAAGATGACCAGAAACACCACCATCAAGATGCAGGCACAAGACGGAAACTCGGACGGATAAGTCCTACTATAACATAAACTAAATGACCCTAGTCCCTAATTGGGACAATAAGGACAAGACAAAGGCAGGAACAAAGTATATCCTTACACAGATGTGAGCACATAAAGTATATACACAGACTGACACAAATATAACTAAGGTGTGTACAAGTATTAGCATGCGTGGCCTAACGCCACTGCCTGCACAGGGACCCCAGTGTGGCTAACCACAAATGACAACTGCAGAACCTGCTAACTCCAAACACTACAGCTAAATGGAAAAGCTATGTGGTACTTTTCTTAGCAGGGAAACGGGAGTCCCAGCCAGTCGGTATTTCAGGGTAGCCTCCCGGAGTTTCAGGCAACAAGAGGTTAAATGACAGGGACAGGACACACCAGCAGAGTGAGAGCAGAGCCTCCAAACAAACTCTATATCCGGCCTCGGAGCAGCCCAAATGAACAACCTATAAAGATTTCCTCAGAGTGTCTGCCCCTGATTAGTAATGACAAGCAGCTGAATGCTGTATCAGGTTCTCTCAATGACTACTCCCTGCTGCTGCCAGGTGTCCCCGTCGCCTAGGCAACCGCTGGGGAAGAGGCGGTGCCGGCAGAGGGCGGCACGCTGAATGTCTGGCAACAGCCGAGGCGACGCCGTCCCTGCCCGGAAGTTCGGGACCGAAAGTGTTGCGTCGTCCCCGCTGCCTAGCAACAGCCGGGACTTGTGCTGCGGGACCCGGCTGTACACCAGAAGCGCCGTCAGCACTGCACCTAACAATCATTTCCTTGACCTCCTTCCATCTGGTTTTTATACTCATCACTCAAATGAAACTACCCTCACTAAAGCCACCAATGAACTCATTTCTGCAACATCTAAGTGTCCCTTCTCTATATAGATCCTTCTCACGATTGACCTCCCACTCCTACTTCAAATCCTGCACTCAGTTGGCCTCTATGACAATCCCTTCTCATGATTCTCTTCCTACTTCTCCAACCCTTCTTTCTGTCTACACTCCCGATGTCACCCCCATTCACCCCTCTTCCCTCCACAAACTCATCACCACCTTCTCCCTTAAATATCACCACTCTGATGACACCGAACTGTGTTTTTCTCTTGCCCTGACCTCTCCCTTCCTCTGCTCTTTAGTATTACCTTTCTAGAACTGAAATCCAATTTCTCTGTTCCCCAAGTCCATGGTCTAGGTGTCATTCTCAACTATATTCATTCTTCCTTTCCCCACATACACTTTCTCTCCCTCTCTTTTGTTATCTCCATAATATTTTCAGGGTCCATCACTTTCTCACTGTCGCGACTCAAGGTTTGAGAAACACCTATTTGTCGTCCTAGTGGGGGTTGTTTGGTCGCGTCTGCAGCCTAGTCAGAGCAGCACTCAGCGCTAGTCTCCCACTCCAGCACATGCACCAGGCCTGTCCACGCGGACACCAGTCTTCCCACCAGTCACCGTCATGGGCACCGCCATATTGGATCTGCTCACATAATTCTCTCAGCCAACCCTAGTCAGACCATCTCTGACATCACTCCACTACAACCAATCATCTGTGCACTCTGCCTATAAATAAGCAGAGACTGGTCCAGGAATTCAGTCAGTGCAATGTTGTCCTTAGTGTTACAGCGTTCTTGTTTCCTCTTGAGCACCTCCTGCTATTCCCAGCATCTGTGGCTTTCCACTCTGCTGCAGCCTGACTCCCTCCAGTGTCCTAATTAGGATATTGCCTCAGTCATTACAGTGTTATCTGTTTCTACCTGACCATCGAGATCCTCAGTCCTTTCTACCTGCAATAGTCTCCTGCTCATTCTCCAGTATCATCACACTTACCAGTCACCATCGATATCACCACCATCGGTAGACAGCTGCTGTTGCATACTTACCGACTTTTAAAAACTCCTCTCTGGGAGAAACCAGGAGAGGAGTGAATGGGGGGCAGGACGAGTCGAAGTTTCGGGGGGCGGGGTGAGACTGACGTAGTCTAGCCCTGCCCCCACGATAAGCAGCTGCATTAATTCGCGGGTCTGGATGGGGGAGGGGCTAAAATGATGCAATTCGCATCATTTTAGTCCCGCCCCCTCCCGCGGACTGGCGAAAACCGTCATTTTATACTGCGGAGAAGGGGGGGGGGGAGCAGGAGCTGGGGTCAAAGGAGATTTACCCACCTTCCGGGGGGGCCAGGAGGGGGACCCAATTTGCGGGACCCTTCTGGCCATTCCAGGAGGGTAGGCAAGTATGTGCTGTTGCCATTATCTTCATTGGCGGACCTCTCCTATGTCTGTGTTATTGATACTCACCTGAGCATACTTATCTGCAGTGCTTTCTCTAGACAGTCTCCATCGATGGTCTGCATCAGCTAGAGCCAGTCCATACTTACCAGTGATTCCCTGCCACCAGTACTTCAGAGACTTCCTCATAACTCCTCGGGGTTCCTCCAATGTCCCTAGTAGTCTTATATGCAGTCTAAGCTCATTAAAGAACCCAGCTTACGTTACACTCCAGCCCCAGTTCAAAGTCACCCCTCAGACGTGACACTCACCCTGAAAGCCACTAATTCGCTCAATTGGGACTTTCCAATTTCTCACCTTGATAGCTGTAACCTACTTAATGGATTTCCTGTCTTTTGCCTTGTCCCCATTTTCTCTTGCTACGCTCCCCCTGTGCTATCGCCTTCTGCCAATCGCTCCGCTGGCTTCCTGTCCCTGTCCAACTTAATTCTTCAATGTCTACTTCTCATTTACTCCTCTTCTCCCCCCTTCCATGTACTGTATCTCTAGCCGCCTGCCTCTCACACTCCTACCCACCATCCTTGGTCTTACAATGACCAATGCCTCACCTCCTCCCATGGACCGGACTGGGACCAGAAATCGGCCTGGCATTTTGAGCACACAGGCCCACCCGAAGTAGGCGGGACCCTTGCGCGGCGAAGCCGTGCAGTGAAAGGTGGGCATGGCCTCGTGGAAAGGAGGCATGGCATCACAAAAAGGAGGCGTTACACATTATGGAACACACCGTTATGCCTATTACACATTGCAGCACACTGTATTGTCCATTACAGACTGACACAATCCGGTATGCCCAGTACACATTATGATACACACATATTTTAAGGCAAAATGCAATGACATTTATTGGATTTCTACAATCAGGTAGTCAATATCAGTCAGGATTCCAGTTATTTCACTGGACCGCTGTCTTAACAGGAGGGTCAGCGCAGTGTTAACTGAGGGGACCTCGAAAGGTCTAAGTTGATCCTTTAGGGATCCCTTTTTCCCATAGGTTCCACACCTGGAACCTATGGTCCCCTCCTTTAATTGCAGCTGACCTTGCTGCAGTATGGGGGGGGGGGCAATTTCTGCTGTGTCGCTTTGATCTTTTAAGTGTGTCCTCTGGCGGCGTCCCGCCAGGGTGCACACTATTGGGGTTAATGGTGCTGTTGGTGCCGGTGGGTGTGATACCCTGGGTTTGCAGTATGACCCGTTGGTGGTGTGGTGGGGATGTGGTATGGGGGTGGGAGGGTATTACCTCAATCTCCTGGCCGTTCATCCTGCGGTGTGAAGAGGGAGCAGACCGGTGGTAGTGAGCTGGGTGTCCGCATGTTCTGCTCCTGGTCTCACTGATTTTGGTCTCGGACCAGGGTGCCACAGATCGTGCTGGCCGTGCTGGCTCCTGCATGACGGACCGATGCTTCTGGGTGCCTGGGGGCAGAGTGCGGCGCATAGTGACTGACGGTGGCGGCCAGGAGGCAGCGTCATGGCTCCAGTATGCAAATTACACGTGGGGGGGGGGGGGGGGGTGATCAGCCTGGCAACGGGCTCAGAACTTTCTGCACACAAAAAATCGGCCCACAAGGCCATCGGCCCTTCTGGTATTTGCCAGAAGTGCCAGATGGCCAGTCCGGCCCGGCCTCCTCCCCAATCACCTGCTTCCACTCCTGAACCCAGGATTTCTTCCTGGCTACTCCCACCCTCTGGAATGCCCTCCCATCCTCCTTCAGACATTCACCCAGCCACCCTGCCTTTAATAGTGACCTCAAACTCATTAGAGAGTATATCATATCTGATTTCAGATGGGTGTTTGTCACCAGGTATAGGACTGGGGCTATGTGGATGGTTGCTTTGTAGACGCATAGATGTGACCTACTCTGAATTTAGGCAGACATCTGCATTTATTTCCAAGGCTGACTAGCCTGTGGCAGGTGGCTACTACACAGGAGTAGGTGTGTGCGGCAAACCAGCCTTCACTCCACATTCTACACTTTCCTGATCTACTAATCATCCCAGCGGTCACCAGCAGTGATAAGAGTGGAGAAATGGGCCAATGGAGGAGTTGCCCATTGCAGCCAATCAGCTTCTACATTTCATTTTATTGACTGTACTTGGTAAATGATACCTCAAAGTTGATTGGTTGCTCTACATAAGACCCCCACACTCTCTGAACTGCTTGATACACCATTCCCAATGTTTAATGTATGCCACACAGGACAATGGGGCTTATATAATGTCAAGGTATAAATAACAAGTTCAAAACCCACGAGCCAACCAACCAGTTGTGGAGATTTCTAAAAGCTTAGAGAGCAATAGAGTAGAGAAAGATAAAGCATCAGCCAATCAGCTCCTGTCTTCCAAGTTACATTCCATGTTTTCAAAATGAGAGTTAAGAACTCATTGGTTGATACTTTATCTCTCTCCAACTTTTGCACAAGCCCATGTCACAATGAATGTTGGTTATCCCACATTGATGGGATAACCAGCCCTGGTCATGTATTCTTAGCTTGCAGACTGAGGAGGATACTAACTGGAATCGTGTGAATGGAACGTATGCGCTTATCGCCTGACTGGTCTGATAACAGCTGTTCCCAGAAATATTTTTTTCAGGCTGCGTTGGATCAGCTCCAGGTTACCCAGCGGAGGAGGCTGCTGTTCCTGGAAGCTGTCTGTTTATTCTGCATGAAATTCCACCACCAGTCTTAATGGCCGGAGACTATTTGTGCTTCCGGACTGACTGCGGCAGCTCTTGAGGGCTTTTTTGTCCATGAATGAGATTTTATGTAGTCTTTTTTAAAATGTTTCCAGTACATCTCTGCAATCGCAGTTAGAAATCTCCTTGGGAAGTTTGTTCTCCTTTCCTCTTCTCATCCCCTCCCCAATGGTCCTTATGTCCTCTCACGCTGATCTGACCCGTCTCCATTGAGTGAGTGGAAGCCAATGAGGGACAGGCTTGCGCCAGCTATCGCTGCACATAACGGAGATGGGACAGACTACCCTCGAAGATTATGTAGTGACATCACTTGTCAAATATGTCTTTGTGATACAGAGCTGTTACCTAGGAGACTGACAGCACACAGTGTAAGACAGTTGTTTGTTGGGGCCATAAGTTGGTGGGCCACTACCAAATAAACTGATTTATAACCAATTCTTAGGCCAAACCAGTGCTAGTGGCTGCCAATCATGTGGCCATTAAGAATAACATAACCATAGGAATACACATACGCATAGTTTTTATCTACAAGGCCCAAAGGGACTATGCCAGTACTGCGCCAAACAGCCAGATGTATGCCCCTCATCTGAAACTGGGTACACTTCTTCCGCGAGTTCCCGACAGTCTTCTCAATGTTTTAAAAGGGCAATCCTTTAAAAGGCAAAACAAAGTTAGTTTTGTTCTAGTGATTGCCCCTTTAAATGATCAGCAAGTTTGGAACAGATCCGTGTCCATGCAAACATTGCTTTCACTTTCGATTATGACATCTTTTAAGCACACAAAGGCGTAATTTAGTCCCTGTAGTGGCCTATATTTCCCTTTTTTGGGGGACATTTGACTGCATTCTGTGAATTTTTTTCTATGTCTTTTTATTGGTAAATTTTCAATAACAATAATTGAATTAAAAAATAAATGTCATTTTCTATAGAATTAGGGAATGAGATGGGATTTTTTTCTGTGTCTCTTGCCAAACTATCAGTACCCCGATCAATCTGTACCCTGCCCCGTCCTTATACAGGTGGGTGATGACTCCTTTGGGAACAACTACATTGAAAACTTCCAGAAGAATCAGGTTTGCACAGGTAAAGTTCATTTTACTGTATTTTGTACAATAGAACATAGAACAATTCACATTGTTGGGCTGCGAGTGTCCGTGCAGGTTACCACCGCCCCAATAAGCTTCACTTATCCTTTTCATAATATTTGATAACCCACTCTATCTGTACAACATATCCTGCCCTACCTGTTATATGTCAGGGAGAGCGGCAGGGACATTCCCTCTTACCTGATTGGTTGGGACTTTATCTATCTCCATTTTATCACACTCCAAGTGGAGTGCTAGGTACTGCTCCCAGAAACTGAATACATAATACTCAAATATAATCCATAGCTAATAAAATAGATGTCACCCGTCAGCTTCAGGTATGGAGGAAGCCAATGTGGTTGCTTATATTTAACAACATTGTTACTGCTAGGCACCGAAGTCGCTGCTTAATTACCTAAATAAGACGCAAAAGTGTTTGTAATCGTTCCCTTGAAGTCTAACTTGATCCCATCTATGTTCAGGGCAGTAGAGAGCCTGGCCGGGCACAGGTACTATTCAGTAGGTGTGGCCTAATTGCGGGAGGCGTGGCCTTGAACCCTTAGAATAATATACAGAAAAAATAGCACTTTTAAGAACTTTCCTGGCCAAACTGCAGCCCAGCACACAGCAGCATGTGTTCGGTTGAGAAGCGCTGATAATGGGGGGGCCCCACTGGACCCCTCCCTCAGTCCTGGGCCCGGTAATTAGTACCACCCCCCCCCCCCCTGTTCTGCATAAGTGCACTGCACAACTCCACAGTACAGTAACGTCTGCCAGACACCGCTGCCTGTGCTTAGTGACTGTACACGTGGACCAGCTCAGCTTACACCTCTTCCCTGGGAGATTATCACCTTTACGTTGGAATGAAGTGAGTGAATGCCCCTCTGCAGTGTTCAGCACATCTGTTCCCTAGAACCCTGGGAATAAGTCAAGCGGTTTAGTTCTGACTTGGCTCCTGTTTCTTTGCTTGATGTGGTCTGTGCAGCTTTTCTGGACCAGCATCAGACACGTGGTTTAATATAACTATGATTATCCTCGTACTGTGCGTCCAACTCCACTTTACAGCTGTAGGAGGAGAAGTGCGCAGTGTTCCGTCCTCGCTAACTTGCTCTCTCTGTTTTCCGTTGCAGATTTTGTGGCTCAGACGGCAGCAGCGGCGACAGGAGCAGCCTCTATCATTGTGAACGCAGAAGGTGACCGAGAAAGGCCTGGTTCTCTAATGCTGTATGCTGTGATTCCATACAATGATCAAGCCACCAGAACACCCAGCTGAAGTGGGTTCTGGTACAGCGAATCGGCTGCGTCTAGATCAACAATCTGGTGGTTGACCACTCTTGGTTCAACGCATCCGAGTGATTGTCAATCTAGACACTGTCGATCCGTTGACCAGATATGGCTAAAGTGTCCTGACAATGTGAGGCACGAGGCGCGAATGCCTCATGTACTATTTGAGAAGAGGGATTGTCTTCTTCCAGTGTGTTCTGGTGACAAGTACCTTTGACATCAATAGATTGACATTGACAGAATTTTTACAATGGCAATGGTCAACACATGACAAGGTCTACGTGAGTTTTTCATGAATTTTTTTTCATACTTGTGACATCCACGCGGACTCCGATTGGGAATGGTAAAGTGACCCCTAAGCATGACGAGTGAAGCTCAGGTGTCAACATTGATTAAAGTGAAAATCACCGACTTTTTGCTGACAACCTGTTGACTTCTGACCTAGACCCTGTTGACCCTTTGTTCCACACCCATCTAGAACAGTCTATGACCGGTAGAGACTTATTGGTTGCTTTTGGCAATGACTCTCCTCTATCTTTATCTAAGGCTGGAAAAATTTGCCCTGAAGTGTGAATGACGCTTCCCAACTCTGTTTTCAACTTGTATGTGGTCATTAGGTCGGCCTTGTCTAGGTCAACAGTCATAAGGTCAACTACTATTGGTCAAAAGGTCACCATGAAAAAGATTGACATGGAAAAAGGTAGACATGAGTTTTTTTTTCCTGATTTTTTTTTCTAAAAAAAAAAAAAAATTGTTCATGCTTTGCCTTCCCAGTGGGCAGGTTTGGTATGGCGGCCCAACAGCCGGAATTCCGACAGTCAATATAACGGTATTGGAATCCCAACTGCTGGTACTAGGACAGGGGGTCGAACTCAAGTGCACGGACAAATCAATGCATTTCAGTCGTCGCTGTGAATACTAAGCCTTATGTCTCTGTGATGTCATTTCGTTAGGAGATCTGTAAGTCCTGACAATGGTTGTGATCTTAGGTAGGAGATCTGGAGTAGAGGAACCCGCAACAGACCTGACTGTGTCTGATATCCCAATGGGTACTTTACCTGACGGTTGGAATGCTGTAAAGATCCTTAATAACTGCTATACAGGACTCGCCACTGTCATTTGTACTTGTATAACCACTGTCCTGTATGGCCAGAAGATCTCAGGGTAAGGCGGCTTGGAGAGAGTCTGCACAGGGGCCGCTGTTATTAGTTTACATCTGTACACCTGAATATCATTAAATAAGACCATCGGACTGCAGGGATTGTGTGCTTTCACCTTATCTCTTTTATTTTGGGTAACAATACAGATAAAATATTATCCTGATGGAATGTGTTTCTCGCAGGTCAGAACGCGATTGTTATTGTTGCTGGGGCCAACTTGCTGCTGGATTCCGGGGACCTAGCGAGAGCCTCTGCGGCCATTTCTAGAGCCCGTGTGATGGTCTGCCAGCTGGAGATAAGCCCACAGGTGTCCTTGGAGGCCTTGAAGGTCGCCCACAGGAGCGGGGGTAAGATAATCAGAGGAACTCTTCTGCCTGAGGAGCACACAATGCAGTCATCCAAACACAGTCCATACACCTGCTCTCTGGATAGATATGAGCAGGGTCTAACACCTGTGATTGTGCTGAAGTAAACGCAGAGATAGGCAGGAAGTAGTAGGGGAGGAGCAAGAACAACTTGTAGCCAATAAGAACCTTAGGGGTCTATTAGTAAGCAATGGAGAGCGATAATGTACCATCACCTGTAAAATGGCAGTTGGGAGTTGATTGGCTGGTGCTTTCTCTCTCTCCAAGGCTTAAGATGGCCATACATCTACAGATTTAGGGGATTATTCAGCTTCCTAAATGTACTTACCAAGCGGTTAAATGCCCGCCTCCCTTCGCCGAGAAAATGGCTGCATGTGAATGGATTTGTTTGCTGACACATCCATTCATGATGTGGCCGTGCAAGCATAAAAACTTTCAATGGTCACCGACCACATAATGATTTTTTTCCGCCCGCTCGCAGATATAAGTCAGTCTGATCTGACTTTTATCTAGGCCGGAGATGGCCGGACAGGGGGCGGGTGCTGATGTCATGTGACGTCCACGCCTGTGTTCACATTGGGCCCTGCGATTTTCTGGGCGCACCAGCCATTTTTGTGAGCACACTGCCGTTTGGCAGTTTTCCAGCATTTTGAAGCTAATGGTCAACTGTCATCTGCTCTCATCTATTACCAGGTTTTTGGTCCAACCAGCCAGATCGGACAATAAATCTGTAAGGCCGGCTTTAATCATGGACCCTTCTACATAATGCGTGCATTTTGCACATACACAAGTAACTCCTAACTATAAATCAGCCCTAAAATAGGGTCGATTTCAGGCATCTGGCTCTGTTGACTACCCATGAGTCAGACCGCACCACCGCCTGTGCCGTAAGTCAAAGCAGATCTAGTTGGGGGTTAGTATTCTATGGAATCTGCACTTCTCCTTTTAGAACTTCTCAGGAAACAGAGAATGTGTTTTGATTCGCTGCCTGACGTTGGCATCTGCCAGGAAAAGGCATTTGCCGTTTATTAAGAAAAATCTGGAGGTTGTTTATGGAAAACAAGTCTGGTTCATTTGGTCTGATTAGCGCCAGCTTTACGCCCCGGATTCAGCCGACCTGTCAGACAGCCACGGAACTGGCACCACTTATTCAGATATGGTTCCGTGTATTTACCATTTTTCTCTAACACAGACACCGTATGTGGACAGCTCGGGTGCCGGACGGGGTCCCGACAGTCGGGATCCCGACAGTCATTAACCCGACGTCGGGATCCCAACTGTTAAAACACCGACGGCCGGGTTCCCGACGGTCGTTGGCTATTTTACCTCTATGGGGGTCCACCACCCCCATAGAAGGAGAATAGAATAGGTGGCGAGCGTAGCTCACCACCGTGCCCGCAGGTTTGAGAGCCCGCAAGGGGCTTTGTTGCACTGGCCACGCTGTCTGAGACCAGGCAGTCGGGATCCCGACGTCGGGATAATGACTGTCTGTAAATCATACCACACCCGACAGCTCCATGTGGCCTTGATGTTTTGGTCACAGTGCCTTATTCAGGGTGGACACCAACCATCACTCACAAGTTTCCATGAGCCTATCAAAATTTCTCCTTCACCTCCCCCCCCGCTGTCCTGTCCCCTGTTCCACAGCCCTACTCCGCTCTTTGGGGCAGTAGCACTGGATCATTATTGAGATCTGCACATGCGCGGTAACCAGGCAAAACCATGCTGCACTGCAGGTGGGTCATATACAGTATAACAGAGTTAGGTTTGGGTGTGGTGAGTTCAAACTGATCATCTAAATTGCACAGTAAAAATCAAGCAGCCAGTATTTACTCTGCACAGAAAGAAAATAACTCACCCAAATGTAACTCTCTCTGTGTTATGATTCTGGATGCTTAGGACAGCCACAGCGAACCCTACGCTACCTCTGTTGATCCGCCCTGAAGAATGACCAGTACCTGCAGATGCTAAGGCTTCACCTATAATTGCCAAGTTTGGAGGGGCGTATTAAGTCCGCCCCAACTCCGGTGCAACCAGGTCTTATGGTTGGACAAAGTACTGGTGATTCTTCAGGGGAATCCAAAAGGTAAAACTGGGTAACAGGGCCTGACTGGGGATGACACTAGCTAATGGCTCCTGAGCGAGTACCAGGAGACAAACAAAGTAAACAAAACAAGTAAGCAACCGCGGCTCAAACCAAGGACGACCTAGAACACAGCCAGAAGAACATTAATGAACCAGACAGAAGGGCAGGTGCCTGCAGAAACAGGAACTATCACCGGCGGGGCTGTGCTGACCTAAATCCCTTAAAAGGGCTTAGGGGTCCAATCACCTGAGCAGGATCAGCCCCCCAGACTAATGATCACAAGCTGCGGCAATGCATGCCCGGTCAGCTCCCCCCCCCCCCCCCCATAGTCCTGACAACTACTGGGCGAAAGTCATGATAGGGCTAAACCTGCTGGGGACGGAAGCCGTCTCAGCGTCCCTGGTTGCCGGCCTACCGGCACCTGAGACGCGACACAGGCTGACAGGAGCGACAGAACTCCCTGTCAGCCTGTGCACGGGGAAACGCTGCTGCTGCCACCGCTGAGTGTAGCTAACACTCTGCACACGTTACATCTACCCCACCTGCAGTGCAGCATGGTTTGTCCATTAGAGAAGGAGTTTTCTTTTGCAAACCAACCTGAATAACCCCCCTGGTTTGTTCTAGACACAGTCACAGTTTTTTTTTTATATTTGCTTTACTTACAAACATAGGCCCAGAGTTGTGTAAAGATTGTAGGAATGGGACACGGTCACTAGGTTGATCCTGGGACGGACGGTCGACACAAGGGACGGTCGACATGCATCTTTTTTTTTTTTTGAGCCAACATGTGCCGGCAGGCAGTATTTCATGCCCTGCCTTCCACTATGGAGCGGTGGGAGAATAGAACAGTGTGCCAAGCGCAACTAGTGACCGTACTTATACAGTGTCCATGTCGACATACCTTTTTGACTTTCGACCTTCCTATTGTTGACCTAATGCTTGTGTCGACCTTCTGACCTTAGCCATGTCAACTTATTTCAGGAGTCAACCTATGCCCTGTAGACTTTCAGTAGTCGACACACTGCATGTCAACCTAAAAATGGTCGACCCAATGACCCATACCAGCAGGAACAGACCCTCATTATAGTGTGTCTTTATTATGAAGGTTACAAACCGAATCCGTTTAAATGCAATTCCATTGCACTAAATAACCCAGGCTTATAAGTAGATATAAGTGCACAGTAGATAAGACCCATAAGGGCAGATGTCACTACATACAGTAGGTAGCATAGGAGCGGGTCACCATGCCAGCAGTCTCTGAGAGCACAGATGCTTTGGATTTAGGTTGCTCATTGGGCAATTTATAGAGTTACTGACTTGGAACAAGGACATCCAGCAGTTTCCTTTCCTGGAATGAGAGAGACTCATTTGAGAATTTTTGGAGGAGCAGATGTTCTGGATGACCTGTAAAAGTTGTGGTCTTCTTATGACCTCTGTGGCATAATTCCATAATTTTGGGTGTAAGGGGATAGAACTAAAATGTATTTTAACAGATTAAACTGTTTTATTTTCTACATTTATTTTATGCTTTTGATTTTAGTTAAAACCATTTTCAACCCGGCACCGGCCATATCTGATCTAGACCCTGCGTTCTTCACCCACTCGGACGTCTTCTGCTGCAATGAGAGTGAGGTGAGGCTGGGGATCAGTGTGCACTCAGGCTTGTAGTAGCGCTGTCAGTGTGATCAGCGCTGTGTAGCTTCTGTGCGAGGTTCCCACTCTCGTATCACTCACCTGAACGGTTTTCATCAAAACATATGATGCTTCATACTTTGGTTTTCATGTACTATAGAAAAAGTCGGGCGGGTTATCTTAACACTCTCTCTTCAGCGTTTCTTTATTTCGTTTGAATATGAAGAAGCGCTACTTCCTATTGTTCGTTGGAGTGTACTAATGTCTGGAGAACTAGGAATGAGCTAAGGGGGGTATTCAATCTGTGACGATATTTCCAACAGGTGGAAATATCGATGCTCGGCTATTAAATTCTGCCATTTCCGACAGCATTGAAGGCTGTCTGTTTTGACTATTTTCAATATTTAATCTGTTTTGTCGGAAACGGCCACAAATTGTTTAATACGCAGTAGTTTTCTGACAATCCGCGGCCATTTTTGACGATGAGCGGACTTTCCGACTTTCGACAGTTGGAACATTGAATTCTGACTGTCCAGTTAGTGTTGGAAGCCGGTAAAAACTAACAGGATTCCGACTGTCGGGACGTTTCCGACAGATTGAATCTCGGATTGAATACCCCCCGAAGTCTCTCTATTACACACTCGCACTCGCACTCATACTCTTTCTCCCTCTCTCCCTTTCTCATAGTCATTCACTCACTATTTCTCACTCACTCTCCGTATCGATTACACTCTCTCACTCTCTTATTTTTCCACCCTCTCACTGCCTCCCATTCCCTTGTGGGATATAACCATATAATAGTCCGAGTTTGCCTGAGGTGTGGGATGCCGGCTGAGTTCTGACATCTTTTTAAAGCAGCAATCATTTGCAAGGAAAAACCACGCCTACTGAATGATTGCCGCTTTAAGAAGACGTCTGAGTTCGGTCAGCATCCAGCACCCCTGGCAAACACATCCTCTCGCATGCTAGGGAAAGGATTTGGCCAGCGGGGGCATACACGCAGCCTAGTGAACAGGTCTGACTGGGATAGGGTCATTGGGTCAACACCATTAGGTTGACATGAGCATTGGGTCAACATGGGCAAGGTCGACCGTCAAAAGGTCGACATAGGGGTTTTCACTGATTTTTGAGCCGACGTGCCAGCAGTATTTCATGTCCTACCATCCACTAGGGTGTGGTGGGAGAATAAAATAGTGTGCTGAGCGTAGCGAGGCACCATCTTCAAAGCATGGCGAGCACAGCGGTACTACGTTTCAGTGTTCATGTCGACGGTGTCGACATTTGGGTAAATTTTTTTTTTTTTTTTTTAGAAATCCCCTGTCGACCTTTTGACTTTCGACCTTGCTTGTGTCGACCTAATGTCATGTCGACCTACACCCATGTCGACCTAGACCAGGGCTGGGCAATTGCGGCCCTCCAGATGTTGAGGAACTACACATCCCAGCCTGCCTTGCATCAGTTTCAGCATGGCCACATAGCAAAACTAATGCAAAGCATCCTGGGATGTGTAGTTCCTCACACTGGAGGGCCGCAATTGCCCAGCCCTGACCTAGACCCATGTCGACTGTTCTGCATGTCAATCTAATGGTGTCAACCCAATGCATGCCGACCGTTCTGCTGTAGACCTAATGATCCATACCCGTCTGAATCATGCCCAGAGTGAGAGGAGGGAGGGAGAGTAAGAGCGTGAAAGAGACTTTCACTCACTCTTTCTTTCTCACTCTCATTCGCTTTCACTCGCTCGCTCGCTGACCCTCTCTCTCCCTCCCACTCTCTATCTCACTCTCTCTCCCTCCCTCCCTCTCACTCTCTCTCTCTTATTTTCCAGGCGGAGATTCTGACCGGTATCCCGGTGAGTGGGGCTGGAGATGCAGGAAAGGCCGGCCTGGTGCTGCTGGACCGCGGCTGTAATCTGGTGCTGGTGACATTGGGAGGGGAAGGATGTGTGATTGTATCAAAGGACGAGCCGACGGCCAAGCACATAGCGACACAGAAAGTGCCGGCTGTGGACACTACGGTACGACCTCTGTCTCATACTTTATTGGGTTATAGATCCGTCTGTTGGTAGATTTATTAAGCTCGTTAATGCGCTAGGAGTTCATCTCATAACGGCTAAGTGCCAATGAAATAATGTTAATGACATTAATATGAATTTTATATAGAACAACAGGAAACAAGAACTTTATGGAAACTGCTTTTAATGTATATTATATTGTGACATGTTAGCGTTTCCCAACAGTGACATCTGCCGATTATGAATCAATGGTTAGATACAATCTCTAGTAGAGTGTACAGGAAAGTGCAGATAGAGCAGCCTGTGTTGTCCACAGCGCTAGCACTCCTCGGTGCTGTGTCATTCAGTGATGTGTTGGCAGGTTTGAAAGACACAGCAGTGGTGAATTTACCTACACTTCTAAAAACAAAGAGGTGTTGTTGCTCATATCAACCAATCAGATTATATCTGTCATTTGGCTTTTGCAGCCTAGAAAATGCTAGACAGAATCTGATTGGCTGCTAAGGGCAACCCTGCCTCTTTTTATTTTTAAAATGGTCTGCCGCTGTTTTGTTTAAATTCGAGATTTGGGGACGTTTATGAGCTGACACACAGGAAAGCCGATGGTGTTTGCAGCAGTTAGACGCCAGATCACCAGTTATAATCCCTGTGATCCAATGTTCTCACCAAACAAATGAACTACCCGGGTAATATTGCATCTTTATATTAGTGGGCAGAAGAGGGCCCCCTGCTGGTCACTACACCCAATCTCCAAGTGGTTACATAGACTCAGCGATATATTAAGTTCCTTTCTAACCTGTAATTACTGACAGCCCCTCTCCGAGTCTCCGAGAGACCAGCTAAAATTACAGCTCGCTGACATTTCTGTTCCAAATAAGTTATTTTAGTGGGATTAGCAGCCTCCGTGGGTTACGTGTGAGGAACAGGCCAGCCTAATACACTTCCAGGCCTGATCTATTAACCGCGTGTTCCTGTAACGGCTGTCATTGTGTGGGTTGTGTGCTGTTATTTCTGGATCCTCATCGCGGATGCACGGCACTTTTTGTATCCTTGCCTCGAAGTGTTTGGTTAGCGTTTATGCTAGGTATGGTAGCTTATCCTTCCTTATTGCTTCCGTAAATAGCTGGTAAATATATTAGAGGTGTAATTATAGATATATAAATGAAGTGAAGTGTATCCTTTATTACGTATAAATCATCCTACATAGCTTAGACTTCCTGCACCTCAGGAACTAGACCACTCCTTACAGAACTAGGGAGTTTTCTTCCTTAGATGTGCCCATATTCTGGCTGAATGTCCTTCATAAATGAAAGGACTATACTCTCTGGGAAATGGCAGGGTTCCAACTCCTCCTACCAGGGGTGGCCAAACCTGTCCTCGAGATCTACCAACAGACCATGTTTTCCAGACTACCTGTAGATCTGTAGAATGGGTCTGTTAGGAATGAGTGCAGCACACATTTGAAAATGTGACAGATAGTAATGACTACATCTGTGCACCAGCTAGGTGGTCTGGGAAACGTGACAGTTAGTAATGACTACACCTGTGTCCCAGCTAGGTGGTCTGGTCACATTTTCCAGACCACCTAGCTGGTGCACAGGTATAGTCATTACTAACTGTCACATTTCCCAGACCACCTAGCTGGTGCACAGGTGTAGTCATTACTAACTCACATTTCCCAGACCACCTAGCTGGTGCACATGTGTAGTCATTACTAACTGTCACATTTTCCAGACCACCTAGCTGGTGCACAGGTGTAGTCATTACTGTCACGTTTCCCAGACCACTTAGATTGGCACAGGTGTAGTCATTACTAAGTGGTCTGGGAAACGTGACAGTTAGTAATGACTACACCTGTGCCCCAGCTAGGTGGTCTGGAAAATGTGACCGTTAGTAATGACTACACCTGTGCACCAGCTAGGTGGTCTGGGAAATGTGACAGTTAGTAATGACTACAGCTGTGCACCAGCTAGGTGGTCTGGGAAATGTGACAGTTAGTAATGACTATACCTGTGCACCAGCTAGGTGGTCTGGGAAATGTGACAGTAATGACTGCACCTGTGCTCCACCTAAGTGATCTAGAAATCCTGAACTGTTGGTAGATCTTGAGTACCGGTTTGGCCAGCCCTACCCTAGAGGATCTGTACTGCTCATGCTCCGGTCTCCTTCTGCGTGATCGCTCACAGTCCCTGCCCTCCTTAGCTGCAGCATGATGGACATGTGGCATTTGGGGGGTGAAACCAGAGTCGTGTCAGAGACCAGTCTACCAAACAGGGAAATGTCACCTGCATTTATTACAGGCAGACTGGCTGAGCATTTCTGTTAATTATATGTAAGCAAAGCTGACTCGGGTGGCTCCGCCATCACGCATTGTAGATCATCGTCCCGTTTTATGTGCTGTACATTGTATAGTATGTACGCAGGACCACACGATATGCTGGACACTGTTCAACATGTTGATTGAATAGTGCAGGGGTTCTCAAACTCGGTCCTACACAGTTCACATTTTCCAGGACACCTGGCAGGTGCACAGGTGCCTTCATTCCTCATTGACACATTTTAAGGGATACACAGGTATTGTTCGGAATATTCCTGCCTGTGTTACTAGTACCCTGTTGGTTGCTGCAGACGGTGCGTGAAGAGGAACTTCATTCCACAACCTGGAGTCCTGCACATGCCTCTCTCGGAACTCAACCCGGGTCCAGCATATCTCAGCGTGTGACGATCGATAGATAGATAGATAGATACATAGATTAGATAGATAGATCGATAGATAGATAGAATGTTAGCACTTTTCTTAGGAAATCCCGGCACTGGTAGCTGCTTGGATGTGATGAAACCTTTATTACAGAGGCGCTGGTAGATGGATGGGAACACAATGAATTACAGATGACCTCTAAGCAGGTATTAAGTCATGTTCAGACCAATCACTTCTGCATTCCTCTTCTCCCTGAGTTTTGTGGTGTAACAGTTCTGTCCCTGGGGGATGATAACGCTGAGGACGGTGACTAATCGCACATTTCTGCCGATCAGCAAGAGTTAGTTCTGTGGTTTAGCCCCACTCTTCAGATTCCTCAGTTCCATAATGTAGCCAGCGCAGATGGAGCAGCCTTTGTTTGATGTCTGTGTCTCACTAGTAGGTGGACGCAGATGGCACAGAAGCACCAGGAGTTATTGCAGTGCGGGATAGTAAATCCTGAGTGTTTGCACTCAGCCATCACACTCCTCACCCACTCCTGCTATTGTATCATCGCTGGTCCCAACCTGTAATAGGATTCCTCATCCCATCGCTGGTCCCAGCCAGTAATAGGACTCCTCATTCCATCGCTGGTCTGAGCCAGTAATAGGACTCCTCATCCCATCGCTGGTCTGAGCCAGTAATAGGACTCCTCATCCCATCGCTGGTCTGAGCCAGTAATAGGACTCCTCATCCCATCGCTGGTCCCAGCCAGTAATAGGACTCCTCATCCCATCGCTGGTCCCAGCCAGTAATAGGATTCCTCATCTCATCGCTGGTCCCAGCCAGTAATAGGACTCCTCATCCCATTGCTGGTCCCAGCCAGTAATAGGACTCCTCATTACATCGCTGGTCCCAGCCAGTAATAGGACTCCTTATCCCATCGCTGGTCCCAGCCAGTAATAGAACTCCTCATCCCATCGCTGGTCCCAGCCAGTAATAGGATTCCTCATCTCATCGCTGGTCCCAGCCAGTAATAGGATTCCTCATCCCATCGCTGGTCCCAGCCAGTAATAGGACTCCTCATCCCATCGCTGGTCCCAGCCAGTAATAGGACTCCTCATCCCATCGCTGGTCCCAGCCAGTAATAGGACTCCTCATCCCATCGCTGGCCCCAGCCAGTAATAGGATTCCTCATCTCATCGCTGGTCCCAGCCAGTAATAGGATTCCTCATCCCATCGCTGGTCCCAGCCAGTAATAGGACTCCTTATCCCATCGCTGGTCCCAGCCAGTAATAGGGCTCCTCATCCCATTGTTGGTCCCAGCCAGTAATAGGACTCCTCATCCCATGGCTTGTCCCAGCCAGTAATAGGACTCCTCATCCCATGGCTTGTCCCAGCCAGTAATAGGACTCCTCATCCCATGGCTTGTCCCAGCCAGTAATAGGACTCCTCATCCCATCGCTGGTCCCAGCCAGTAATAGGACTCCTCATCCCATTGTTGGTCCCAGCCAGTAATAGGACTCCTCATCCCATTGTTGGTCCCAGCCATTAATAGGACTCCTCATCCCATCGCTGGTCCCAGCCAGTAATAGGACTCCTCATCCCAACTCATACATCTGCAGCTTACTGTTGGGCACGCCATGTGGCAAATACCAATCCAGGCGGCCATGCCTTATTACCCTGGGTGCCATATAAATGCCAGTTCTAGTGGCAGAACGATCAACATCATGAAACTATACAGGGGCAACCTCCTATGTATCTTATTATAAGAAAATAAAGATAATACTTTTATTAAGGGGGGGAGCTATCAAGGATAGGTGTTGCCTATAGCAACCAATCAGATTTTATAGAATGTACTAGATGAAGAATAGCTAACATCTAATTGGTTGCTAAGAATCGCTCACACTTGAATGACTCATTCATTTAGGATTCTTCTCCTATTACAGATTATTGCGGGAGATGGGTCCAGATATAAAGTGAGTTGCCCATAGCAACTAATTGGCTTCTAAAGGCCCCCCATGCCTAGGCAACTGACCTGCAAATTGGGCTCTTTTCCTTTATTTGCTTTGATCAACCGCATGAAGAGAACCCGAACTGCAGTTGAATGACAGCAGATGGGATGCGCGGTCCCATGCGCGTCGCACCGGCTGCACAAGCAATGTCTTGTACTGGATTACATCTTCCCCATTGCGCGGGATTACGCAGGATGACCGTCAGTTCGGTATATTGCTTAGCTCGGTTCCGGAATTTCATCGGACACCTACTGGGGTCCAAGGCCGTTCTCCTAGCTGTGTAACATAAGCCACCTCGGTGAGAGTTTGGACAACACACGGGGCCCATAGGATTTTAGGAGCCCGTCCCTGCAATCTGCATCGCCCAGTACCAGTGGGGACTGCGGGCGTGTTGACTCCCTCGCTGATCGGGGCGGGACAATCTGTAGCCCATAGGCTACATCTCAGAATGGCTGTAGCCCAGGGACCTGATGCCATGCTGCCTGATATCTATACATTGGGCAGTACCGCATGCCACATAGAAATGGGATGCGGCCACTTGTCGACATACCGCTAAAAGTCAACAGGGCTTTCGTTGACACATGAGATAGGTCGACATGGCTAAGGTCGTCAGGGTTGGAAGATCGACACCAGCGTTAGTCGACAATAGGAAGGTCGACAGTCAAAATGACGACATGAGTTTTTTTGAGCCGACAAGTGCCGACAGGCTCTGTTTCATACCCTACTATCCACTAGGGCGTGGAGTCATGTCGACCTTTCGTTTATCGACCTAATGTTTGTGTTGACCTTCCAACCCTCTCGGCCGTAGCCATGTTGGCCTAATTCATGTGTCGACCTAAGCCCCGTTGACCTTTAGTGGTCAACCTAATGTATGTCGACAGTCATACAGTTGCCCCTATGACCCATACCCCTATAGAAACCTATGGGGGTGAGGCTGCCGGCAGGGCAGCAGGGATCGGTGATTCCTGCAGTGGTTCCTCAGGGGTACTTAATCTTTGCGGCTAATCCCCGAAAACGGGTGTTTTGGGGGAATTAGCCGCAATTATTTAATAGTACTAGGTGATTCATCGCACCCTACGGGCGCTCTTCACACTGGTGTAAGGGGCTGCGCCCCCTTAATTTGTGAACATTTGTATATGAGAAAGATGGTTAGAATTGTATGAAAGATGGCCTGTATTGCAACTTGAGTTATAGGTGAAATGTGTTAAATAGAGAGCATATGATGTGGAAGGGGGTGTGTATTGTTTTGTTTAATTAAAAAGCGGTTACAGAGTAAGATGTACATTGATAGTGTGGATGGTACAGTGACATTTGTGGGTGTGGGGGGGGGGGGGGCTGTGTGTGCGTGTTGTTTAGGTGTGTGTGTGCAATAGTATAGTAGGGTGTTTCTGAGTCAGCAGCTCCCCACTGGCGGAGGTCACGACACAGAAAAACAGGAGGCTGGGTAGTGATAGGGGTGTGTGGGCATAAGGGGGACTAAAGAGGAGGGTGGGAGATACTGTGCAGCTTCTGCCAGTGGGTGAGGGTCCAGTGTGGCAGTACAGGAGTACAGGATGGTGGCCCTGAGTCAGTGTCTCCTCCTACTGGGTGGGAGTTAGGGTGCATGAGAGCAGGAGGCTGGGCTATGAGGCATGATAGGGGCATGTGGGCAAAACAGCGTCAGCGACTCCCCAGTGGTGGAAGTTACGGGGAATCAAGGGAGGGAGGGGGCGCAGGTGTCGGCGAATCGCGGGAGAGGGCGGGGGTCCGCAAAGCGTGGGAGGGGGCATGAATTGCGCGAGGGGGGGTTGCGAATCGCGGGAGGGGGGGTGCACGGGGCGCGATGAATCACCTAGTTGGTTATATATTCTTGTAGAAGGATGGTAGGATGTTGCTGTCATTCAGAATGCATTTACATAAACAGTAATAGTAGCAGTAAAAGGTCTGACTTAAAACACCTACAGTAAAACAGAACAGGTGTTATATATTATACAAAGAATTGGTTGATGATGTCTAGGTTGACGTGCAAAAAATCAACACAGAAAGTGCAACACATGTAAATGTTGACATAAGTGTGGCACTTCATCGGTGTCCATGTCGACACATGAGAATGAATATGAAAACATTCAAAAAAAGAAAAATAAATCTTCAAAAACTCATGTCAACCTTTTTCATTGTCGACCATAGCCGTGCCAGTGTTTTGCATGTGCCATTTAATCCTGGGGTTGCCATGAATCGCGCGTGGGGGTGGAGGGAGGAGGTGAGGGGTGTCCGCGAATCACGGGAGGAGGGGTCGTGGGTGGATGCGGTGAATTGCGGGAGGGGGAGTCGCGGGGGGGGGGGGTTGCTGCGAATCGTGGGATGGGGGGGCGCGGGGGGTTGCAGTGAATCGCGGGGGCGGGGGGGTTGTCGCAGGGGCATACCCAACATGACCCTCTCTGGGAGGGACACATTGCTCTGTTTCTGGACTTTCTTCTTAATTTATGGACTACCATCACCTGTGCTTAAACACCTTTCTTATCAATTACCTTGTTTAAAACAGGTGATGACAATCATAAATTAAGATGGAAGTCCAGAAACAGAGCATTCTGTCCCTCCTGGAGAGGGTCATGTTGGGAGGTATGGAGGTATGGTGTGTCTGGTGAGTAGCTGTGTCTTTGCTGTGTAACATGGAGAGGCAGAGGGTGTCTGGCACTGTCTGTGGGCTCACTGGGCTGGTTCTCTGTCATGTGAGTCAATCATGTGAGTCAGAGGCTCCACCCAGAGTTACAGCTCCAGACACACTTTGAGTGACAGATGTAGCCAAATATATAAGAGATATGGGCCCCATAGAGAGATGAGCATTGCTGGACCACTATAGACTAATGCCTAGGGCTGACTGCAGCAAGGGGGGTAGAAGGGGACGGCTGGAGGAATGGCATCCTAGGCCTCAGTGCCAGTGAGGAGAAGGGGCCACCAGGAGACCATGTGACCTTTCCCAGCAGCATGCGAGCAATGCTTGGTAGTGGGCACCACATGGGTCCTGCCGGCTGAATCATGTGACACTCCAGCCAAGTCATTTCCTGTATCCCAGTGTATCCAATTGTACCCAAATCTGCAATTTGCAGCCTCAGAATGTTTGTGATATTTAATCATTACCAAACAGGACAGGCTTGGTTTTGGTTACCAGAGGTTTTACATTAAATTGGAATAAAGAACACGTTATTTGGATGAGGTCATCCTGATATCTAGACTTAAGGACATGTGGAGACTAGCTCTCCCTGGCAGGCTGACAATACTGGCATGTTCCAGGACGGCCGATGTCTGGCAGAGCATTAGTAGGTGGCCTGGGGTTCAAAACTTGATCAAATGAGCTGCTTTACGTCCGCCAGTCTCCCAGGTCTGTATTTAATAAGAGTATTGTGTCACTGCCCTGCCCAGGCTGCATTTACCCTCCACCACCGAACTGGGTCAGGTAACTCTAAAGGATATAACGTGGCGCTGTATAGAGAACGAGGCACATCAGTCCCTGCCCCATTGGAGCTTACAGTCTACCACGCCCAGGGAGAACAAGAAAACCCCACACAGATCTCCATAGTTGGAATAGATGTCATGAGCTCCTCACTGCAAGGCACACATACTAACCACTGTGCCACAGTGTTGAGTTTAGAGTTAGAGTTGGGAAAAGGTTTGGTCTGTTGTAGCCAAGGTTACAGCGGTGGAGCTGGAGGTACGGACCGGTAGTTAGAACAGCAAAGGTTGGGTCACAAAAGTGTTTCTTGTAACAGACACGGACACGGCTGGAGTAGCCGGTAGGTGCAGGGCAGGAGCTGTATGTCTGGGTATGGGTCATTCAGGTCGACCAACTGTAGCTTGACATCCATTGGGTCGACACCTGAAATAGGATGACGGAGCTAAGGTTGGAAGGTCGACACAAGCATTATGTCGAGATGGCAATGGCTGACGCATGAAAAGGTCAACGTGAGGTTTTAACTACTTTTTTTATGTTTTACCACACACGTGGACTCTGGGAAGGGTAAAGTGAAACGCTACACTAATTGGGGGGGGGGTGCACGTGCTCAGGTGTCAACAGTGACACCCAAAAAAACCTGGAAAACTCAATGTTCAACTTTCATGTATGGACATTTTCCATGTCGACCTTTTTCTCGACTTTATCTCTCTTCATTTTATCTCTCTCCAAACATTGGGGCAGATGTATTAAGCCTTTAATAAATTTTTTTGTTATAATCCCATTTTAGGAATAAAGGGGGTGATTCAGGTTGGTTGGTAAGCAGCGAACGCCTACGCTGCACAAATGCTGCATGCAGATGGATGGGTTCGCTAGCACATCCATTCGGGTGCGGCCGTACAGGCGAAAAATCTTTCAGTGGTCGCCGACCAACGAGCGTTTTTTTTTTGCCCGCTCGCTGGTAAGTCGGTCACCTTTCCTTGGTAATTAATATCTGTATCCGTATATTAACCACAGAACAATTGTAAGTTCTCTTTATGTAACATGCAGCTCTCACTATGGGCGAGATGCGCCAAACATAAAATACCGTAAAAATCCCGTTTTCGGGGTGGTTACCGCATTTTCATCTGCAGCAAAGCCCCAGCGCCGGGGCTTCGCTGCGGGGGGTTACACCTGTTCTAGATGGCGTAGCCCCATAGAAGCCTATGGGCTTCCCTTCGCGTCCCCCGCCGCACCGCTCCCCCCCCCCCTCACCTGTGTCCGGACAGCCTCCTGCTTTGCTGCCTGGACCAGTGACCTCCTCCCTGCATGGGAAGGTCGACAGTCAAAAGGTCGAAATGAGTTTCTCTTTTTTTTGAGCCGACATGTGCCGACATACGCTACCATCCACTACGGCGTGGTGGGAGAATAACAAAGTGTGCCGAGCACAGCGAGCTATGCGAGGGGATGCGGTAAACTTAGGTGTCCATGTCGACTGTCGACCTAATGCTTGTTTCGACCTTCCAACCCATGTCGACCTATTTCAAGTGTATTTATAAGCCCTGTTGACCTTCAGTGGTCAATCTAATTCATGTAGGTTGGGATCGTTTGGGCTACAGCTAGTTGGTCGACAAGCATTAGGTCGACACCGTTAGGTCGACATGGGAAAAGGTCAACATGGTGAAAGGTGGACATGGGACAAGGACTGTCGACCTATTGCTTGTGTCGATCTAGACCCATGTCGACCTATCCCCATGACTATTTAACAGTGTCAACCCAATGCTTGTCGACCAACTTGCTGTAGACCCAATGACCGTATCCCATTCATGTCGACCTTCATGCAGTCAACCCTATGCCCCATCCCCCTGCCAGTGGTACTAGTGCCGGTGTAGCGTAGTGCCAGAGCATCTCTGGAAGATGACAGCAGACGTGGGTCAGTACTCAGACGTGGGTCAGTGAGTAAATACAATGGGCCAGTGTCCTGCTGGGAAGCACCGTCTCTCATATGTGCAGAGAACTGCTGAGAACACAGAGAACTGTCAGGACACAGAGTTAGTAACGGAGAGAGCATGAACTTCATACGGTTTCCAGCTGTGTAATAAAACTTCTTGTCTCTCTCTGCAAAGGTGGCAGTCCCTGGACCACCCAGAAATAATTGCAGCCTCATCCTCACCCAGCCAGCGTCCTCATTGCTGTAGATCCGTCCCCACCTCCGACTGCAGCGCAGACTGGGCCCACACTCTCCAGCTCCTGATGAAAAGTCTAATTAAATACAAATAAAAGGCCTCACAGGAGAAATTCCGCCTGTGGTTATACAGCGCTGTGGGCCACACAGGGACGGCGTTGCATTGCAGAACATCCATTAATCCTGCATTGCGGCCCTTTATACACTAGACGTTCCCTTCTGCTTGTCCCTATATAATAGGTTTATATCGCACGATTGTCAGGGGAGCTGCAGTCGCGTCTCTTTCCCTCCCGTCCTCACTCCGCGGGGTATACAGTATGTACTAAAGATTGATTTCATGTTCTTTATCAATTTAGCATATTAAAAATGTATTCAATGTAAAAATCGACCAAACCGCCCACCAGCAAACATCGATGTTTCCTAGAGTGTTCAATGAACATCGGAGATTTACTACCAGTCAATGTGCAAAATCGATGCAAAAAAACGACCAGACAATAGACTAATAAGTGACGGGCGTTTTTCAGTTCTGAAACACATTGTATTGCCGGACGCTGTGCCGGTGTTACTGCAATGCAATGATATTGGTGCGATGTGCATGCAAATGCTTCGCACTGCGCCAGTGATTACCCTCAGTAAAAAAATGTGTCGGTCTCTCTACTCTAGCTCAGTTCATGCCCCTCTTTGTACACTGTAGCTCAGACCATTCCCCTGCTCTGCACTCTAGCTCAGGTCATGCCCCCGCTCTACACTGTAGTTTGTCACGTGCCCTCTCTGCACTCTAGCTCAGGGTATAACCTCCCTCTCTACACTGTAGCTCAGACCATTCCCCTGCTCTGCAGTCTAGCTCTGGTCATGCCACTGCTCTACACTGTCATTTATGTCATGTACCCTCTCTGCACTCTAGCTCAGGGTATAACCTCCCTCTCTACACTGTAGCTCAAACCATACCCCCGCTCTACACTAGTTTATGTCATGTGCCCTCTCTACACTGTAGCTCAGATCATGGCCTCCACTCTACACTCTAGCTACTCTACCCTCTAGCTCATGTAATGTCTCTACACTGTAGCTCAGGCTATGCCATCCTCTCTACACTTTAGCTTAGGCCATGCCATCCTCTCTACACTCTAGCTCAGGCCATGCCATCCTCTCTACACTCTAGCTCAGGCCATGCCATCCTCTCTACACTCTAGCTCAGGCCATGCCATCCTCTCTACACTGTAGCTTAGGCCATGCCATCCTCTCTACACTGTAGCTCAGGCCATGCCATCCTCTCTACATTGTAGCTCAGGCCATGCCATCCTCTCTACACTGTAGCTCAGGCCATGCCATCCTCTCTACACTGTAGCTCAGGCTATGCCATCCTCTCTACACTCTAGCTCAGGCCATGCCATCCTCTCTACACTCTAGCTCAGGCTATGCCATCCTCTCTACACTGTAGCTCAGGCCATGCCATCCTCTCTACACTCTAGCTCAGGCCATGCCATCCTCTCTACACTGTAGCTCAGGCTATGCCATCCTCTCTACACTGTAGCTCAGGCCATGCCATCCTCTCTACACTGTAGCTCAGGCCATGCCATCCTCTCTACACTGTAGCTCAGGCCATGCCATCCTCTCTACACTGTAGCTCAGGCCATGCCATCCTCTCTACACTGTAGCTCAGGCCATGCCATCCTCTCTACACTGTAGCTCAGGCCATGCCATCCTCTCTACACTCTAGCTCAGGCCATGCCGTCCTCTCTACACTCTAGCTCAGGCCATGCCGTCCTCTCTACACTCTAGCTCAGGCTATGCCGTCCTCTCTACACTGTAGCTCAGGCCATGCCGTCCTCTCTACACTCTAGCTCAGGCCATGCCGTCCTCTCTACACTCTAGCTCAGGCTATGCCGTCCTCTCTATACTCTAGCTCAGGCCATGCCGTCCTCTCTATACTTTAGCTCAGGCCATGCCGTCCTCTCTACACTGTAGCTCAGGCTATGCCTTCCTCTCTACACTGTAGCTCAGGCTATGCCATCCTCTCTACACTGTAGCTCAGGCCATGCCATCCTCTCTACACTGTAGCTCAGGCTATGCCATCCTCTCTACACTGTAGCTCAGGCCATGCCATCCTCTCTACACTGTAGCTCAGGCTATGCCATCCTCTCTACACTCTAGCTCAGGCCATGCCATCCTCTCTACACTCTCTAGCTCAGGCCATGCCATCCTCTCTACACTCTAGCTCAGGCCATGTCCCCCCTTTCTACACTCTAGCTCAGGCCATGTCCCCCCTTTCTACACTCTAGCTCAGGCCATGTCCCCCCTTTCTACACTCTAGCTCAGGCCATGTCCCCCCTTTTTACACTCTAGCTCAGGCCATGTCCCTTCTCTCTACTATCTGGCTCAGGCCATGTCCCCCCTCTCTGCCCTGTGGCTCAGGTCATGGCCTCCACTCTACACTCTAGCTACTCTACACTCTAACTACTCTACACTCTAACTCATGTAATGTCTTTACACTCTAGCTCAGGCCATGTCCCCCCTTTCTACACTGTAGCTCAGGCCATGTCCCTCCTCTCTACTCTCTCGCTCAGGCCATGCCATCCTCTCTACACTCTCGCTCAGGCCATGCCATCCTCTCTACACTCTCGCTCAGGCCATGCCATCCTCTCTACACTCTCGCTCAGGCCATGCCATCCTCTCTACACTCTCGCTCAGGCCATGCCATCCTCTCTACACTCTAGCTCAGGCCATGCCATCCTCTCTACACTGTAGCTTAGGCTATGCCATCCTCTCTACACTCTAGCTCAGGCCATGCCATCCTCTCTACACTCTAGCTCAGGCTATGCCATCCTCTCTACACTCTAGCTCAGGCCATGTCCCCCCTTTCTACACTGTAGCTCAGGCCATGTCCCTTCTCTCTACACTGTAGCTCAGGCATTGTCCCTCCTCTCTACACTGTAGCTCAGGCATTGTCCCTCCTCTCTACTCTCTGGCTCAGGCCATGTCCCCCCTCTCTGTCCTGTGGCTCAGGTCATGGCCTCCACTCTACACTCTAGCTACTCTACACTCTAACTACTCTACACTCTAACTCATGTAACTTCTTTACACTGTAGCTCAGGCCACGCCATCCTCTCTACACTCTTGCTCAGGCCATGTCCCCCCTTTCTACACTGTAGCTCAGGCCATGTCCCTCCTCTCTACTCTCTCGCTCAGGCCATGCCATCCTCTCTACACTCTAGCTCAGGCCATGCCATCCTCTCTACACTCTAGCTCAGGCCATGTCCCCCCTTTCTACACTGTAGCTCAGGCCATGTCCCTCCTCTCTACTCTCTCGCTCAGGCATGTCCCTCCTCTCTACACTGTAGCTCAGGCCATGTCCCTCCTCTCTACACTAGCTCAGGCCATGCCCCCCCTCTCTACACTGTAGCTCAGGCCATGTCCTTCCTCTCTGCACTTTAGCTCAGGCCATGCCCCTACCGCCGTGCTCTACACTATCTCAGACGTCCACCTTTCTACTCTGTAGCTCAGGTCATGATCCTTTTGCTGCACTCTAAACCAGGCTATGCCCTGCTCTCTGCACTGTAGCTCATGTAATGTCCCCCCTCTCTGCACTGTAGCTCATGTAATGTCCCCCCTCTCTACACTGTAGCTCCGGCCATATCCCCCCTCTCTATACTCTAGCTCAAGCCATGTCCCCACTCTCTAGCTCAGGCCATGTCCCTCCTCTCTACACTGTACCTCAGGCCATGCCCCCCCTCTCTACACTCCACCTCAGGCCATGCTCCCCCTCTCTACACTCTAGCTCAGGCCATGCCCCCCCCCCCCCTCTACATTCAAGCTCATGTAATGTCCCCCCTCTCTACACTGTAGCTCAGGCCATGCCCGCCCCTCTCTACACTGTAGCTCAAGCCATGTCGCTCCTCTCTACACTGTAGCTCAGGCCATGCCCACCCTCTCTACCCTCTAGCTCAGGCCATGTCCCTCCTCTCCACACTGTAGCTCAGGCCATGCCCCCCTCTCTACACTCCACATCAGGCCATGCTCCCCCCTTTCTACATTGTAGCTCAGGTCATGCCCTCCCCCCTCTACATTCTAGCTTAGGTCATGCCCCCCCCCCTACACTCCACCTCAGGCCATGCCCCCCCCCCCTCTACACTCTAGCTCAGGCCATGCCCCCCTCTCGACACTATAAATCAAGTCATGCCCCCCTAATCTCTCCTATCCTTCCTGTCCAATACCCCTACCTTCCTGCTATTGTTATTGCCTAGTCTCATCTTCCTCAGATTCCCCTAAGGAGCACTGTCTGACCTTCCCTCTTCTACATTTCAAGTTTTTACGGCCAGGGTCTTTAATAATATACCGCAAACTTGCAGCTTGGACTTCTCATTCAGGATCTCCCTGAGTGGAACTCCAAAAAGACAGTAAGTTTGGATCATCTGTGAAATCTATCCTGTAGGTGCTAATCATAGTGGCCAAATTTTACCAAGAGCCCTCCGGAGGGGGTCAAACTCCCTGAGGAGCGAATCCCAGCCCACTGCACTGTACGGCATGTGGAGGGTTGGCACACTCTTTCGGGATGGCAGACGTGCCCAGTGACATTCGGGAGACTTGGTAAGTAATATGGTAGTACAAGTATAAGGTGCTAAAAGTATAGCCACAAAAATGTCTAATCAGCAACATCGCAAACATTATGGGCAAAAACAAGCGCTGGTAACATCATAGAGGAAGAGGAGCATTGTCCCCAGTCTGAGGATGTTTACGCGAATCATCCACCACTTGTGCTGAACTGTGACAGCTGGGCAGCGCAGAGATGTTTTTCTGCTGACACTAAGTGGACATTTATCATGGGAGAGTCGGCAGTTGTGGGCTGCGAGGCAGCAGGTTCCAGAGCAGCTGTTGTTTTGGAGGTGAGCATCTAACCCACAGGACATCCAGCTAATCCCCGCTCCTGCGATTACTCATCCCAGGTCCAGGTCCCATACTGTAACCATACAAAGTGAGCTGGGTCAGCAGGATTCGCTAGCCACATAAACTTATGTTATTGCCGTACAGAGCAGTGTATTCAGATCGCGGAGAACCAATATCCCCTTTTTCAGCAAAAGCATTTCTACACATAATATTTTCCATTTGTTTCTTTTTTTTTTTCATTATGGCCACACCTACAAGTTTTGGCCACGCCTACAGGATTTGGCCCAATCCCAGTGCTCAGGCTCCATTTATCTTTGAACGGTACCCCTTTCTAGGGTACCTGTCCCACAAGAGCAACTTGCTGTGACATTAAGGGCTGCTATTGTATAGTGGTGGAACGGGATATCAAAGTAATAGCAATAATACACACTGGCTAATATATCGGCCGTTCAATTGCATGACCGATATATCAATGGACCATCGACCAGTGTGTACTAGCGATGCTGTTCATAGATATATTGCGTATCTAAAGATATATTGGTGCATCGCACTATGTGTATTCGGCCGACCGCTCGTACACCCGCACACTCATTTCCGGGGGTTGACGGCTCAACTGGGTGGCTGTCCTGAAGATCATCGGTAGTGGATGCAGATGATAATTGCATGGCGATTCAATCAATTCCGATAGGCATTTCTGGGCTGTGACCGCTGCTGTTTCCACCTCTCAATCACACCTAATGTATTTATGTTCTCTTACACTGCATGCAGAAGAGGTAGGGTCCATAACCCTCCTTCCTCCCAGAAAGTTGTACAGTAGGTATGCAGAGAGGTGGGAGGAGAAATTACAGTAGGTACGCAGAGAGGTGGGAGAAGAGATGTACGGTAGGTACGCAGAGAGGGGGAGGAGAGATGTACAGTAGGTATGCAGAGAGGTGGGAGGAGCGATGTACGATAGGTATGCAGAGAGGGGGGAGGAAAGATGTACGGTAGGTACACAGATGTGGGAGGAAAGATGTACGGTAGGTACACAGATGTGGGAGGAGAGATGTAGGGAAGGTACACAGAGGAAGGAGGAGAGATGTACGGTAGGTACACAGATGTGGGAGGAGAGATGTAGGGAAGGTACACAGAGGAAGGAGGAGAGATGTACGGTAAGGACAAAGATGTGGAAATAGAGATGTACGTTAGGGACAAAGATGTGGAGAAGAGATGTGTGGCAGGTACACAGAGAGGCAGGAGCAAAGATGTACGGTAGGTACACAGATGTAGGAGGAGAGATGTACGGTAGCTACACAGATGTAGGAGGAGAGATGTACGGTAGGTACATGGAGAGGTGGGAGGAGAGATGTATGGTAGGTACTCAGAGACGGGAGGAGAGATGTACAGTAGGTAGATGTGGGAGAAGAGGTGTACGGTAGCTACACATATGTAGGAGGAGAGATGTACGGTAGGTACACGGAGAGGTGGGAGGAGAGATGTAGGGTAGATACACGGAGAGGCGGGAGGAGAGATGTATAGTAGGGACACAGAGAGGCAGGAAGAGAGATGTAGGGTAGGTACACGGAGAGGGGAGAGGAGAGATGTATGGTAGGTATGCAGAGAGCGGTAGGAGGGATGTACGGTAGGTAGATGTGGGAGGAGAGGTGTACGGTAGCTACACAGATGTAGGAGGAGAGATGTACGGTAGGTACACAGATGTGGGAGGAAAGGTATACGGTAGCTACACAGATGTAGGAGGAGAGATGTACGGTAGGTACACGGAGAGGTGGGAGGAGAGATGTAGGGTAGGTACACGGAGAGGCGGGAGGAGAGATGTACGGTAGGTAGATGTGGGAGGAGAGGTGTACGGTAGCTACACATATGTAGGAGGAGAGATGTACGGTAGGTACACGGAGAGGTGGGAGGAGAGATGTGGGGTAGATACACGGAGAGGCGGGAGGAGAGATGTATAGTAGGGACACAGAGAGGCAGGAAGAGAGATGTAGGGTAGGTACACAGAGAGGGGAGAGGAGAGATGTATGGTAGGTACGCAGAGAGTGGGAGGAGGGATGTACGGTAGGTAGATGTGGGAGGAGAGATGTAGAGGTGTACGGTAGCTACACAGATGTAGGAGGAGAGAAGTACTGTAGGTACACAGAGAAGCGGGAGGAGAGATGTAGAGGTGTACGGTAGCTACACAGAGAAGCGGGAGGAGAGATGTAGAGGTGTACGGTAGCTACACAGATGTAGGAGGAGAGAAGTACTGTAGGTACACAGAGAAGCGGGAGGAGAGATGTACGGTAGGTAGATGTGGGAGGAGAGATGTAGAGGTGTACGATAGGTACACAGAGAAGCGGGAGGAGAGATGTACGGTAGGTAGATGTGGGAGGAGAGATGTAGAGGTGTACGGTAGCTACACAGAGAAGCGGGAGAGGATGTATGACAAACAGAACTTTACATTGGACAACGTATGCGTTCAGTGCAGTTACCGTCAGCCCCAGTAGAAGAGGTCGGTAAGGTAAAGTCACCTGGTGGCATTTGGGATAGATGAAGCACCAACCTGGTTACTTTGGGGATAGCACAGATATATTACATACATCTTCCCAGTGATAGGGACAGCTCTCTGTCTGCACCTGAGTGGTCCTACCTACCACCCGCAGGCACTCTGCAGATAACGCTGACATTGATGGACCTCCGGCTAAATGTGTGCTTGGTTAATATGGAGGATAATTCCTCTCTCTAACCACAAGAGCCGGATCCTTTGGGAAAGAATGTGCCTGTGTATCTGGCCCTTTGATCCTGTCTTGGAATGGTGAATAGACCTCGCATGGTGGAGACTGGAGAGGATTATGATGTCAGACATGTCATGAGATAAGAATGTAGGGTTAATAGCCAAGCCCTGACATCCTCAGTGAGTCACTTCTGAAACACTCAGAACCTGCAGTGAATGATGAGGATTCCCACAGAGAGGCTGGGGATGGGGTGGGGACCACAGGAGCGTTGCCCCCAGGACTGAGGCTTATCATTGCAGAGGAGGCTGCCCATTGTGGTCCTCTAACCATGATTCACAGCCGGTGTGATTATTGCCATGAGAACGCTATATGGCGACGTGACCCAGTGCCGAATATTATTCATAGTCGCCCTCTGCCATGGACAACCAGCAATGGTCACATAGCTGGGCACAAGACAGGACTACAGAGGCAGCATATACAACTATTGGGCCTTATACAGATTATACCATTTATCCCTCAACCTGTTGCCTGTGAGGTTTTAGCTTTCTTTATACATGGACCTTATTAACCCACTAAGTTTTATCTGTTGCCCCTAACTGTCACATTACAGGCTGTGTTTTAAAATTGACAGTTAAGAGCAGATTGGCTGGTACTTTATCGAAGTCTAATTGATGTCTCTCCAAGGCTTAAGGGCCCCATACATCAGCAATTAATTGTGACAATTTTCAGATATGGAGATGATTGCCACAATTAATTTTAGATGTGTGGGCTCCCCCTTTTGGCAATCCCAATCAAAATCGCCAATCGATTGCTTAATCAGGTTTTTAAACATGTTTAATAATCTGGTATTATCTGCAGATCTTTTTTATATGTGTGGGCATTCCCAATTCGTCTTCTTCATCTATTTACATTATGAACAGCTGAAATGACAATCGATTGGGCAATTTCCAGATATGAAGATGCAATCTTTAGATGGAAAAATCTGCCGATCACTGAAATAAATCTGTAATGTGTGGGCAAAGTCAGATAGATTGTAAAATCCATTTATCTGGCCAAAAAATCCCTGTATCTGGAAATCCATAAATTGTGATTGCTGATGTATGGGGCCCATTAGAACTGGGGTAGCCAACCCTAGTCCTCGAGAGCTACCAACAGTGCATGTTTTGCAGGTCTCCTCACAGAATCACAAGTGAAGTAATTAGCTCCATCTGTGGATCTTTTAAAATGTGTCAGTGATTAATGAGTGCAGCTGTGCAGCAGCTAGGTTGTCTGGAAAATGTGAACTGTTGGTAGCTCTCGAGGGCTAGGGATGGCTACCACTGGATTAGAACATAGGTCTCAAAGGGCGAGATGTACGAAGCCTTCGAAAAGTGATAAAATGGAGAGTGCTAAATTACCAAGCAATCAGCTCCTACCTGTCATTTTTCAAGCACAGCCTGTAACAAGTCAGTTAGGATCTGATTGGCTGGTGGTTTTGATACGCTGCCAAGAACCTAGGACCAGGTACTGCACAGACAGTGCCAGATAGAGGCAGCCATTGTTGCCTTTGCCATCAATGGCAATAGTGCAACTGGCCATCGATAGTCATACTATGCAATGGATGACCATCAATATTTTTACCTATCAACGGTCATCCATTTTCTTTGATTGAATTGCCTGTGGGCCAATCAAAACACGGAGGCGGGGATTCACGGGTGTGGAGGGCGGAGCTATGCTCAGTGTCCCGGCACCTTGGGGGAAAAAAGAAAAATTAATCTATTAGTTTATGCTTGGTATCGACGGAGGGAAACCATCTGGTTATCCTCTATCAATGGCACTTCTACATCGGCCATAAACCATCGATGATTTTGAATCATCGATGGTCGATGGCCATCCCTAATGCAAGGACAGACATTTGTTGAGTATGTTATCACCCTCGGGATGGCATTTGTGCTGATTTTGAGCGGGGAATTTGATTGCTTACTCCTGCACCCATTCCCCCCTGGCTGCTGCGCTGCTTACTCCCTGTAAGAACTGCTTTACAGGAAATGCGTCATCTAGGTGAATCATTACCCATGGGACAGTCACCAGGAACCAGTGATGTCACTGAGGCACGAGGCTGCAGTGTGTCCATGTGTGAAAGGAAGCCACATTTCCTATTGAACAGCACATCACTGCCTGGTCCGCAGAACACTGTTTGTTCTCTGGCTGAAGAACCGGTGTCACTTGGTGTGTGACCCATCCGCAGTGACATTAGAGTCTATCAGCACTGATAGCCTCTCAGCATCTGTGGCACTCGCTGCTCAGACAGGAAGCCATATAGGATGCACCAGCCAATCAGCTGCTCATTGTTATGTACAGGCTGTGTTTGAAAAATGTCAATTAGGAGCTGATTGACTGGTACTTTTATCGCCATCCACTCTCCAAGGCTTAGTACCTTTGCCCTAAAGAACTAGCCATTTAGCTCCCAACTGCCATTACAGGCTGTGTTTGAAAAATGTCATTTAGGGGCTGGTTGGTTGGTACCCTAACCTCAAATTTGGCTGCATAAACTTTGTTTTTGTTTTTTAAACCACAATAATTACATTATTGGCCCAGGCAAGGCTGGTGGGCAGCTAAAATGAAATGAGTGCATGGAATGTTGCAGGCCCTCCTCATTCCCTGGGACTAGGACTGGAGTCCCAGCAGCCCCCCACACACACCTGATGGAGGCCTTGGTTACATGTGTCATGGTGACAGCGCCATTCCCAGATTTATTACTGTATAACAGGCCTTGGAGTGACGCCCTTCCGTTGTATCTGCATTTGGGGCGAGGGCACCCATGGGTGGGCACCCAATTCAGGTCCGTCTATTGAGTCATTACTGCAAAACGCCGGATGCAATTGTTCTAAGAGCCACTGAATCATAGCTCTTCTCCTCATACACTGACAGCACAATGGCTTTTAATTCTATTCTATACATCGACATGGTTTATTTTTCCATACATCTTAGATGAAACACTCACCGAGTGAGCAGTCACCTAGTAACGCGCGTGTCTGATGTATAAACAGCCCGTGACGGCAGAGATTGCTGCCAGAAGGAAGCAACATGAGAGACCGTGTGCAGGACACGGGGATTCCACCGGTGGAAAATCATTCAGAAATGGCTCAGGAGTCTAGACGGATGACTTACAGTAACACAGGGCAGCGAGAACAATACAGGGCTTCCCATGTCCTAGGGATAATGCCTTACACTTGGCTAGAATATTACATTATAGTGTCTGAGCTACTGGCCGCTCCGCCTGGGCCCAGAAATCCTCTATCTGCATAACATTTACATGCACACGGAGCAACGGTCTGAGATTCGGGATTATAGCAGTCAGGCTGTCCTTGGTTGCCCCTCATCACGTCACTGCCACATTCCTCCTTAGCAGAGCAGCGGGGAAATAGACCAGGGATGGCCATCTCCATCGATTCATAATCATCGATGGTATATGGCCAATGTAGAATAGTTTTTCAATCGATGTATGAGAACGAGATGGTTTCCCTCCATCGATGGCACAGCATAACCGAATAGTTTTTTTTTTTTTTTTTAATCCCCAAGGGGCTAGGATCATAGCTCTGACTGAAACAACCGTGAAGCTCCGCCCCAGGTTCTGATTGGCCTACGGGCCATTCAGCCAAAGAAAATGGATGACCTTCAATAGTGAAAACCATCGATGGTCATCCATTGCTCAATATGACTAGCCTCCAGTTCACAGAGAGTGTGCGGCTGTGGCTTTGCGATAAAGGATATTCACCTCGAGGCCATGCCCTCGTTTTTTGCGTTGATTTCCTCCAGGTACTCTGTTTGCCTCCCAAATTACAAAAATATACTGGTAGGCTAATTGGCTCCAGACAAATTAACCCTAGAATGTCTGTGTGTGCGTGTACATGTGGTAGGGAATATAGATTGTAAGCTCCACTGGGGCAGGGACTGATGTGAATGTTCACATATTCTCTGTAAAGCATTGCGGAATACGTATGCATTATATAAATAACTGGTAAATAAATAGGATTATTGCATTTAGTGTCAAAGGAAAAAACTTCAATAGACTGCAACAGAACAGCGCCCCTAGAGGTGAAATGATAGACTATTTACCAGCTTTTTTCCAAGTAATAACTTTATTAGTCAGTGTTTCACAGACACAACAATGGTTTGGTTGTATCCAACAAGACTCCTGTCTTTAGAATGTTGCTTTGGAATGTATAACACAGGATTCTCTCCCGTCACTTACATGTTAGAATATATATTGTGTAGGATATGACCCTGTGTGTCTCTCGTTCCTCCCAGGGGGCAGGAGACAGTTTTATCGGGGCGCTGGCTTTCTATATGGCTCGTTATCCTCAGCTCAGCATAGAAGAAATGGTGAAAAGGTCAAACTACGTTGCGTCAGTGAGCGTGCAGGCAGTAGGAACGCAGACATCCTATCCCTACCGGAAAGACCTTCCTCAGCAGTTCTTCTCATAAAGGAAATGTAAAGTATGTTCTTTACTCCAGACCACTTTCTAAGGAAGCTCATAAAATGTACGTTAATTGTGGAGAACTGAAATGACCTCTTCACTGTGCGATATAGGACGATCTCTGCTCGTTGGAAACCAAAGTCCTCCCATCGAGGAGAAATGCATCCCCAAAACAGTAATACCCTGATAAATGTTAACACTTTGGTGTGTAGTACCTTCTATTGCCAGCAGGTGTCAGTGCTGTTTAGAAATGTTTGATTTGCCTAACACAGATGACAATAGTGACAGCCTCTGGCTATATAAAGGTATTACACAACACAAATGTGTATCAATGCTTTCCCATCAATGCAACAGATGATGAAATGTTCTTTGTAAACCATGTTGGTGCTTTATAAATAAAGGTTAATAATAAAATACTACAACAGGGGTGTCCTGGTCAATGAAGCGTGTGAAAGCATTCTCTCATTTGGCTAGTTGCTATGGGTAACAGCAAATGTTTTCTAGTATAGATTACTAGTTAAAAAGCCCGTCAAAATGAGGGCTTAAGCTCTGTACACACGGGGGCGATAGGGGCTGAAATTGCTGTAAATATGGTCGCAGGCGACCATATTGCCAGTGATGGGAGTGTGCCCCGGCGATAAATCTCCAGGTGCGCGCTCCCGTTTTCAGCCCCTTTCTAATCGCTGGTCGCAGGAGCTTGCTGCATACCTGGTACCTCTGTGGCACTCCCGGCAGAGGTTCCCTCACCATCTCTGGTCGCTGATGAAAATGAGAAACTGAGCAATATATCTCCCCCGTGTGTACGGGGCTTTAGTCCCTATCTGCTCCTACCTTCAGTCTTTGGGGGGTATTCAATGTCAGGGGAACGGCTGTCGAGCAAGCTCGACAGCCGTACCCCTGTCCCGTTCTCGCTTTGCTCGACTGGAGCTCGGCGGTCGGGATTTAATGTCCCGGACGCCAGGAGGCTAGAAAGGGGCGTGGCCGCGAGTTGAGGACGGAAATAGACGAGCTCCGGCCGAGAGCTCGCCTATTTCCGGCTTTTCTCGGCAGAACGAGCCCGGCAGCTTGTGATGTCGGGCTCATTCTGCGGAGAAACCCTGTTCAATGCTGTCGGGGAAGACAGCATTGAATAGGGCCCCGCAGCCATCTCCCCCGTCGGGAGATGGCTGCGGGAAGACGACAAGGATTGAATACCCCCCTTTGTCTCCATTCCTCCCTCTCTCCATATACAGCAAGTTTGAAACAGATCATTTTGCTTTCACTTTCTGTTAAGCAGTGATAATTTTGTCAGGTATTTTCAATTTAGTTTTAGTCTTAGTCACTCAAATTTCGTCTTATTCAAGTTTTAGTAAGTGGATCTTGACGAACATTTTCGTGTAATTTTAGTCATTGATTTAAGGTCCATACACACTGGGCGACTATGCCCAGCGGGTATGGACAGCAATGATAGCGTTCATCGCTGCAGGGAAAGCCGACGCCGACGGAGGGGGGGAGGAAGGCGTTGCATAGCGGAGCGCTATACAAAGTCGTCCTGAAAGCCTCTCATCTGCTGGTATAACCAGCAGATGAACGGCTTTCCCAGCAATGTTGCAGGAGCGCGCAGCAGCGCTCATCGCCGTTCCATACACATTGGGCGGCTTTGAGCTGAAAGCCGCTCAAACCTGCTGTTTTGAGCCACTTTCAGCTCAGTCACCCAGTGTGTATGGGCCTTTAGTCATAGCTTTGGAGTTTAATGATACTGTAATGGATTTTGCTAAATAGATATCATTCCCTTGAATACTTTGTATACCTTTTACTATGTGTTTAGTGATCTAGGTATCAAACAAGTGCAACATAAATGTTGGTGAGAGCCGGGCTGCAAGAGAGGCGGCGGGGTCAAGCCAGGAGCTGGGCAAAGGAAATGCATATAGGTGGTGGGAGAGCCAGGAGCCCATGCGTAAAAAAAAAAAAAACATGCAAATGAATGGGAAGCCATTGATTGGCTGAGAGCTCTCAGCCAATCAGTGGCTTCCCATTCATTTGTATGGTTTTTTTTTTTTTTTGTTAAATGCGCCTACTGCCCGGCTTTCCCTGCCTGCCTGTCTAGTTCCCTCGGCGGCTCAGTGTCCCCTGGCCACCACCTCTCTTAGTCCCCCGGACGCTCTGTATCCCCCTGCCTGGCCCGGGCTGGACATAAGATTTATCAAATCTTATGAGCAGCCCGTCCGACTTCCTGACTTGCTCCGATGCGCAAGGGACCACTCATCGGGTCGGACAAGATGTCAAATACAAGAGATTTGTTCCGATTTGTCGGAATCGGGTCAAATCGGACCAATTCTCACTAGTGTATGGGGGCCTTTAGACTCTACTTGGATTAGGCAGCGCTAATGATGTCACTTAACGGACAAATTATTGACAAATAAAAACAAAGCGGTAACGGGAGCTGCCTTTGAATTGCAAATATTGCCAATGTGATGTTCAAAAATATAAAGCCTCTATTCTACAGTTTGTAATTACATTCAATCCGCAAGGTTTTGTTTGGGACTTAGCTATAAATCATTGCTATGCTCATTTCACAAATCTGATCCCATTGCTGGAAAGGTGTTAATAGAGCAGGTGCTGTGAGAAAACCTTTTCCGGCTGCTGCAGCTGGTTCGCTCTACACTTGTACACGTCATAGAGTCTTCATGGACTCTGATCTTGTTTTTTATAATTCCCCACCTTAGTTTGGTGTAAATGTTCTGGAAATAATGTCTAATAAGTTTCTTTGACAATACTTCCAGAAAGGGGTATAAGAGCCTAATTCATGTTTTTACACAATGACTGCCAGGGCCACTACTAGTAATGTTGGGGCCCGGGACTGACCTTCAGCGGCATCCCCCCCCATTACTATTACTTACCAGCGGCGGCACAGCATCTTCTCCCTCCGGGACTCAAATCACTCACTGCACAGTGCAGCCTGCAGAGCGCCAAGCCCCTCTGTATCCTAGGCTCGGCGCTCTGCAGGCTGCACTGTGTATTGTGCGCGCCTGGCCGCCGGGTGGGGGGTGCCATGCCACTGTGGGCAGCTGCCCGGGCCCCGGCAGAGGCCGGGGCCCAGGACAGCTGTACCCACAGCACCCCCCTGTTGGCGGCCCTGATGACTGCTGTTTACGTAATGAAGTGAATATCCTCAGACTGCCTGTGTGCTTCGATCACAATTCCCATGTGTCCAGGCACTATTGCAATCAAGCTCACAATGAGGATTTCACAGAGAAGCGATTGGCAGGAAATGGCAGTTTTGAGTGTTTACAGTTGGAAAAACACAGGTATGTCACAGCCATTTTCGGGGTGCGTATCTGCAGCCGGCTGTCAGCTTGTATGTGTAAAAACCATGGCGCCTGTATTGTTATTGCTGTGTCCAGTCTGTGCAGCCATAGGCCAACCTTTAACCTCGATGGTCTCCGTTTTTGTATATACTATACGCTGCAAATGTTTGCGCCACTGCGAATGAGTTTGTGATGCCTCCGTTGGTAGTCATTTTTCTGAGCCGCAGTTAGCCACATTACCAATTCTGTAGCCCAATTGCATTTCTGTACAATGCAATGCATAGTCTGTATGTTACTACTCAGTCATTGTATAACCGATATAGGACCAGAGACGGAGCAGCCTGAAGACGGACGGCAGATGCTGCAAGTTTGGGCTAGCACAAGAATTACAGGGTAAATCTGCTGTGATGACTATTTGTACAAAATAAAACCAATTAAACAATCATAAAACTTACACAATGATCAGGTGCTGAGTACACAACATGTAATGACAAAATAATCATTATAAATAGTAATTATCTACTCAGTGTTGTGCAAACACGAGGACATTTATTTTTATTAATGATGAAATATCGCAGACAAAATACATTTCTTATGGAAGAGTGCACTGTTTGAGGGTAGAGAGTTCTCCGGAAATATCACTTGTTCTGTTAACGGGATGTAGCAGTGAGAACCGGAGACGTCAGCGGAGCAGCCGTGAACCCAGCCGAGAGGTACTGGCCGCATGCCCCCAGCATTGTCTGTGTAATTATTGGCAGTCCGACATCTGTGTTCCTCTTCTCCGTCCTCACACGTGGCACAGGATGTCCGCACCAGCAGCCCCCCCTCCCCCTGCTCCGCCGCCCCAAGAGTCCTCTCTCTATCCCGTGTAAGAACATCAGATGCTTCGGATTTTCCTCTTTTCAAAGAACAGAACATGTTGTTTTACTGGAGGAGAGAAAGAAATGAGAATTAAGAAAAAGTTATAGATAGATGGCTCCCTGGGGCAATGGTCGCACCCATCAGTACTATGGACTATAGCAGGCATTCCCGACCACGGTCCTCAAGGCACACCAACAGTGCAGGTTTTAGTGATATCCAGGCTTCAGCACAGATGGTTTAATCAGAATCCCTCAGATACTAATTAAGTCACCTGTGCTCAAGCCTGGATATCTACAAAATCTGCACTGTTGGTGTGCCTTGAGGACCGTGGTTGGGAATGCCTGGACTATAGGAAACTGATGTCCATTTGAATATAGCATTCAGCACTTATAGGAGAGAAGCAGCTTCTGTGTTATGGTGTCTACACACGGGTACAATCAGCATGAGATTTTGACTATTAGTCAAAATCTCATCAGCATCGCATGGGTTTCTAAAGGCCCCCATACACTACGCGATTTGGGCCCGATTTCAACCGATTCTGGAGGATCGGGCTGAAAAATCGGGTGAAATTGCCCAAATCGCGTAGGGTATGACATCCAATCTGATCCGATGCGCGGTCCCATGCTCATCGGATCAGATCTGGATGTCGGACGGTGTGCACATAAGATAAATCTTATGTGCAGCCGGCATTGAGCTGGACTATGGGAGTGGGGACCGGAGAGCAGGGTCCGGTCCATGTGTGATGATGCAGAGGGGTAGTGAGCTAGCGGGTGGACTGGAGACTAGGTAGCGGCAGGTGGGGAGCATGGAGCACACGGCGCATAACAGAGTCCGGGTAGCGGAGAGCAGGAGAATAGGAAACATCCTATTCAAAAGACTGGGCGGCCGCTGATTGGCCGAGAGCTCAGCCAATCAGCGACCGTCCTGCCCGCCCAGTCTTTTGAATAGGATGTTTCCTATTCTCCTGCCGCTACCCAGACTCTGTTATGCGCCGTGTGCTCCCTGCTCCCCGCCTGCCGCTACCTAGTCTCCAGTCCACCCGCTAGCTCACTACCCCTCCTGCAGCTGGACGGGACCCCGCTCCCCGCCACCTCTCCTGCCGCTAGCTACACATGGACCGGACCCTGCTCTCCGGTCCCCGCTCCCCCAGACGGACCCTGACGTCCCCCGGCCTGCAAGCTCCCCCCCAGACCCTGCTCTCCCACAGCTCCCCCGGATTTACATGTGATAAATCGTTCTGGGTTTATTTACTAAAATGGGTATGATTCATTGGGTCGACCACTGAAGTTCGACAGAGGTTATGTCGACAGGGCCGGAAGGTCGACAAAGCATTCGGACGACAATCAAAACGTCAATATGAGCTTTTCACTTTGTTGTCCCATACGTAATGGACACGTGTCGTCAAAGTGTACTGCACCTTAAGTGGTTGACCCAATGTATGTCGACACAAATAGGGTCGACCTAGTGACTGTATCCCACTAAGATTGGAGTCCTATTTCAGATGAGATGTTGCTAAGGGCAACCAATTAGAATCGTATTTATGTAGCACCTTCTAGAACAGGGGTGGGCAATAGGCGGCCCTCCAGCTGTTGATGAACTACACATCCCAGCATGCTTTGCCTTAGTGTTGCTATTTGGCCATGCTGAAATGGATACAAGGCATGCTGGGATGTGTAGTTCATCAACAGCTGGAAGGCCACTTATTGTCCGCCCCTGTTCTAGAAGATCATAAGAAGAATCTGATGTCACAATGGACAACCAATCAGATAATCTTCTAGAAGCTGCTAAATGAATATCTTGTTAACCCCCATTGTTGCCCACATTTGTTATTGCAATAGTCTGTTCCGCAATACAGACTCTGACCACTACAATCCATCCTGAATGCAGCTGCGAGGCTGATCTTCATCCGCTGGTTACCTGTATTCTACCATATTCTATATAAAATACTCACACATAAGGCTATGAACCAAACTACACCAACATACATCTCTTATCTTACCTCAAATTCTCTCTCAACCCGACCTCTCCGCCCTGCACAAGATCCACGTCTCTCATCCCCATGCAAGACTGCTCCAATTCCCGACTGCAGCTCTCTCCTCTGGCTGCACCCACTCTGTGGAATGGGTGTGGTATAGGGTTCCGACAGCTGGGATCCCGACAGTCATAAGCCCGATGTCGGGATACCGACTGGCCGGACTCAGACAGCATGGCGAGCGCAACAAAGCCCCTTGCAGGCTTTGTTGTGCTCGCCATGCTGCGGGCACGGTGGCTCGCTACGCTTGCCACCTATTCTATTCTCCCTCTATGGGGGTCGTGGACCCCCACGAGGGAGAATAGCCGGTGGCCGTCGGGAAACAGTCTGTCGGGTGTTGTAACAGTCGGGATCCCGACGTTGGGTAAATGACTGTCGGGACCCCGTCTGGCACCCCTGTGGAATGCTCTCCTACGCACAATATGACTTTCCTCTAGTCTCCAAACCTACAAGCGTTACCTGAAAACTCAGCTTATTAAATAACAGAACCAGTCACATATCTGCCATACGCTTCCATATCCAATTACATCCCCACTGTACAATTCACACATCATTTTAAATATTTTCTCTTTTTTACTTTTAACATCCTGCTGACCCTAGGCCAGTGATGGCTTAAGGTGCCCATACACTAGTAAGATTTATCTTCAGATCTGGCTGGTTGGAACAAAAACATGGTTATGGATCAGTGACAGTTTGTCAGTTTTCCAGCATTTCCAAGCAAATGGTCAACTGTCATTTGCTCTCATCTATTACCAGGTTTTTGTTCCAACCAGCCACATCTGAAGATAAATCTGCGTGTGTATGGCCACCTTACCATTGACATTCCAGCTGTTGCTGAACTACACATCCCAGCATCAGTTTTTAGCATGGCCAAATAGTAAAACTGTAGCAGGGCATGCTGGGATGTGTAGTTCAACAACAACTGGAAAGTCAAGGTTAGCCATCACTGCCCTAGGCCAACATCCCTGTGTGGCCACATCATACAGCCCACCAGGAACCCATGCCTATTTCTCTATAGACTGTAAGCTTGCGAGCAGCGCCCTTCTACTTCTCTGTCTGCCTGTCATTACCCGGTCTTGTTTTAACCCTTTGAGTGTCAACGTCTCTGTGGGAGACGTGCAAAATATCCACTAAAAACTCCAGAAATAACAATATCCTGGATCTCTTGATAAGCAACAATGGGGACATAACCATAAGGGAGACATTGGGGAACAGTGATCACAATATGATCACATTTGATTTAAATTTTAGCAAAGAATTATATTGGAGCGACTTGGTCCTTACATTTCAGGAAAGCAAACTTTGGTAAGTTTGAGGGGTCCTTAAAGTATATAAACTGGAAGGAATTTAGAGATAGATACTGCTAAAAGGTGGCAAACTTTAAAAAATACTGCTGGAGGGCACAGATAAATTTATTCCTAGGGTAAATAAAAGAACAAATGTCAAAGGGAAACCTATGTGGCTTAACAGAAAAGTCAAATTTGAAATAGCTAAAAAAAAAGGAGGGCATTCAAAGTGTTTAAACAAGATAGGACACCAAAACAGGAGAATAGGAGATAGTGATAAGTAAGGCTCAACATGAGTTCGTCAAAAATAGATCATGTCAGACTAATTTAATTAGCTTCTATGAGGAAGTCAGTAGGGGGCTGGACTTAGGGAAATCTGTTGATGTAATACTGCTTGATTTCGCTAAAGCTTTTGACACGGTGCCTCATAAAAGGTTATTAATGAAACTGGGTAATTTAGGGTTAGGAGATCAAATTTGTAATTGGATTAAAAACTGGTTGCACAATCGGGGTAAGAGAGTAGTGGTAAATGGCATATATTCCAGCTGGGGTAAGGTCCAAAGTGGTGTCCCGCAAGGATCAATATTGGGACCCACCTTGTTTAATATATCCATTAATGTTGGAAGTAATATAGTGAGTAAAATTGCAATATTTGCGGACGACACGAAGTAGAGTAAGGAAAACACTACAAAGTGACTTAAATAAACTGGATAGGAGGAAAATGCAGTTTAACATTGAAAAATGTAAGGTAATTCATTATGGGAACAAAAATAAACAAGCTACTTATAGGTTAATGGAGTTATTATAGGGAATTCTGCTGTAGAGAAGGACTTGGGGGGTCATCATAGATGAAAAATTGGGTAATAGTGCCCACTGCAGCAGCAAAAGCAAACCAGACACTAGCATTCATTAAAAGGGGTATGGATTCAAGGGATGCCAATGTGATAATGCCTCTTTACAAGGCATTGGTGAGACCACACTTTGTAAGGTGCGGTGCCCAGAACTGAACACGATATTCAAAGTACATAAATTAATTGGTACAGAGAAGGGCAACAGAGCTAGTAAAAGGTCTCAAATCACTAGAATACAAAGATAGGTTAACCAGGCTGAATATGATTTCACTGGAGAAACGGAGGTTGAGAGGAGATATGATTAGTATGTTCAAATACAGGATTGGGAATAATATGGAACTGGGAGATGATTGGTCACTAACAGGCCTATACTTAGGACACGAGGGAATGTACTGAGGCTCGAGGAAAAGATATTCCGTACAGAATTAAGAAGAGGATTCTTCACCATTAGAGCAGTCAAATTCTGCAACTCATTGCCGGTGGGGCGGTTACAGCAACTACTGTTACTGAATTTACATCAAAACTGGAGACATTTTTGGCCAATAAGGGAACCCTATAGATATGACTTACTGAAGTCAGTAGTTACAAGTTAGATAGGTTGAACTCGATGGAATATGTCTTTTTTCAGGCTTAATTACTATGTTACTATGAATATGAATCACTTTAGTTATTGCCGGCAAATGATCTGAAGTCAAATAATTGAAGTTTTGTTAAACATTGCGCCCAAAAAAAGAGCAGTCGCTGTGAGCAACTTTGACACTCAAAGGGTTAATACTGTTTTTTCCCCAATCGTAAACATCCCCGGCCTCCGGAGCAGCGTGGCGGAGGTGATCGGAGGAAGGAGATGGGAGGAAGCGAGCACCGTGCACCCTGGCGCAGGATGCGACGACACCCGGCCAGATGCGGGCAGCGCTGTGGCCCCCCGGCAGCACCATCGTTCCGGGGAAAACCACCCCCAGGAAATAAAGTGCACCAGACGATCACCCTGCACAATGCAGTTGGGGGAATGGCAGCGAGGCCACGGCATGACACCCAGAGGCCGGCAAGATCGCCCCCCCCCAGCCGTGCACAGTAGGCCGCACCAGCTCAGGGGCAGCGGCATCCCCCCTGGCCTCATTGACTCTCCCACCACCACCCAGGCCCTCCCTACAGGAAGATGGCGCCTCAAATGGCTGCCTAGGAACTGTGCACTCAGCCATATGTAACCCCGTGTCCCTGTGTGATAACTGTACAGTCTCTGCTATAACTGTGCTGTCCTTGCTCATACTGTTACCTACCTGGCTGCTGCAATGACCAGTGGCACCATGGATGGCTGCCTAGGCGCTGTGCAGCTCGGTGGGTATGTGTTCTGTGATAACTATACTGTCCCTGCTTATATGGTCACCTACCTGGCTGCTGCAACGACCAGTGGCGCCACTGATGGCTGCCTACGCGCTGTGTAGCTTGGCGGGTACGTGTTCCCCGCATTAGTGTGCGCAATAAAGTTGATTCTATTCTATTCTAAAATAGAATGGCTGTCTAAAATAGAATGGCTGTCTAAAATAGAATGGCTGTCTAAAATAGAATGGCTGTCTAGCTGAGCTCCAGGAACGGATGAGTGCCAGTTGGCTGAGACTGAATCCTGATAAAACAGAGGTCCTTATGATTGGACCTCAACATCAAAGGACAAGACTGCAGCACAGCCACCCAACTGGACTGACACTTGGGGGTACAGAATTACAAAACTCTGATCATGTGCGGAATCTTGGCGTGGTACTAGATGGTGGATTGACACTTAAACATCAGATATCAGCCACAATCAAATCCTCATTCTTTCATCTGAGGAACATAGCCAGAATCAAACACTTCATCCCATCTGAAGATCTGCCAAAAGTCATACATGCATTTGTATCATCTCGTTTGGATTACTGCAATGCCCTCTACCTTGGTCTACCAGCAAAAGAACTGCACCGATTACAGCTGGTACAAAACACAGCAGCCAGGCTGTTAACTAACCAGCCCCGTTCTAGCCACATTACTCCCATTCTCCCCTCCCTTCACTGACTGCCAATAAAATGGCGAATCATTTTCAAGATCAATCTATTGAGTTTCAAAGCCCTACATGACCAAGGCCCAAGGTACCTGAAGCAGCTTCTGATTCCATACTGTCCCACCCGATTACTGCGATATGTAGATGAAGGACTATTAGCAGTACCTAGAATCTCCCGAAATTCATCTGGGGGTCGAGGTTTTAGCCATTCAGCTCAGACTTTATGGAACTCACTTCCCCGCACAGTTCGAGAGACCCCCACTCTAGAATGCTTCAAAAACAGACTCAAGACTTTCCTATTTACTCAAGCATTTCCTTCAGTCCCTTAAGTATTGTTTATGAAAAGCTTTTCTGTACGTCATTGTTCCTGTGTACTGTATTACATTCATTCTATCTGTTAAGCGCCTTGAGTCCTATTGGAGAAAGAGCGCTATATAAATAAAATTATTATTATAAAACGCAAAGGAATATGCTGATGCTATATAAGTAATTATTATTAATAATAATCTCCCTGACACAGCCCACCGTCCTTTAGTACATTAAGGGCTAACCATAGCGTTTCACCAGTGCTGTATTACACATTTACACTTTTTTCTTGTATGGCCCATTCATTTCAATGGAGTGCTCTATATGTAAACATGCCATTGAAATGTACAAGGTCACAGATAGGAACGGAGCCGCAGCACTACTAATTGTCTTGTCCCCACACAGTGTTATAGTAGAATATTCCTGCCACTCCCTTCACTGCCAGCCAATCACACTGCAGCTAGTATGGGAAAATCACTTATGATTGGCTGATTATTTTATTCTTATAAACAAATTAGTGTAATTAACAAGTTATTGCTGTCCTAGTACAAATGGTATAGGGCGTTTGGTCTTCCATCCTATTTAGTGTTCCCACTAGGCTATTTTAGCGGGGTGCTGCACCCTGTCTGATTTTTAAAGGGCAAAATGCGCCTTACCCCTCTGGCAGCGCCCCGCCCCTTTTTATCACGGCGCTTTATGCTGCCCCCGTGCAGCGGCACCCTGACCGCCTTAGTTCCTAGAAGGAACACTACATACTGGAATCCCACTATTTCTCATTCCCTTTTCCACTGATATCTAAATCCTGGGTTATTGCATGTGCAGGGTAGGTAGCATGGTTGTATTTGGTTAAGGCCCCTGGTGAGCTGCGGTGTAAACTGGTAATCTGGGTTGTCCGATCCAAAACCCAGAGAACCATTTTCCCTTTGCAATGAGATGATTTCCAAGCGCCGGCACTACACCTGTGTGCAGAGCACCGACCTGGGAACAATCCAGGCAAATCCATGCTGCACTGTAGGTGGGGCAGATGTAACATGTGCAGAGAGTTCGATTTGGGTGGGTTTTTTTTAAGCTGAAATCTTAATTGCAGTGTAAGAATAAAGCAGCCAGTATTTACCCTGCACAGAAAAAAAAATATAACCCACCCAAATCCAACTCCCTCTTCATAGGTTACATCTGCCCCACCTGCAGAGCAACATGGTTTTGCCAACAAAGCTGAATCAAGCCGAGTGTTCCAAACCCAACTGTAGTGTATGTTACTGTGGCTCTGACGTGGCTGCAGCTGGAGACGCAATGACATTAGTGTAACATGTATATAGAAAGATCAGATGGCAGATGTGTGACATTCCCTGATTCACTGACCATTCCGAGAACCAATCATTACACTGGGCAGCTGCTGAATTACAGCCATTGCCATACCTCACAGGTCTCCTACATATCAGCACAGAAGTAATGACTATATCTGCGCTCTTGCCGAATGCCAGGGGTGGAGAACGCCAGGTGTACACGCAACACCAACTCATTATGTCTGAATGTTTGTGACTTTATGCATGACCCCAGGCTACATGAAAACCAGGGTTTAAAGTGGGCAGGAATGAGGTGGATCTGTGTTCCGTCAGTTGCGATTGTTGGCAGAACGCGTTCCGCCTCCAGCCGCTCACCTTGCCCAGCCACAGCAGCGCAAGGCACCTGCTCTCTGGAGCCTTATGCTCCCGCCACAGCACCCAACTCCTTGCCAAGAGTTATTGAATGTGCTTCCCGCCCAGCTCCACCCGAGGTCCCCAATGTGGATCGGACCGTGCTGGCGAGTGGCTGGCAGGGGGCCAACAGCATGCAGCTGCTGTGGGAGATTCGGCCTCATCTGAAGACGAAGGAGGTCACCAGTGGGCTGTATGTACATTGTAACATTGGGTAGTAGGTGGTGTGCGGGAAGAAATATATAGCAGTGTGTAGTAGGGGGGGCACAAAGCTGTGGGCATTATGTGTAAATGTCACAATAATGTGGGTATTATTATGTGTAGAGGGCACAATGCTGTGTATAGTATCACGTGTAAGAAGCACATAGCTGTGGATAGTATTATGTGTAAGGAGCACATAGCTGTGGGTATTATGTGTAAGGGGCACAATGCTTATGTGTAAAGGGCACAATGCTGTGGGTATTATTATGTGTAAGGGGCGCAATGCTGTGGGTATTATTATGTGTAAGGGGCACAATGCTGTGGGTATTATTATGTGTAAGGGGCACAATGCTGTGGGTATTATTATGTGTAAGGGGCACAATGCTGCGGGTATAATTATGTGTAAAGGGCACAATCCTGTGGGTATTATGTGTAAAGGGCACACAAGCAATAGGTCGACATGAGTTTTTCATGTTTTTTTGGTGTCTATGTTGACATAGACATTGTATAAGTGTACCACGTCCCCACACATGGCTCGCTTCACTCTCCAAGCTTCCAGCACACTATTAGATTTGCCCTCTATGTCCACATGGATGGTTATGTATGAATAACCACCTTTAAAAAAAAATCATGTCGACCTATTGCTTGTGTCAACAATGTCGACCCTTTTCATGTGTCGACATATTGACTGTCACCCTTTTGACCACATCCCAAGCAAATACACAAAGACCTCTGAGTCAGGTGGCAGAAGTGGGTGGATGCGGGATAGATACACTCACCTATAGGATCGTACTTCCTCAGGATAAGCTTGTCTTTCAGTTTGTTCCGCCTGGTGTTAAAGCGATAGCCGGTTCCGGCAGCGCTCATCATCTGCACCAGGTAGACTCTGTTGGAAGAGCACAGATACAGAGGGGATAGATCAGTGCACCTGCTGCACATTTCCATTCTCGATGATACCTGTACACTCTATATGGCCCATATGCCCCCATACAGTGTGGACGAAATGTCAGGCAGAATCTCATGGTACCCCAGGTGGCTTTAGCCAGTGAGAACAGAAGTGCATCCCCGCATCCCCGACAGAAGCGCATCCCCTGCCTCAGGGGCACAAGTCACGGGGATACTGGCACCAGGCATATTATACTTATAGGATACTGTGGACAACTGGACCAATAAGCTGTGTATAACACTGCATATAACATACTGTATACAGCACACTGCATAGGATACTGCGGACAACTGGCCCAATAAGCTGTGTATAACACTGCATATTACATACTGTATACAGCACACAAAACACTGCGTGTATATATATATTAAAAAAAATGTTTTGCTCAACTATGTATTGACAGGCGCTGTGGAACCCTTGTGGCGGCATATAAATAAAAAATGACAATAACAAATAACAATAATAATAATGACAATAATATAACACACACTGCATATAACAGGCTTGTACTTACTTTGATTTGCCAGCTGCAACTGATGAAGATGAGATGGGGAGAAAAAGAATATTAATAAGTAAGAGACAAACACAGTTACATACACTCAGATACACTACCACTCCTGCCCCACTCAGATACACTACCACTCCTGCCCCACTCACACACACTCCCCCACCTTCCCACTCATATACACTACCACTCCAGCCCCACTCACACTCAGATACACAACTACTCCCCCACTTCCACTCAGGCTAATATACACTCCACATCCATCCCACTCACACTCGGGTACAGGACGCGACACTGACCACCCGCAGGAACACATCGGCACACAGCCGCGGCAGCACTCACAGTTTATGCAGGTGAGTAACATGCTGATAGATCTCGGCTACACAGCACAAGGACAAGAGCCGAACAGAGAGCAGGGACCACTTCCGGGTTATGTCCGCACCGAGATCACCGCTCTGTGGCCGGCGCCATCTTACTGTAGCCGCAGCGGCTGCTGTCAGTGACGACGGTCTCCGGGAAAATGGCCCCTTTCGGTTCTGCAGTGCTGATGTTACTCCGTCCTTTCCCTCTGTTCAGTCTGCAGTGAGTGCACCTGCTGCTGCTCCGGGATGAGGAGACTGATGCCCGGGGCCCCTGTCCCACCCTACATGGGGGCCCGACCCCACACCAGCCACATACACAGCAGCGGACATGTGTAGTATGTACACAGTCTATATACAGCCATCCCTTGTCGTGTTTATCTAAAGGCAACAGATAATTCTGATTTTTCGTATTATCTATAGTGTCTCCAAAACACCGCCGTCTGCTGGCAGAGAGTGAAACTACATCGCTTTCTCACACGTGCACAAACACAAAAGGTAGCAGACTAGCTTTCATAGCTAGTGGTTCGAGCAGTTTTACTAGTATGCCACCCAACTAGGGATGCCAATCCCGGAATTCGGGATTGAAAAATGTCCAATCACGGGATTGGCTTCCCTAATAAAAAAAACCACCCCGACTGCCCCGCATATTTACTAACATTCATGGTGCGGCCGGGAGGGCTGAGGGAGCCGGGGGGCGAGCTGATGGAGCGGGGGGCGGGCCCAGGACAGAGGCAAATGGAGCAGCCAGGGCGGGTGGGCAGGCCCAGGACGGAGCCGGGTAGGGATGGCCATCGACGCATCTTACATCGATGGTTCCCATCGATGGCAGTTTATGCAGGAACCATCGATGGCTATAAACCATTCTATCGGCAGCCATTGATGGTTCCCACCATCGCGTACTTGCGCATGCGCAGAGGAAAAACGGGCCGCCCGCCGCCGGGAGGTGCGCGCATGTGCGATAGAACTATACAAGACGCACTGGATAATAATATGTCTTCTGCGCATGCGCACGCCGCGCAGAAAAAAACATTATTATCCGCGTTATTATCCCGGCGGCTCTGTGTCCTGCTCCTGAGTCCGTCCACTAGAGACAGTCCCAGACCAGTGCTGCTGCGCCGCATGATGACATCATTCTAATTCAGAAAGTGAGTCACACTCCAGTCTAGAACTCGGAGTAGCCCGGCAGCTGGCCAGCAGGGTAAAAAATATATATAAATCTCTTATATATTTAGCCAGATCCGTCACTCAAAGCAGTGTAGGTAACAGTGGGCGGGGTTCCACGGGTGATTGACAGGCCCGTCCACCGTTAGCCACACTGCGAAACCTGGCCACATCCGTTCTACACACCACCCCCCTTGCCCTCCGTCCTACACACCAGCTCCCACATATCTGCCTCCTCCTCGGCCACCACTCTCCATGCCTGCCCAAACCCCGCCCCACGGCTACACACCGCGCCCCCCACACACCTTTCATCAAAGGTGGGAAACCATTTGGTTCTACCCCATCGATGACAAAAGTATTTAACTTCGGACCATCAATGATTTTTTAAAACATCGTTAATCGATGGCCATCCCTAGGGATAGTGTGCCATAGGAGGATGCATACAGAAGGAGCGCAGGATGAAGCTCAACCCTGCAACATCCAGGCCAAGCATCACTGGGAGCAGTACAGCCCAATGTATAGAACGCCTGTGCAGGTATCAACAAATAGGGGCAACTTATCACCATCCACATCCAGAGATCGTCCCAATTCGCAGTGCGATAATTGCTTACAGCGCATGGATGTATCGATTATAGCTTGCAAGAATACTCTGCCCCTGCGATGCCAGACTGCAGCCATTTCAGGCTATTTTTCACACAAAAAATACTACATCACCTGCACTACCCTCCCCATCACCACTACCTCCCTGTGCGCCACTAGTGCCACAGCACTGGTCATAATTACCAAACCTCTGTGATCGGAGCACCTGGGGGGCTGCCGGTCCTCCGAGCATCTATCACCAGACCCTGGGTAAGTGAGTATGATTTTTTTTTACACTGTGATCAGCTTGTGTGTCTATTGGACAGCTATTGTGCTAATGCCCCAATCCTCATCTGTTCTTGCAACTCGTTAGCATACTACTGAATAAAGATCAGCATTATCAGACCACCTAACGTCATACTCATACACTTCAGCACCAGCCAGACCAACCCAGTGGTTCCGGATAAGCAAACTGCTTGTTCGCCATCCCGTTCGCACCTAGCAGTGCAGGCTAAACATCCATTCGCATAGGGAGGGGGGCTTCATTCGTGCAAAATTCGCAGCTTTGTGGTCAACCAGAATGACCTCCAAAAGTAGGGATAAGAGTGAGAATGTGTGGTCCGAGAAACTGCACTGGACACCGGTGCATCATTCTGCGGCAATGGTGCATGATACATGTTATACCCCTTTCAGACAATCCTGGGTTTTTAAAAGTCCCGGGTCCATTGCAGGTGCGCAGGACCCGGGATCTTAATACCTCTTTCATACATACGCAAAAATCCCGGGTAGAGCCATTCACACATACGCTAGTCCTGGGATTATGCGCGTGCACGTGAAAAATCCCGGGATTTTTGCATATGTCTGAAATCGGTATTACAGAGAACGTTACACCGGGGGCATCTTTTCCAGCTGGTAACTGTATTAGAGCATTGGTCTAACAACACTGTTTTTTGCGCATGGATGCGCAGTTTAAGTCGTATGCATGTACAGTCGCTCAATAATTGCGGGAGGGGGGAGCGCAAATCGTGGGAGTAGGGGCTCGCGGGTGCCGTGAATCGCGGGAGGGGGGGTCGCAGGGGGCCCCGCGAATCGGCGGAGGAGGGTCGCGGGGGGTGAGGGGAGTTGCGGGGGGGCCGCGAATCGTGGGAGGTTGCGGGGGCCCGCGAATCGCGGGGGGAGGGGTCACGGGTGTCTGGGGGGGTGCTGGCAGAGGGGGGGTGCGGGATTAATGGTGGATGTGGAGAAATGGTGGATGGTGGGCGTGTACTGTAGGCCTGGCTGGGCTGGGGGAGGTGATGTCAAGGGGGTGGGGTGAGTAGAACACTGGTCTTTTTCTTAGGGGGGGCGGGTTTGTGTATAACGCTGGGCGGGAATGTTATACACATAGAACACTGGTCTTTTCCCTGGGGGGGCGGGTTTGTGTATCCCGCTGGGCTGGAACGTTATATACACAGGGGATGAGTGACAGATCTGGCTAAATATATAAGAGATAGTAAAATGTCTCTAGCTAGTGAGGGAGATATACTGTAGTTATCAGTATTATTACGTTTTATATATAAGCATACTTGCCTACCCTCCCGAATTGGCCGGGAGGCTCACCCAAATCGGGTCCCCCGGGAAGGTGGGCAAGTCTCCCGCAGCCCCCCCGCACCTCCCTTCCCTGGAAGGGGGGCGGGGCTAAATTGACGTGAACCGCATCATGTCACGCCAATTAGCGCAGACCCGTGAACTGCCGCTGCTGACTGTCATGAGGCAGGGCTTGGTGACGTCAGCCTCATCCTGCCCCTGACATGTAGCCTCATCCCGCCCCCTGGCTTCTCACAGAGAGGAGTGAAAAAAGTAGGCAGGTATGTATATAAGGCTCCACAAGTGGTTGGCAGCGCTGTAAATATGGCACACATGAGAAAAATACCGGGTACACAGAACTAAACATAACAGTGAGGGTGCAAACTAATAGCTATATCTGCAGTCGGATTGGGCAGTGTGTTCTACCTTCACACTGCCCGATCCATCACAAGTCTCTGAGCTGTCAATCACCGGCTGATCTTCCGTAAACACAGTACAGGCTTAAGCAGAATTTCCCTTGCTGTATGCAGAAACAAATACGTATATGTAGCGTTACTGCGTTTATATGTGTGATTTTTAATTAACATGTCATTTTACTCTAGTTTTTAGCTTTCTGTTTCCCATTAATTGGTCTCTCTTGTGGTTTGATTGTCAGGCATCACTGCCGGATCTGCTGCTGTTGCTTCACTAGATCCTTGACATTTGCAGTGTCTGACATCACTGATAACATGAAACAGGAAGCATCCCGGAGGCGTTTTGCTGTCACACACAGGATGAAACCGCAATAATGACACAGAAGAGGAAAAACAGAGCAGGAGGGTTACGCAAAACCAAAGCAAAGGGCAGGTGGATGTTGCAGCAGTCAGTGAGTGGGCATTATCCTGTGTGACATACTGTGGGGGGCCCGACATTTCCTTGTCCTTGCAGAAGACGCTTTCTCCTGCCTTGCCCACCTCCTGTAGGCCACAGGGACACAATGTCAAAACCGCTGATCATGGGCGGACTTGACCGATCGAAACGCCAGTAGGAATGATTTCACTTTTAGTCTTCTCTGCTTTCCAGCAAGGTATTTATATCATCAGGCAGAAGCGATCATTTGTGTTCCATGGGGCGAAGGCTCGGAGCTGATATCTAAATACATTTGTATCTGATAAAGGGGGAATAGCAAGTGTCGCCTCCTACCAGGGTAAGTAAATGAAACAACCCTGCCTGATTCATTATAGAAATAGCTGAAATGCACAGAAAAAGAAGAAGCCAATCACGTCTGCAGATATAGGGGTGATTCTGGATTTCCCCTTAACACTTTGCACCTTTTTTTTTTGAGGCATCATCAGATCATCGCATAATTGACATGGAATCTGGGCCCAGGGCTTGTATCAAGGAACCAGTGGCGTAACTATAGCTCCGCAGCCCCCGCGGTGGGGGGGGGCGCAGAGAAATTTGGGGGCACCGCCGGGGGGGCTGCGGGGCTATAGTTACCCGCAGTCTGCGTCTCGCCCGGCTCTCTGTCGGGACCTTCCTGACGTCACGGTCCCGGCCGGTTCCTGCTGCAATGAAAACTGACAATTAGAAAATGGCTGCCCCCATACTGCAGACAGTTTTCTGTCTGCAGTATGGGGGCAGCCATTTTCTAAGAGTCCGTTTTCATTGTAGCAGCAGGAGCCGGCCGGGACCATGACGTCAGGAAGGTCCCGACAGAGAGCCGGGCGAGACGCAGACTGCGGGTAAGAAGGGGGGGCAGGTTAGGTGCGGCGGGGGGGCGCTAAATAGTTAGTTACGCCCCTGCAAGGAACACAAACTTACTGGACCCGACCAGTCCGCGTAAAGGTGCATTCACACTCTACAATTTTGTAACCAGTATCGTTCATTTGATCAGTGTGTACAGTATGTACAATATCGTTTGTCCAGGACACTGGAGAAGTTCAAGGGAAATTGGTCACCAATATCTTTCAGTGCAAACAACGTCTAGTGGTATGCAGTCAAAATCCCGAAGGTCAAAATACCGATAACCATTGACCGATGGTCAAAATCCGGACAAGGTCAAAATACCGACATTTAAAATCCCAACAAGGTCAAATTACCGACATGGTCAAAATACCGACATTTAAAATCCAGACAAGGTCAAAATACCGACATAGAAGGTAGACAGGAGAAAAAGTCAACATGTCTTTCGGTCGACAGGTCGCGAGGTCGACATGGGTTTTATCACTGTTTTTGGACCCGACATGTGCCGACAGGCGGTATTTCATGCCCTACCATCCACTAGGGCGTGGTGGGAGAATAAAATAGTGTGCCGAGCGCAACGAGTTGACTTCCAACTGTGTCCTTGTCGACTGTGTCGACATTCGTGTAAAAAAAAACAGTGAAAAAGCCCATGTAGACCTCGCGACCTGTCGACACAAATCATGTTGACCTTTTTCTCCTGTCTACATTTTATGTCGGTATTTTGACCTTGTCAGGATTTTAAATGTCGGTATTTTGACCATGTCGGTATTTTGACCTGGTCTTGATTTTAAATGTCGGTATTTTGACCTTGTCGGGATTTTGACCGTCGGGATTTCATACCGAATCCCGTCTAGTGTGTATGCTCCTACAGGCAGCTCCTCTGCATTTTATTTGTACAGAGTTGCACATCTGCTTCCCTGTGTATTTCCTCACTTATCAGGCCCCTGGTGTGGATCCGGCTTCTCCAATATATTTATCATGGATCCTGCCTTTCCCATTGATCCGGATTTTTCCCGTAGATTTTTTATGGATTCAGATTTGGTGATCTATATTCAGCACGGATCCAGGATTTCTGGTAGTGTGTGAATTTAGAGGCTGATTCAGCCTGGATCGCTAAGCAGAGAGTATCAGGAATCGAGTGATTATGGAACAACTGCCCAAGTGTTCCACACCGGGGAAATAGCGATAGAAGATGCGCATGGAACGTAAACGCAATGTGGCAGCAGTTTGACTGACAGGAAGCTGGCGTTTGGAGGTGGTAAGCCTCAAACCTATGGTTTCAGCCACCAATGGTCACTCTTGCTTTACCAAACAGTAGGCCAATAATAGTCCAGGGGCGGAGCTTCAGGGGAGTGGCAGGGGCCGAGCTAAGCGCTGTGCCCTGACACTTTGCAAAAAGAAAAAATTAATATATATATTTATATATATATATATATAATATTTATTTGTTGCTTCTGCATCATCGATGGAAAATTATTCAACATTGGTCATAGACCATCGATAATTTTGATTGATGATTCATGGCCATCCCTAGTCCCAGATGCACTAAGTTTCAAAAGTGATAAAATGGAGAGTGATAAACAACCAACCAATCAGCTCCTGCCTGACATTTTTTAAACACAGTCTGTGTCATGGCAGGCAGGAGCTGATTGGCTGGCTGTTTATCACTCTCCATTTGATCAGTTTTGAAGCTTAGTACATCCGGCCCCTAGTCCCTTAACTTATTTGGCTAGAACAATAGCTCTGTATGTATGAACAGGGTTAGAGGGTTGTGTTTGTACTAAATCCACAGCTTCCCGGCTGCAGTGTGTGGGACGCAGGTACAGCCTGAGCCATCACTGCTGTATAAATGACGTTGTACCCGGAGCTAAGAATAGCTTTGGCCCAGTGAGGATCAGAGGGGGCAGGTGTGTGTGTGTGTGTGTGTGACCCACTATACTCTCACTATGAATGGAACAGGAGCTTTCAGTGGATGTGGGACCATTTGTAGACAACAAGTAGATAGACAGCCATTAGGTCGACAACTCAATAGGTCGACATACCATTAGGTCGACATGTCATTAGGTCGACATACCATTAGGTCGACATGTCATTAGGTCGACACTGCCATTAGGTCGACAGTGTCTAGGTCGACAGTCAAAATGTCGACATGGTTTTTTCCACTGTTTTTTTGGCCAAAATGTCGACACAGTCGACATGGACACAGTTAGAAGTGAACCGCAGCCCCTCGCTTCGCTCGCAATGCTTCGGGCACACTATTTTATTCTGCCACCACGCCCTAGTGGATAGTAGGGCGTGAAATACCACCTGTCGGCACATGTCGGCTCAAAAAACAGTGAAAAAAACCATGTTGACCTTTTGACTGTCGACCTAGACACTGTCGACCTGATGGCAGTGTCGACCTAATGACATGTCGACCTAATGGTATGTCGACCTAATGACATGTCGACCTATTGAGTTGTCGAACTAATGGTGTCGACCTAATGGCTGTCTATCTACTTGTTGTCTACAAATAGTCCGGATACCGCTTTCAGTCACTGACGGTTTGGTGATAATTACACAGTGGGGATGATTGTTTCAACAACTTTTTAACTACAGCCAATTTGCAGCTGGGGGCGCACTGGTGCGGGCTGGAGAAATGATCCAGTGGTGCGGGCTGGAGAAATGACATCTATGACATAGTGGATGTGAGTAACGTCCCCTCCAGGCTGTTTTATATAGAGAGAGGGTATGCAGTCAGAGGATAGACAATGCCTAGGTCGGCAGTGACTAAGTTGACACCTAAAAAGGGTTGACATACCTCAGGTCAACACTGCCAAAAGGTTTATACAAGCTTATGGTCGACATAGGAAAGGTCAACAGTCACAATGTCGACATGAGTTTTACATGTTTTTTTCACAAATGGCTTCGGGTGGCGTTCATGAGTGGGGTCGGCGGCTGGGCTCAGGAGCACAGAACACATGGCGTGTCTCCTGTGCTCCTAATTTCCCCCATCGGCAGCTGCGTGGCTCAGGGTGGCCTGCGGTCAGTGAGGGGAGGGTGGCTGGGCTCCGGGACTCTCCGTTTATTTAAATGTTTTGGAGCGGGCAGGCGGCGGCTCCTTTCCCCCAATGGAGGAGGCGGCAGGGCTCTGGGTGGCCTGCAGTCCGTTAAGGTCGCAGCGGGGCGCTGAAGGGGTCCTCCATTTGTCCCATCTAGCATCCCTGGCGAGGGTGTGCAGCGGCGGGGATCTGACATTTTCTATGTCCATTGCGGCATTTTATGTCAAAGCTGCAGCACCTTTTTTTAGGATCTTGGCATGCCAATGCAAAAGAGGTTAGCTGGCTGCCGCCTGCTAGGTGAAGGCACCTGGATGAAGACTGCAAAAGTCCTAGTAGAGGGCAGCAGCCATGCAAAAGAGCTAAAAGGCTGCTGCTCCCCTAGGTGAAGGGAGAGACTGCTGTTTAATAAAACATGTATTGTGTGTATTATTTTAATATTTCAATACAGGGGGCTTATAGATTCCTGCAGGAATTTAAAGACCTGGCAAGGTGGCATTTGTGGTGCTCCAAATGCCACCATGCTGGGAATAAACTGCTGGGACTTGTAGTACTCCTGTAATGAACAATATTTTTTCAGCTGTCAACCCTGCATCCACCGTCCAGGGGTGCAGGGGATAGCCCCGGGCTTCAGCACATGCCTGGGGTACACTGGAGAGGGGAGACCCCTCTATTTGAGGAATCCCCGGCATGGGCTGAATAGCTAGGGTGGCTGAATGCTTCGGTCAAGGGACCAATGCCGTGTCCCCTGACCCCTTGTGTCATTACCTCCCTGGCTAGTGGAGCCTGGTGCTGGTTCCTAAAATACGGGGAGGACCCCTAGTCATTTTGTCCCCCGTATTTTGGGAACCAGCACCTGCTCCAGGAGCCCGGTGCTGGTTCCTGAAATATGGGAGACCCTTAGTTGTTTTGTCCCCCGTATTTTGGGAACCTGCACCAGCTCAAGAACATAAGGCCCCCATACACTAGCCGATTTTGGTCCGATTTCAGCCAGATCAGTCGGATCTGGCCGAAATCGGACCAAAATCGGCTAGTTTTGATGTCTCCTCAGATCCGATGCGCGGTCCCGTGCGCATCGGATCTGCGTCGGGTGGTTGGACCTGCTGCACGTCCGACCACCCGACTTGGGACCTAGTGGGGCGGCGCGGCGGTGGAGGGAGCAGGGGGGGCTGGGGACGCTGCGGGGGACACAGGCGGCATAGAGCCGGGCAGGGGGAGCCGGGAGCTGTCAGTACTGAATAAAAAAAAAAGCCCATACAATGAATGGGCGGCCTGTGATTGGCTGAGCGCTCTCTCAGCCAGTCAGCAATTGGCTGAGAGAGCGCTCAGCCAATCATTGTATAGGCTTTTTTTTCTAGCACTGACAGCTCCCGGCTCCCTCTGCCCGGCTCTATGCCGCCTGTGTCCCCCGCAGCGTCCCCAGCCCCCCCTGCTCCCACCAGCAGCCCTGCTCTGTAGCCGCTCCCCGGGTTTTTTACATGTGATAAATCGAGACGATTTATCACATGTAAAAAATGGAACATCAAGTGCCAATCTAATCAAGCTCCCCCGGGGAGCAGCCGGGGAAGCTCAGGGGGAAGTCGGGGGCGACTTGTCCTAAGGACAAGTCGCCCTAGTGTATGGGGGCCTATAGTATTGGTTCGTAAAACATGGGGGACCCCTAGCTGTGCTGTTTTTCCCCCCTATAGTTTTATAGCATCGCCCATTATTTAAATGATCACAAGAAGTAACAGATGAAAAGACAATTGATTGAGGTGATGTATGGTCTCTTTCCAACAGGAAAAATCTGCCGATCACTGAAACAAATCTGTAGTGTGTGGGCAAATCAAATAGATTGAAGAAACAATTTATCTGTGGGGGGGGAATCACTGGATCTGAGAAGCAAGTAATTGAGATCGCAGGTGTATGGGGCCCTTAAGCACAATTTACTTAGGGAACGCCCACACATCCAAAAATGAAACTCCAATAAAACCAGATTTTTAAACGTTTAAAAATCTGATTCAGCAATAGATTGGCGATCCCGATCAATTTTTGAGCCGGATCGCCAAAAGGGGGAGCCTACACATTAAACCAGGCATGTCCAACGTTGGCCCTCCAGATGTTTTGAAACTACACATCCCAGCATGCTTTGCAATAGTTTTAGCATTCTCTAATAGCAAAACTGTGGCAAAGCATGCTGGGATGTGTAGTTTCACAACATCTGGAGGGCCAACGTTGGACATGCCTGCATTAAACATTGATTGTGACAATCATCTCCAGAAGGGAGGATTGTTACAATTATTGCAGATGTATGGGGCTCATTAGATCATGCGGTGATGTCACCTGCCCACCCCCTGCACCTTCGTCATCATTCCATTACCATGAGAATGCCCATGAAACGCTGGGAGTTCCCATATGCTAATGGTCCGCACCACTGCCGCCTCCCACCCAGCGGCCGCACGGTTGGGTGCGCATACCCGGCGAACATTCTGTTTGCCGTGTCCGCACGCACCAAGAAAAAACATTGGTCAAGAATAACAGGAAAATAGTGGTGTGCATGCTTACACAATCTGGGTATACTTCATGCGCACACACACACACACATCATATGTCCTTAACCCCTTCCCGCCCGCGGACGTACCTGTACATCACGGCAGCGGGGTAGTTCGCGCACCTTGCCGTACAGGTACGTCCCCGCTGTGTCATGTCGCCTTGTCAAGTGACAAGGCGACATAGTATAGATGGCTGCTGTCATCAACAGCAGCCGATCGTGTCAGTGCGCCCGCGGACCAATCAGAGTGGTCCTGCCCCGCCGATCGCTGTGATTGGTCAGTCAGTCCTGACTACACCAATCACAGCCTTTCTATTGTAAAAGGGGTGTTTTGCTTCTCTTCCCGGGCTCTAACCCTCTCACTCGTGTTAGAGCCTTGGAAGGAGAAGCTGTGTCAGAGCTGTGTTAGAGTTTAGGCTGTGTAAAATTACGCTGATCACCACAATACCCCTGCCTATATCACCCTCCCTGTGGTCATCTGTGCTGGGATCACCCTCCCTGTGGTCATCTGTGCTGTGATCACCCTCCCTGTAGTCACCACCTAATTTTGTGTGTTGTGATCCGTATAATTTTTCTGTACCTTATCCGTACACCATAATTTTTCTGTGCGTTATTCGTACCCCATCATTTTTCAGTGCATTTGTACCCCATAATTTTTTCTGTGCGTTACTCGTACCCCATAATTTTTCGGTGCATTTGTACCCCATAATTTTTTCTGTGCGTTATTCGTACCCCATAATTTTTCGGTGCATTTGTACCCCATAATTTTTTCTGTGCGTTACTCGTACCCCATAATTTTTCGGTGCATTTGTACCCCATAATTTTTTCTGTGCGTTATTCGTACCCCATAATTTTTCGGTGCATTTGTACCCCATAATTTTTTCTGTGCGTTACTTGTACACCATAATTTTTCAGTGCATTTGTACCCCATAATTTTTCAGTGCATTCGCACACCATAATTTTTGCAGTGCATTTGCACATTGTCAGTGCTACAAAACCCCACACGTGTTGAAGCACCTCATAAATACATACACCAATAAAACTATGGCCCAACGAACATATACTGCCGAGGAGGCATACGCGTTTCTGGCCTCTGAAACTGAGACTGCTAGCGAGGATGAGACAAATTTCCGTTTGTCATCCTCTTCATCATCTAGTGACTCTGATGAACCCCCGAGGAGGCAACGCAGGACTCCCACTGCAGTAGTCGAGTCCTCTGACCCCACATGGACAACCCCTGAAAACTACGTACCCCAGGTCCCTGAGTTCACAGGGAATCCAGGAATACAATTTAATTCAGCAGGGTTCAGAGAGCTGGACTTTTTTAAAAAAAATTTTAGTGATGATTTAGTTGATCTAATGGTCACCCAGACTAATGTTTATGCCCAACAATTTATTGAGCAAAACCCCACCTCTAATTATGCCCAGCCCCGCAAGTGGACCCCTGTACATAAAAATGAAATGGTTATATTTTGGGGCCTTGTACTGTGCATGGGGCTAGTAAAGAAGCCCACGATTAGGTCCTACTGGAGCACAGACATCTTATACAATACACCAATGTTCCGTGTGGCTATGTCAAGGACCCGCTTCAAAGCGATCCTTAGGTTTCTCCATTATAGGGATAATGCACAGTGCCCACCCCGGGATGACCCCAATTATGACCGGTTATATAAACTTAGACCCCTAATAGACCATTTTAGTACCAAGTTTGCCCAGGCATACATCCCCGAGAAGCACATTTCAATAGATGAGTCCCTGGTACATTTCAAAGGGAGGCTCCAATTCCACCAGTACCTGCCAAGTAAGAGGGCAAGGTATGGCGTGAAGATGTACAAGCTGTGTGAGAGTACATCAGGGTACACACACAAATTTAGGATATATGAAGGTAGAGACACAAAAATAGACCCCCCACAATGCCCCCCCTTACTCGGAATTAGTGGGAAGATAGTGTGGGATTTGGTGCACCCACTGCTGGACCAGGGATACCACCTGTACCTGGATAATTTCTATACCAGCATCCCACTATTCAAAAGCCTCGCTTCCAGAAGTACTGTGGCATGCGGCACTGCACGTAAAAATAATAGAAGCCTCCCTAGGTCGCTGCTTGGGCAAACACTTAGAAGGGGCGAGAGCAGGGCATTATGCAGCGACAATGTACTGTGTGTCAAGTATAGGGACAAGAGAGATGTCCTTATCTTGACAACAGTGCATGGCCATAGCAGCACCCCTGTCCCAGTGCGGGGCACAAGTACCGAAACCCCAAAACCCAACTGCATTGTGGATTATAATAGGTACATGGGGGGGGGGGCAACCTGTCAGATCAAGTGCTGAAGCCTTACAGTGCCATGAGAAAAACAAGGTTCTGGTATAAAAAATTAGCTGTACACATAGTACAAATGGCACTGTACAACGCATTTGTACTACATCGATGTGCAGGCCAAAGGGGGACATTCCTGGAGTACCAAGAGGCAGTAATAAAGGCCCTTATTTTTGGCAACCAGGAACAGGGGGGCCCTAGTACTTCTGGAAGCGAGGCCTCGCGAATTGTACCAGGGCAACATTTTCCGAGTGAAGTCCCCCACACTGGAAAGAAAGGAAGGTCCCAGAAACGATGTAGAGTATGCTACAAAAAGGGGATAAGAAAGGACACAACTTACCAATGTGAAACCTGCCCCACACAACCCGGCTTGTGTATCAAAGATTGTTTTAAGATATATCACACTTCCCTTGAATTTTAATGTACTCCACACAGCTTGTACAAAGAGCCGCATGCCATTACCTTCCCTTCTGAGTCTTGCCATGTGTCCAAACAGAAATTTACAAACACATATATGCTATTGCCATACTCAGGAGAAAAAGCACCCCATAATATGTTACACAATTTCTCCTATTAACCCTTGTGAAAATGGCACATTTTGATCTAAAGTTACATATTAATGGAAAAAATTAGTTTTTTTTTTATTTTCACAGCCCATAACAATTTGACAAAACACCAGTGGGGTCAAAATGCTCACTACGGCCGTAAGTGAGTTCCATGAGGGGGGCTAGTAACAAAAAGGTATCACTTGCTTGGGATTTCCACTGCACAGGTACAATATGGGCTCTGCAAATGCAAGATGGCGCCCGAAAACCATTCCAGCAAACTCTGTGATAAAATGGCACTCCTTCCCTTCTGAAGCCTGCTGTCTGCCCAAATAGCATTTTACAACCATATATGGGGTATTGCCATACTCAGGAGAAATTGTGTAACAAATTTTGGGGTGCTTTTTCTACTATTGCCCTTTGTGGAAGTATAAAATTATGGGGTGAATCTACAAATTAATGGAAAAAATGACATTTTTCATTTTCACGTATCGATGCCTAACAATTTGACAAAACACCAGTGAGGTCAAAGTACTCACTATACCCATAGATGAGTTCCTTGAGGGGTGTAGTTTACAAAATGGTATCACTTGTTGGGGTTTTTGACTGCTCTGATACAACAGGGGTTCTGCAAATGCAACATGGCGCATGAAAACCATTCCGGCAAAATCTGCGCCAAAAACGCCAAATGGTGCACCTTCCCTTCTGAAGCCTGCTGGCTGCCCAAATAGCGTTTTACAACCATATATGGGGTATTGCCATACTCAGGAGAAATTGTGTAACAAATTTTGGGGTGCTTTTTCTACTATTGCCCTTTGTGGAAGTATAAAATTATGGGGTGAATCTACAAATTAATGGAAAAAATGAAATTTTTCATTTTCACGTATCGATGCCTAACAATTTGACAAAACACCAGTGGGGTCAAAGTACTCACTATACCCATAGATGAGTTCCTTGAGGGGTGTAGTTTACAAAATGGTATCACTTGTTGGGGTTTTTGACTGCTCTGATACAACAGGGGTTCTGCAAATGCAACATGGCGCATGAAAACCATTCCAGCAAAATCTGCGCCAAAAACGCCAAATGGTGCACCTTCCATTCTGAAGCCTGCTGTCTGCCCAAATAGCGTTTTACAACCATATATGGGGTATTGCCATACTCAGGAGAAATTGTGTAACAAATATTGGGATGCTTTTTCTACTATTGCCCTTTGTGGAAGTATAAAATTATGGGGTGAATCTACAAATTAATGGAAAAAATGACATTTTTCATTTTCACGTATCGATGCCTAACAATTTGACAAAACACCAGTGGGGTCAAAGTACTCACTATACCCATAGATGAGTTCCTTGAGGGGTGTAGTTTACAAAATGGTATCACTTGTTGGGGTTTTTGACTGCTCTGATACAACAGGGGTTCTGCAAATGCAACATGGCGCATGAAAACCATTCCAGCAAAATCTGCGCCAAAAACGCCAAATGGTGCACCTTCCCTTCTGAAGCCTGCTGTCTGCCCAAATAGCGTTTTACAACCATATATGGGGTATTGCCATACTCAGGAGAAATTGTGTAACAAATTTTTGGGTGCTTTTTCGGTACTCTTTACCTAGAACGGCGCCCATCGGGGTGATCGCGGGATCACGGGCAGTACATAAACGGCCGCGACGCGATGCCCGCGATCACCGCGATTTTCCCATAGGGAACAATGTTAAAAAGTCAGATTGATCGCGATTTTGCATTCAATGCCTCAATGCCCGCGATTTTACCATAGGAATCAATGTTAAATGGGCTACAGAGCCCAAATAGGCTCAATTAACCCTTAAATGTCACCCCAATTTTTTTACGACACCCCACGATCCACGCCAACCCGAAGCGTGGCGAGCGCAGCGAGGCCGCGAGGGGCGGCGGTACACGTCCTCCGACCTTTTCATGCCCTACTATCCACGTCGGCGTGGAGTTGAGAATAGAATAGTGTGGCGAGCGCAGCGAGCCACCGAGCCCGAAGCGTGGCGAGGGGACGCGGATACCTTCACAGTTATACGTGTCCCCTCGCGGACTTCACAGGTGTCCGTGGCGACGCCGACACCTGTGAAGCCCGCGAAGGGATGCGTTTACCTGTAAAGGTATCCGCGTCCCCTCGCGGGGCTCGCTGCGCTCGCCACGCTTCGGGCTCGGTGGCTCGCTGCGCTCGCCACACTATTCTATTCTCAACTCCACGCCGACGTGGATAGTAGGGCATGAAAAGGTCGGAGGACGCGTACCGCCGCCCCTCGCGGGCTCGCTGCGCTCGCCACGCTTCGGGCTCGGTGGCTCGCTGCGCTCGCCACACTATTCTATTCTCAACTCCACGCCGACGTGGATAGTAGGGCATGAAAAGGTCGGAGGACGCGTACCGCCGCCCCTCGCGGGCTCGCTGCGCTCGCCACGCTTCGGGTTGGCGTGGATCGTGGGGTGGCGTAAAAAAATTGGGGTGACATTTAAGGGTTAATTGGGTCTATTTGGGCTCTGTAGCCCATTTAACATTGATTCCTATGGGAAAATCGCGGGCATTGAGGCATTTAACATTAAAATCGCGATCAATTAGGCTTTTTAACATTGTTCCCTATGGGAAAATCGCGGTGATCGCGGGTACACGATTTTGATGTACCCGCGATTTACCCGCGATGCCCGCGATTTTTTACCCCCGACGCCCGCGATTCTGATCGCGGGCGCCGTTCTAGGTAAAGAGTACCGCTTTTTCTACTATTGCCCTTTGTGGAAGTATAAAATTATGGGGTGAATCTACAAATTAATGGAAAAAATGACATTTTTCATTTTCACGTATCGATGCCTAACAATTTGACAAAACACCAGTGGGGTCAAAGTACTCACTATACCCATAGATGAATTCCCTGAGGGGTGTAGTTTGCAAAATGGGGTCACTTGTGGGGGGGGTTCCACTGTATTGGTGCTTCGGGGGTCTTGCTAATGCGACATAGCACCCACCATTCATTCCACCAGAATCTGTGCTGCAAAATCCAAATATCACTCCTTCCCTTCTGAGTCCTGCCATGCACCCAAATGGTATTTTTTGGTCACATATGAGGCATTGCCGTACTCAGGAGAAATTGCGGCACAGATTTTGGGGTGCTTTGTCTCCTTCATTCCTTGTGAAAATGAAAAATTTTGAGCCAGAACTTCATTTTTGTGTAAAAAAATGTAATTTTGCATTTTCACAGCCCAGTTGTACCAAAATTGGTGAAACCCCTGGGGGTTTGAAATGTACACTATACCCCTAGATAAATTCCCTGAGGGGTGTAGTTTGCAAAATGGGGTCACTTGTGGGGGAGGTTCCTAACTTTTAGCATCTTATGGTGCCTAGAAACCTACATTGTGCATAAAAAATAATCTCATAAAAAGGAGGCTCCAAAATCAAGTAGGTGCTCCTTCTATTATGAAGCCTGTGGTTTGGTCAACGTGCACACTAGGGCCACATATAGGATATTTATGAAAACAAAAGAATTGGGGGAATCAATTTTTAGTCACATTTCTCTAGTAAAATCTACTGTGTTCCTTAGAAAAATGTATTAAAATTGAAAATCTTCTAAAAAAATGAAATTTTGAAATTTCACCTACACTTTGTTTTAATTCCTGTGAAACACCTAAAGGGTTAACAAACTTCCAAAATGCTGTTTTGAATACTGTGAGGGGTGCAGTTTTTGAAATGGCATCATTTATGGGGGTGTCTCACATACAAGTCCCTCAAAGTCACATCAGAACTGAACTGGTCCCTAAAAAAATCAGTGTTTGAAATTTTCTTGAAAATTTGAGAATTTGCTATTTATATTTTAAGCCTCCTAGTGTCCAAAAAAATTAAAAGGAGGTTGAAATAATGATGGCAACATAAAGTAGACATATGGTCTTTGTTAGTTATTAACTATTTTGAGTGGTATGATTATTTGTCTCACAAGCAGAAAATTTAACATTTTGCAAATTGCAAAATTTTCAGTTTTTTTTCCAAATTTTGGTATTTTTCACAAAAAAACACAGACTGTATCGACCAAAATTTGCCACTAACTTAAAGTACAATGTGTCACGAGAAAACAAAATCAGTTGGATAAGTAAAAGCATTAGAAAGTTATTCCCACATAAATTGACACATGTCTGATTTGAAAAATAGGGCTGCGTCCTTTGGGCCCAAATAGGCCGCGTCCTTAAGGGGTTAAACAGAAAGGGGGTATCAGGGGGCGGCGTAGTAGTGTAGCGCTAGCAGTAGCACTTGCAGGCGACGGGAGTCAGTAGTGGCAGGAGAATTGTTGAAAACACTGTGTTGCCCTGTGATTGGTTGAGAGCGCTCAACCAATCACAGGGCAGCCTAGTGTTTTAATCAAATCTGCCGCCACCGCTGACTCCCGCTGCCCCCAAGCGCTACTGCTATCACTACACTACTCTGCCGCCCCCTGCCTGCACTCTTCCAGCACCTGATGTCGCATCGAATCCCATTGCATAAGTGTATGGGCACCATAAGAGCAGCACTGCAGAGCAGACATGGGCCTAAACGTCTCCCGCCTCCATAACTGGGTGGAACAGGGATATAAGCAACGTGAAGGAGCTGCCAGGAGGTGATGTAATGGATGAAGTCAGGAATGTGAGTGGCCTCGTGGCCTCTTGTTTGTAGGTTTCTGACCTGCAATAGTCTTGAGCACACGTCACTCCCTTCCCTGGGATCTCGCACTTCCTTGTGAGTCACTGTCCTGGAAATGAGAGCGGCAGGTGGTCTCTGGGGTCTTTGTCTCCTCTCCCCAGCCTCTGCCAGTAACTGCCTGGGTGTATGGAAAGTGTTTCTCCCCCAGGGACCTCGTAAAGGGATCATGGAAAGTTTGGAAATGTGAGCGGACGGACAGCGCTGGGAAGACGAGCGCAGAACATAGGAAGCAGCACAATTGTAGCCGCCTATTTCTAGTCTATGATGTATTTCTGTAGCTGTCATTATGGGAACGGAGGAAGGCTGATGCACATTAACATATACTAGTTATACGTGGGAATTCTCTAGGCGATAAGGAGATAAAGTGGGCTTATGTCTCATAAGGCTCCATTCAGCATTCATTCATGTAGGGATGACCATACTTGCCTACTTTTGAAAACTAGTTTCAGGGAGATTATAGTTGGTAGTAGAATTTTGTAAAGCACCCCATTGTGGGGGCGTGTCATGCTCCACCCAAAGGGCGTCGCTAGTTCCATATATGGAGAGATTGTGAAAAGAGATTGTGAACGTGGCACCTAGAAGCGTGGGTGTGTACTGCTACATCTGAGAGGAATCTTGTAAAATGACTTATATCCAAATGTAGATGATCCCCAAAGCAGTTAGTAAGAGCTACTATACTTGGTAAAGTGCTGGGAAATGGTGCTGATGATTCAATGTAAATGTATCTGTCTCTCATTCCTTTTTTCCCCAAACATGTAACAGTGTAATGTGGGCTAGGTGAAATGAGGGAGATTGCTAGACTAATGAGGGAGAGAGGGCGATTGCTGCTATGTCAGGGAGTCTCCTGCAGAATGCAGGAGGGGAGGTAACTATGATGTAACAGTGTAATGTGGGCTAGGTGACATGAGGGAGATTGCTAGACTAATGAGGGAGAGAGGGAAATTGCTGCTATGTCAGGGAGTCTCCTGCAGAATGCAGGAGGGGAGGCAACTATGATGTAACAGTGTAATGTGGGCTAGGTGAAAGGAGGGAGATTGCTAGACTAATGAGGGAGAGAGGGAGATTGCTGCTATTTCAGGGAGTGTCCTGCAGAATGCAGGAGGGGAGGTAACTATGATGTAACAGTGTAATGTGGGGTAGGTGACATGAGGGAGATTGCTAGACTAATAAGGGAGAGAGGGAGATTACTGCTATTTCAGGGAGTCTCCTGCAGAATGCAGGAGGGTAGGTAACTATGGGGATGACGTATCAGGGCTGTGCATTACACAGGTCACATAGGAAATGTTACTTCCTCCAGTAAAATCTGCCCCCTGCAGGGACTGCCAAGCAGTAGCAGTGACTTCCTATCGGAAGCGCTCCCTGCTAATCACAGACAGTCAGTTTGCCGACATCGTAATCCCAACCGCCGGTACTCTGTGGAGGGGGGGGGGGGGGGGGGGGCAGTGAAGCCCCTTGCTGGGAGCTCACCATGCTGAGTACTCACTGTGCTCACTACAGGTTCTCTTCTCCCTTTATGGGGGTCATGTACCCCCCCACAAGGGAGATTAGCCCTATCAATCGATATCCCGACTGTCGGGCGTTTAAACAGTCGGGATTCCAATGTCGGAGTCCCGACTGTCAGGACGTCATCCGGCACCCGTTGAAGATATGCTCAGATAAGCTGCATCATACATCGCTAACAACCTACGGGAGCGTGCATCGTTAGCTATACAGTGCGTACACATTGAACAATTTAAAGAATCGGTCATTATTGGTAATATCATTAAACATGTCTTCTAGTGTGTACCCCAGATTAACAAAGCATGCACATCTCCAATCAGAAGAGTACATATCAACATTTAACAAACTCATTACAATGAATTGCAAATCAGAAACCATTACATCTGAATAATTTGATAATTGGGACCCCGTATTACCTCTGTAAGGGGTAAATTTAATAACATTTCTAACAGCACCCTGTAAGTCAGTAGTGCGGCAGTTATGACCCCACAGCTGCCCGGCCTCTGGAGACCACTATGGTTTCAGTATGCTGACAACCCCGCCCCCTTGCACGATGTCACACACAAAGTGGCAGGGCCAGTTCAAGTTAGATTTCAGTTTGAACACACCCACCCAAATCTAACTCTCTCTGCACTTGTTACATCTGGCCCGCCTGCAGCGCAGCATGGTTTAGCAAATCTATAACCTGCAGTGGTAGCATGTAGGCATGGCCACAGTTGGGGGGGGGGGGGGGAGCGGGTACAAATTCATACCTCCCAACTGTCACGATTCCGTCGGGACAGTCCCGATTTTCGGGTCCTGTCCCGACGTCCCACCCGCGGCAGGCATTGTCCCGCTGCGGGGGGTGGCAGTTGGGAGTATTGGCAGAGTGTATATAAGTACGTGCAGTGTAGTTGTTAGACCTCACACTTAGAAGATATAACCAGTTTGAAGGGTTTATTCAAGTGGCAGGCTTGTAGGTTACAACAGTACTTCATGTGTTAACTTCAAGCAGTAATACAACTTGTACATTTGGTAACGACAGTCTCTGGTTGTTACTTAGCTGTAGCGTTTTGGCGCGTGCAGGGTAAATGACAGTCTGCTGGTTTACGCTGCGGTATCTCTCCCAGTCTCGCTGCTGCCAATGATGACTGATCTCCCTGTGCAAAAGGTCACGCTGGTAACGGGTTTACAGCGGGGGCTTGCTCCTATGCGCTCCGGTGCACGTGGAGCTACAAACAGCATGGACGGAGTCACACACGATCTGAGGCACACTCTAACGCGGGGACTTCCTCACAGGAAAGAGTAACGCTGCCAGCAGGGTCAGGGGTCTCTGCCCTGCTATTCGCTTAAGCGACCTGTCACTCAGGGTGACGCTTAACTACGTTGGCTGCAAGGGGGAAAAGGAAGACTGTAAGTCTTACACTAAGCAGTGTATGCGGAGACAGGCGCTGAGCGCTGCAATCTAACACTCCCCCTCGCTTAAGGCTGTCTTCGGCTACATAAAAGAACTCAATACAATGCTTTGTCCTTTTGTAATACCTGTAACCGAAAATATGGTTAGAGAGAAAAAGACATTCAGAACATCAAAAACTTCAAATCAACATTTTTGAACTTAGACAAGTCCACAGTCCTTCACGAACTTAATAAGCAAGTTTCTCGACAGTCCTTTAGTAAGCATGTCAGCGACATTCTGTTCACTTGCAATGTATTCAACATCGATGGACTTGTTCTCCACTAGTTCTCTGATGAAGTGATGTCTTATCGCGATGTGCTTTGACCTTCCATGGTGCTTGGTAGTACAGGAAAGATCTATTGCTCCCCTGTTATCACATGCGATACTGATAGTCTCTTCTTCATAAAGTAGACCTAACTCACACAAAGTCTCTTTGATCCAGAGTGCTTCTTTTGATGTCTCTGTGAGAGCCATGTATTCGGCCTCGGTTGTTGAGAGAGCAACGGTCGGTTGTTTTCTACTCGCCCAACTAACTGCTGCTCCGGCCAGTGTGAACAGGTAACCGGTGTGGGAACGACGATCATCTTCATCTGCTCCCCAGTCGGCATCGCAGAAGACTTTCAAATTTGAATTGCTTGTCTTGGCGAATTTTAATTTCAAGGAACTTGTACCTTTTAGGTATCTCAGGATCCTCTTCACTGCGATCCAATGTTGTCTTCCAGGATTTATTGCAAATTGGCTCACCCGACTGACTGCATGAGTGATGTCTGGACGAGTTCCAATGCTTGCATACATAAGACTTCCAACCACGTTCTTGTAAGGGACATCTTGCATTTCCTCTATTTCTTCTTGTGTGGTTGGTGACATACCTTTTGTAATCTTGACGCTTTTGTCAATTGGTGTATTCACTGACTTGGAGTCTGCCATCCCATACTTCAAGATTGTTGCCTCGATGTACGTTTGTTGGTCGACTGTGACTGTTCCCTTTTGCAAGTTTTGAACAATCCTCATGCCCAACAGATGATTGGCTGGACCTAAGTCTTTCAACTTGAATCTCTGTTTCAGTTGATCTCTTACACTTGTGATGTGATCTTCGTGACCTGCTATAAGTATATCATCCACATAGACTGCTATGATGAACAACTTTTCTCCCAGAGTTTTGTGATAAAGGCAGTGGTCAGTCTCTGATCTAATAAAATTCATTTCAAGCAGTACTGTGTCCAATTTTATGTACCAGCAACGACCACTCTGCTTTAGGCCATATATGGATTTCTTCAGAAGACACACTTTCTCTGTCTGAAGTTCATTCTCATCATAATGATCTGGTGATTCCATATAGATCTCTTCAAGTAGTTCTCCATTTAGAAACGCTGAATCGAAGTCTAATTGGTATAGCAGTAAGTCTTGTAAAGTGGCGACTGCAATTACTAATCTGAGAGTGTTATACCTCGCAACAGGTGAGTATATCTCCCCATAGTCAATTCCGGATCTCTGTGTGTATCCCTTAGCAACAAGACGGGCTTTGTAACGGGCAACTTCTCCGTCTGAATTTAACTTCTTGCAGAAGACCCACTTGTTCTTGACTGTCTTGCGGTTGCTTGGCCTATTTACTATGGTCCAAGTATCGTTCTCTCTCAGTGCTGATAACTCTGTGTCTATTGCAGATTTCCATTTCGCCCAATCACTGCACGCTTTCGCTTCTTGAATACTCTGAGGTTCACTGAAAACAATATTCGCATATTCTTCCTCATATCTTCTGGCTGGTATGCCCTTGTTTCTTCTCACAGAAGCTCTTTTAGTTGGTTCGCTTCCTTCTTCAGTATTTTCTGTTGCAGGTATGCTTTCTATTTCACATACCTCTACTAGTGCTTGCTTTTCTTGCTCTTTTGCTTTTGTGGGTGATGCTGTTTCTTGAAATATCACATCTCTTGATTTCAGGAGACGTCTGTTCTCTGCATCCCAGAGCCTGTACCCTTTGCTCTCCTCACAATAGCCTAGCAATATGCACTGTCTTGATTTTGGGTCAAGTTTCTTCCTTCTCTCCTTTGGTATATGTGCATAAGCTCTGCTCCCAAAGACACGGAGGTGACTGATGTCTGGCTTCTTCCCAGACCAGGCCTCTAAGGGGGTTTTTCCCTTCACGGCCACTGTAGGTGTTCTGTTTTTCAGGTATACTGCAGTAGATACAGCTTCTGCCCAAAAACTCTTCTCCAGGCCAGCATCGTTCACCATCGCTCGTGCTCTTTCAACGATTGTTCTGTTCGCCCTTTCACTTACGCCATTCTGTTCAGGCGTGTAGGCCATCGTCAGCTGATGCTTTATGCCATGCCTTTTTAGGAAGTCGGTTAGTACTTCATTTTCGTACTCTCCCCCATTGTCGGATCTCAGGACCTTTAGTTTTAGGCCCGTCTGAGTTTCCACTAGGTTCTTGTACTCCACAATTTTCTTGACCACCTCACTTTTCTTCTTTATGAAGTATACGTGTGTCATTCTTGTGGCGTCATCGATGAGAGTCATGAAGTATTTGTAACCACTGGTTGACTCCTCTTCCATTGGTCCGCACACATCTGTGTGCACCAGAGCTAGTTGTGTTTCTGCTCTGCCTGCTGACTTGGGAAATGGGTTGCGGGTCTGCTTGCCTTTTATGCAACTCTCGCACACAGGTCTTCCGGTGTCTTTCACTGTGATTCCTGTTGCCATCCCATCAGCTAATTTCTGGACATTATCATATCCTAAGTGTCCCAAACGTCTGTGCCAGAGCTCCATGGACTCATTTTCAGCAGAGGCTGCCAAAGCTACACATTCATCTGTGTCTAGGACGTATAGTTGGTTGCATCGGGTTGCTGAAGCAATTACAGTCCCTCTTTCATTATGCACCATGCACTTGCCCTTTGCAAACTGGACTCTGTAGCCTTTTGCCTCGAGTACGCTGATAGCGATGAGGTTACTTCCCAATTCTGGTACATACAGGACGTCTTGGATATCTGTGACTACTGTCTGTCCCTCAATTCTTAGTCTCACTGTGATTGTCCCAACACTTGAAGCAGTAAGGATCTTTTCACCAATCCCGGTAACTGTTGTGGGGTTACACTGTGTTAAAGAATTGAACCACTCCTTGTTGCAGCTGAAGTGTCTAGAGGCTCCCGAGTCCATGTACCAGAGATCCCTCCTTGGCTTGTCTGTTACATTCAGTGCTGACTCGTTCTTTTTATCATGCCGCTTGTGCATGCCACTAGTGTTCTTCAGCCTGCATTCTGAAGCCTTGTGCCCTACTTTGTGGCACACATAACATTTGAATGTGCATTTCTTGGGTTTCGCACCCTTTGCTACTAAGGCAGAACCTTCAGCTATGGCATCCTTGTGGATTCTCTCTTGGAACTGTAGTAGTTTGGCTCTCACAACTTCAGTTGTAAGCTTGGTCTCATTTGACTCTAGTGCGACAACCAGAAAGTCAAATTCCTCTGTCAAATTCTGCAGCATTACCATTGCTACTTCTTCCTCATCCACTTTTGCTCCTACACACGCCAATTGCTGAGCTATCGATAGTATTTTATCAATATAATCGTTCATGTCCTTGCATGCATTCAATTTTGTTCCATACAGTGTGCGTCTCAGACTTATCCTTCTCATTAAGCCTTTATTTTCATAAGCACCTTGTAGAGTTGTCCACATGTCCTTAGCGGACTCCTTCCCACAGATAGTAGAATAAACATGCTGCTCCACAGCCAGGCCTATTGTGCCAATGGCCTTGTCTACCTCTTCTGGGTTTGGACTTTCTCCTGGGGCTATTGTGACTTTCCATAGCTTCTCCCTCTTAAGCTGCATTTCCATAGCGAACTTCCATGTAGTGTAATTCTCTGAGCCTTTGAGCTTTGGAAAGTTCATGCTATGCCCTGTACTGTGCATTCTCGTTAACTCTTCCACAAATGGCAATTTAGAAATAATTCCTTTGTGTTCTTTTATGTACTGCGCTAGCACTTTGTCTTCAGGGGGTTAATCTTCGCGCACGTGACGTGCTGGGCCCATAACCTATTGGCAGAGTGTATATAAGTACGTGCAGTGTAGTTGTTAGACCTCACACTTAGAAGATATAACCAGTTTGAAGGGTTTATTCAAGTGGCAGGCTTGTAGGTTACAACAGTACTTCATGTGTTAACTTCAAGCAGTAATACAACTTGTACATTTGGTAACGACAGTCTCTGGTTGTTACTTAGCTGTAGCGTTTTGGCGCGTGCAGGGTAAATGACAGTCTGCTGGTTTACGCTGCGGTATCTCTCCCAGTCTCGCTGCTGCCAATGATGACTGATCTCCCTGTGCAAAAGGTCACGCTGGTAACGGGTTTACAGCGGGGGCTTGCTCCTATGCGCTCCGGTGCACGTGGAGCTACAAACAGCATGGACGGAGTCACACACGATCTGAGGCACACTCTAACGCGGGGACTTCCTCACAGGAAAGAGTAACGCTGCCAGCAGGGTCAGGGGTCTCTGCCCTGCTATTCGCTTAAGCGACCTGTCACTCAGGGTGACGCTTAACTACGTTGGCTGCAAGGGGGAAAAGGAAGACTGTAAGTCTTACACTAAGCAGTGTATGCGGAGACAGGCGCTGAGCGCTGCAATCTAACAGGGAGACCCCCCAATCTAGTAGAATAGACGCTGTGCGCATGCGCACAGCGTCTATTCTCGTATGAAAATGAGGTCGCGGCTAATTAGCATAAGCCGCACCCTCATTTGCATACGCCCCGCCCCCTTTTCCGGCGCTCGCGCGGCTTCCTCCTGACAGAAGTTGGGAGGTATGCAAATTACCCAACCCAGGCTAAGTTGCTGGAGCCCTGGTCCAACTCCCCTACCCCCTCCGTCTCTCCCGGGCAGCAGCAGCACACCCGTACAGCATGTGTTGTGCTGACAGCAGGCTCAGCATGAGCGTCTCACTGACAGTGTGAGAGCTCATGCTTAGCCTGCTGTCAGCACAGCACATGCTGTAGGTGTGCTGCTGCTGCTGCTGAGGGGGGACAACAATAACACTCCCCCCTCGACTTTAAAGTGTGTTTTCACCCCCTTAAAAGTTTTGCAGGCGTGGCCTAATTGTGGGTGATGGCCACGCCTCCCACAGTTAGGCCACGCCCCCAACATTTTACCAGGGCCCGGCATACCTCTCGGCCGCCCTGCATGTAGGTGGCCGCCCAGCACAGGACAATGATGCTTTGCATGCTGGCTCCTATCCTGCGATTGCACAGCCATAATATATATATATATATTTACGCCAATTTTTATGTCACAGCGGCTGCATATGACATCACGCAGCTGCCCCCCCCCCCCCCCCCAAAAAAAAAAAACCTGTCCTGCTTTGTCCAAACCACACCCAAAATAATTTTTTGGCAGATTTGCTGCCCAAGCTAAATGAGGGCCTATGGCATAGCTGCCTACCCTCCTGCATTCTACAGGAGACTCTCTGACATAGCAGCAATCTCCCTCTCTCCCTCATTAGTCTAGCAATCTCCCTCATGCCACCTGGCCCACATTACACTGTTACATCATAGTTACCTCCCCTCCTGCATTCTGCAGGAGACTCCCTGACATAGCAGCAATCTCCCTCTCTCCCTCATTAGTCTAGCAATCTCCCTCATGTCATCTAGCCCACATTACACTGTTACACCATAGTTACCTCCCCTCCTGCATTCTGCAGGAGACTCCCTGACTTAGCAGCACTCTCCCTCCCTCATTAGTCTAGTAATATCCCTCATGTCACCTAGCCCACATTACACTGTTACATTTTTTGGGGGGGAAAAAAAGGAATGAGAGACAGATACATTTACATTGAATCATCAGCACCATTTCCCAGCACTTTACCAAGTATAGTATCTCTTACTAACTGCTTTGAGGCTCATCTACATTTGTATATAAGTCATTTTACAAGATTTCTCTCAGATGTAGCAGTACACACCCACGCTTCTAGGGGCCACATTCACAATCTCTCCATATATGGAACTAGACACGCCCTTTGGGTGGATCATGACACACCTCCTTAATGGAGCACTGTGCAAAATTCTACTACCAACTATAATCTCACTGAAACTAGTTTCCAAAAGTAGGCAATTATGGCCTATGGTTGTTATTGTGCATATCGTCTAATTTATCATCAAGTACCAGGACTTTTACCAGTGATCTACCAAAGTCTCCCTACGTGCCAAATACTCCCCTCCCAGAGCAATATGCCACTGATACAGTATGCCACATGGAATGAGCCAAAGTTCACATTATGCCACACGATACTGTAGTATGATGGAAGGGAGGAGGTATGCAGTGTGATGGAGGAGATAGCAATGACAAAACCCAGCTTATGGGGAATTAGCTGCTGTGAGACTGTGGAGGGCACGGACAGGGTTAACTCGGCCTGTATTTCTCTCTGTTTCCACCTCTTGCCTCTGTCACTGATAACAGGCTTCTATTTCGGGACACGCATTATTCCGCCCTGTGATTTTATTTTCCTTTCTATTTTAGCTTCTGAGGTAAATAGTGACATAGTTCCCCCCCACCGTCGCACAATCGCAGGCTCCACGTGAGGTAATTATAATGCTAAATGTTCTTGGCTGGTTACTGCACAGCTCAGATCTGTAGCTGCCAGCGTCTTATACTCAGTATCACTGCCGCCGTTCCTCACAACAGGCCTCATCCATGGGAAAGGGGGCGTGGCCACATCACAGAGGGGTGTGGTCACATTACTGCTGGGGGTACCTACCTGGGGAAACGTATTGAAAATCAACACTTATTTTCTATATGTCAGTCACTATAACGGGCGTATTGCTACACGACTATAGGTGCACAGTGTTACACTCCTTCGGGGGTCCATAGGGCCCATATAACACACCCTGTGACAACTTTTCAGAACTTCCCTCTCAGGAGTTGCTGGTCTCTGAGGAAATGGCGCAGGTGCCATATTCTCTGTGTTTTGCGCAGACACAGTTGGGAAGATCACCAGGAAAATGGCCGTGAGTTGCTTCACTGGCCTCACCGAACCATCCAGTTTTAAGGGCGGCTGCAGGGGGGGGGGGGTAGCTTGCTAACCCTTCCAGGGGGGATGGGAGCAGCGGCCCTTTTATAGGAGCCTCACTGCCAACCTGGAAGGGTAGGCAAGTACACGTTGTATTAATGCATGGGGATGGTCATTGGGTCACCAGCAAGTTGTTAGGCAGTCATTAGGTCGACATGCAGGAATGTCGACATGCAGGAATGTTGACAGGAGTCTAAGTCGACAGGGTCATTAGATCGACAGTCAAAAAGGTCGATATGGTTTTTTTTCACTGTTTTACGAGCCGACATGTGCCGACAGGCAGTATTTCATGCTCTACCATCTACCAGGAATGTGTCGACATTCGGGTAAAAAAATCTGCGAAAAACCCAATGTCGACCTTTTGACTGTCGACCTAACCCATGTCGACCTAATGACCCGTCAACCTTATGACCCTGTCTACCTAACCCATGTCATCCTTCCTGCATGTCGACCTAGACACATGTTGACCTAAATACATGTCGACCGAATGGTGCCTAACAACTTGCTGGTGACCAACTGACCCTCACCCCTCGCATGACGTGCTGCACTCAGCGCACTTTATGGATGGTAAAGTATAAAAAGTAAAAAGATAAATAAAAATAACCTAATTTCATTGTCTCTTTATATCCCGTCTTGTGTTGTCACGGGATGCGGTCATTTGGTCTACTGCATTATGGTCGACAGTCATTAGGTCGAATTCATTAGGTCGACATGCTAAAAGGTCGACATGACTCTAAGTCGACATGGGAAAAGGTCGACATGATTCTAGTTCGAAAGGTCATTAGTTCGACAGGTCATTAGTTCGACAAGGTCATTAGTTCGACATTGTCTATGTCGACATTCACAAGGTCGACATGGAGTTTTTCACTGTTTTTTGAGCCAACATGTGCCGACAGGCGGTATTTCATGCCCTACCATCCACTAGGGCGTGGTGGGAGAATAAAATAGCGTGCCGAGCGTAGCGAGGCACCGTGCCCGACGCATAGCGAGCGCAGCGAGCGATGCGAGGGGATGCAGTGCACTTTAAACTGTGTCCATGTCGACTGTGTTGACATTCAGGTAAAAAAACAGTGAAAAACCCCATGTCGACCTTGTGAATGTCGACATAGACAATGTCGAACTAATGACCTTGTCGAACTAATGACCTGTCGAACTAATGACCTTTCGACCTAGAATCATGTCGACCTTTTCCCATGTCGACCTAGAGTCATGTCGACCTTTTAGCATGTCGACCTAATGGATTCGACCTAATGACTTTCGACCATAATGCAATAGACCAAATGATCCCAACCCGTTGTCACAGTGGTGCAGATGGATTACGCCTGAAGAAGTGATAAAGTGGAAGGTGATGACACAGCAGCCAACCAGCTCCTAACTGTCATTTGTCAAACCCAGTCTGTGACTTGACAGTTAGGGGCTGATTGGTTGGTGCATTATCACCTTTCGCTTTATCACTTCTCTGGGCTTAATACATCTGCCCCTGTGTTTGTTTTTGCTTTTAAAGGGATACATTGCGCTGTGCTGCATTCTGGGGGTGATTCTGGTCTGCTCACCAAGCAGCAGTCGTTCGCCACCCTGCCAATGACTTCCCCCCCTCCCCACGTTTGTTTGACTTATACAAATTTTTATCTGGCTCAGAAATGTCAGAGAACGGGGCGGGGCCAGGGCCGGCGCCACCACTAGGCAGGTCTAGGCATTTGCCTAGGGCACTGGCCACTGGAGGGCAGCAGTTCACCCCTTGCCCCCCGTGCAAAGGGGGTACCTGCTGCGCCGTCTGAGGAGCGGGCAGGGTGGTCCATGCCGGCTTCTGACAGGAGCCTGCAGTGGTGTCCTTGCGGCGCGGGTACCTGCGGCGCTGTGTATAAAGCAGTGGCGGCGGTGGGAGGTCCCTGCAGTGAATAAGAAATAACTAGCGCCCCTAAGTTCCTCCCGCACTGCATTGATTTCATTTTTTATTTATCTGTTCTGGACCGTCTTGTTATCAGCGGTGTGACAGAGCCCCCTGGTGGCAGCAGTGGTAATATACGTGTAATGCAGTCATACTATTCTCAAGCCAGAGATCTTCATTCATGTAAAAAATATAGGGCCCGATTCAGAACTACTCACTGGGCTGTGAGTGTTCGGAGTCCAGCAAGCAGGTAAACGCCCCCCCCCCCCCCCCCCCGCATAATGCACTCCCCCCAGCCCTGTTCAGGCTGTGAACGTGTATGCGCTGTAGTAGCGCTGCTTATATATATATATTATACTAGGTGATTCATCGCGCCCTACGGGCGCTCTTCACATCGTCGTAAGGGGCTGCGCCCCCTTAATTTGTGAACATTTGCATATGAGAAAGATGGTTAGAATTGTATGAAAGATGGCCTGTATTGCAACTTGAGTTATAGGTGAAATGTGTTAAATAGAGAGCATATGATGTGGAAGGGGGTGTGTATTGTTTTGTTTAATTAAAAAGCGGTTACAGAGTAAGATGTACATTGATAGTGTGGATGGTACAGTGACATTTGTGGGTGTGGGGGGGCTGTGTGTGCATGTTGTTTAGGTGTGTGTGCAATAGTATAGTAGGGTGTTTCTGAGTCAGCGGCTCCCCACTGGCAGAGGTCACGACACAGGAAAACAGGAGGCTGGGTAGTGATAGGGGTGTGTGGGCATAAGGGGGACTAAAGAGGAGGGTGGGAGATACTGTGCAGCTTCTGCCAGTGGGTGAGGGTCCAGCGTGGCAGTACAGGATGGTGGCCCTTAGTCAGTGTCTCCTCCTACTGGGTGGGAGTTCGGGTGCATGAGAGCAGGAGGCTGGGCTATGAGGCATGATAGGGGCATGTGGGCAAAACAGCGTCAGCGACTCCCCAGTGGTGGAAGTTACGGTTCAGGAGAGCAGGAAGCTGGGTAGTGATAGGGGTGTGTGAGTATATGGGGGACTAAAGAGGGGCTTAGGGGTGCCGTGAATTGCGGGAGGGGCGCAGGGGTGCCGTGAATCAAGGGAGGGGGGGGCGCAGGTGTCGGCGAATCGCGGGAGAGGGTCCGCAAAGCGTGGGAGGGGGCGTGAATTGCGCGAGGGGGGGTTGCGAATCGCGGGAGGGGGTGCGCGGGGGGTCCGTGAATTGCAGGAGGGGGGGCACGGGGCGCGATGAATCACCTAGTTGGTTATATATTCTTGTAGAAGGATGGTAGGATGTTGCTGTCATTCAGAATGCATTTACATAAACAGTAATAGTAGCAGTAAAAGGTCTGACTTAAAACACCTACAGTAAAACAGAACAGGTGTTATATATTATACAAAGAATTGGTTGATGATGTGTAGGTTGACGTGCACATAGTTCATAGTTGTCACTGGAAAAAAATTGCTACAAGAAAAAATCAACACAGAAAGTTCAACACATGTAAATGTTGACATAAGTGTGGCACTTCATCGGTGTCCATGTCGACACATGAGAATGAATATGAAAACATTCCAAAAAAGAAAAATAAATCTTCAAAAACTCATATCAACCTTTTTCATTGTCGACCATAGCCGTGCCAGTGTTTTGCATGTGCCATTTAATCCTTGGGTTGCCGTGAATCACGCGCGGGGGTGGGGGGAGAGGGGTGTCCGTTAATCACGGGAGGAGGGGTCGTGGGTGGATGCCGTGAATTGCGGGAGGAGGGGGTCGCGGGGGGGGTGTGGGTGCCGCAAATTGTGGGAGGGGGGGCGCGGGGGGTTGCAGTGAATCGCGGGAGGGTGGGTCGCGGGGGCGGGTGTTTGCCGCAATGGCAGGAGGGGGGGTCAGGGGTGGGGAATCGCGGTAGGGGGGGTCGTGGGGGGCACCGTGAACCGCGGGAGGGGGGGCCGGCGCGAATCGTGGGAGGGGGGTCGCGGGGTGCCGCGAATCGCAGGAGGGGGGGGGTGTCATGGGGTGGGGCCGTGAATCGCGGGAGTCACCGGGGGTGCCACGAATTGCGGGGGGTGTGCTGCAAATCGCGGGAGGGGGGTCGCGGGGGGTGCCGCGAATCGCCACAAGAAAAAATCAACACAGAAAGTTCAACACATGTAAATGTTGACATAAGTGTCCATGTCGACACATGAGAATGAATATGAAAACATTCAAAAAAAGAAAAATAAATCTTCAAAAACTCATGTCAACCTTTTTCATTGTCGACCATAGCTGTGCCAGTGTTTTGCATGTGCCATTTAATCCTGGGGTTGCCGTGAATCGCGCGCGGGGGGGGGGGGGGGGAGGGAGGAGGTGATGGGTGTCCGCGAATCACGGGAGGAGGGGTCATGGGTGGATGCCGTAATTTGCGGGAGGGGAGGTCGCGGGGGGGGGGTGGGGGTGCCGCGAATTGTGGGAGGGGGGGCACGGGGGGTTGCAGTGAATCGCGGGAGGGTGGGTCGCGGGGGCGGGGGATTGCCGCAATGACAGGAGGGGGGGTCAGGGGTGGGGAATCGCGGTAGGGGGGGTCGTGGGTGGCACCGTGAACCGCGGGAGGGGGGCCCGGGGGGTTGGCGCGAATTGTGGGAGGGGGAGTCGCGGGGTGCCGTGAATCGCAGGAGGGGGGGTGTGTCACGGGGTGGGGCCGCGAATCGCGGGAGTCACCGGGGGTGCCGCGAATTGCGGGGGGTGTGCTGCAAATCGCGGGAGGGGGGTCGCGGGGGGTGCCGCGAATCGCCACAAGAAAAAATCAACACAGAAAGGTCAACACATGTAAATGTTGACATAAGTGTTCATGTCGACACATGAGAATGAATATGAAAACATTCAAAAAATGAAAAATAAATCTTCAAAAACTCATGTCAACCTTTTTCATTGTCGACCATAGCTGTGCCAGTGTTTTGCATGTGCCATTTAATCCTGGGGTTGCCGTGAATCGCGCGCGGGGGTGGGGGGGGGAGGGAGGAGGTGATGGGTGTCCGCGAATCACGGGAGGAGGGGTCATGGGTGGATGCCGTGAATTGCGGGAGGGGAGGTCGTGGGGGGGGTGTGCCGCGAATTGTGGGTGGGGGGGGGCACGGGGGGTTGCAGTGAATCGCGGGAGGGTGGGTCGCGGGGGCGGGGGGTTGCCGCAATGACAGGAGGGGGGGTCAGGGGTGGGGAATCGCGGTAGGGGGGGTCGTGGGGGGCACCGTGAACCGCGGGAGGGGGGCCCGGGGGGTTGGCGCGAATTGTGGGAGGGGGGTCGCGGGGTGCCGCGAATCGCAGGAGGGGGGGTGTGTCACGGAGTGGGGCAGCGAATCGCGGGAGTCACCGGGGGTGCCGTGAATTGCGGGGGGTGTGCTGCAAATAATCGCGGGAGGGGGGTCGCGGGGGGTGCCGCGAATCGCCACAGGAAAAAATCAACACAGAAAGGTCAACACATGTAAATGTTGACATAAGTGTGGCACTTCATTGGTGTCCATTTCGACACATGAGAATGAATATGAAAACATTGAAAAAGTGAAAAATAAATCTTGTCAACCTTTTTCATTGTCGACCATAGCCATGTCAGTGTTTTGCATGTGCCATTTAATCGTGGGGATGCCGTGAATGGGGGGGGGGGGGGGGGGGGAGGGAGGGAGGTGCATACCCAACATGACCCTCTCCAGGAGGGACACATTGCTCTGTTTCTGGACTTTCTTCTTAATTTATGGATTACCATCACCTGTGCTTAAACACCTTTCTTATCAATTACCCTGTTTAAAACAGGTGATGACAATCATAAATTAAGATGGAAGTCCACAACCCAGCGTTACAGCTCCAGATACACTTTGAGTGACAGATGTAGCCAAATATATAAGAGATATATATATATATATGGTGAGACCAGTTCACTTTGAAAAAGGAGCGTGCGTGCTCCGAAACGTTTGTCCTATATTGTGAATACAGACTTATTCCCTAAGACCTCCGAGTGCCGCTGTTTATTTCCCGACTATTATATATATATCGCACACAGTTACCGACAGTAGCAGCGCAACTTATACTGTACATATGCCCACACCGGATTCGGCATGAAAAGCCGGCGGTTGGGATCCCGGCGTTCAAAATCCCGACGCCGGAATACCGAACGTCGAAATCCCGACGGGGGGGACGGGACGTGGATCGCCCCCCCTTGCGGGCTCGCTACGCTCGGCACACTAATTTATTCTCCCTCCGAGGGTGTCGTGGACACCCACGGGGGGAGAAAGTGTCGGGATTTCGGCGTTTGGGATTCCGGCGTTGGGATTGTGAACGCCGGGATCCCGACCGCCGGGATTTAAACTGCATCCCGCCCACACCAGTTGCCAACAGTAGTAGTATCACAACTTATACGTAACACCCACACCAGTTGCGAACAGAAGTAGTGCTGCCTATACATATGCCCACACCAGTCGCCGACAGCAGTAGTGCTGCCTATACATATGCCCACACCAGTCGCCGACAGCAGTAGTGCTGCCTATACATATGCCCACACCAGTCGCCGACAGCAGTAGTGCTGCCTATACATATGCCCACACCAGTCGCCGACAGCAGTAGCGCTGCCTATACATATGCCCACACCAGTCGCCGACCGCAGTAGTTCTGCCTATACATATGCCCACACCAGTTGCCGACACAAGTAGTGCTGCCTGTACATATGCCCACACCAGTTGCAGTACACATTTTACTCAACTACTTCAGGGCACTTCAAGCTGGCAGCTCATCCTCTCCTTTTTTCCATTAGGTAGTCTTCCTTCCTTGTAGCTCCCTCCATTTGTGTAGCTCCTCTGCCTCCAGTTGTTAGCCCCGCCCCATTTTTGGCCCCTGCAGCGGCGCTGACAAGGGTGCTTAGGAGCAGGGAGGGAGCCTCAGTGGCAAACGCAGGATTTTCAGAAGGGGGTTTCTAGAGGGGCGGAGCAAAGCACAGAGATGGACACTTAGGTTCCCCAGTATACGCCGGGTCAGTTAAAGTATTATAGATAGACCAAATGTATATAAATAATAATAATAATAATAAAATTTTCTGGTGGGAGGACAGTTTGCTTGACTGCAGATATCTCCAGTTCCCAGAAAAAAAATTCTTAGATTTTAATGGAATTAAAAACTAGAGAATCCCACCTACCAAATGGTATTGGGGACTAGGGGATCAGAGTTCAGGAGGCAGAGCAATCTGCCAACGAGAATATAAAACTACATACCAGGTGTGTGGAGCTGGAGCAGTAACCAGCTGCTTGAAGGCTGATATCTCAGGTTGTGGGAACAGTAAAGACAAGCTACTAGTGTCCATCAAAGGGGGAGAGTCCCAGATTTTGGAATATACCCTCAGAAAAACTCTAAGTTAGACAGAACCTGAAATATCTGACTGGGAAGAGCAATTAACAGGCTTGGATGGGGACCACTGCTTTGAAGTCAGATATCTCCGGTTCCCAAGGGCCGATTTTTTTAATTCTTGTACCTATGGAAAGAGGGGACCCTCAGCTTTCAGCCCAGGACCCTTACACTCCTGAGGGGGGTTCTGGGTACTCAGAACCCCCCCCCCTGCGTGCGCTACTGAGTCTCTGTGCTGTCAGCGCTGCTGCCTGTAATGCAGTATGACACAGGTGCAGCAGCTGAGGACAGCAGTGGATGTACAACAGGGAGAGAGCCTCTCTTACCCAGCGCCTCCCTGCCGTGCATCCTCTGCTGAGCGGGTTGCACCAGCCCTGCCTCTATATAAGGTATTGCTAGTCCCAGATGCTTCCTCCTTAATCTGCAGACCTTGAATCATAAACCAGGGTTGCCTACCCTCCTGGAATGGCTGGGAGACTCCCGAAAACTGGGTCCCTCTCTCGCCCCCACCCCCCGGTAAGGTGGGCAACCCTCCCGGATACCAGCGCCGCCCCCCCCCCCCTCATCTCCCCCGTGGAAGCATCAATTCTCCGCAATTTGCTGCTTTTCAGGGGAGGGGACAACTAAAAATGCAAATTGTGCCATTTAGTCCCGCTCCCTACTCAAAGACCCGCAAATTGCGTGATTTGTAGTGGGGGGGGGGGGGGGGGGGCGTGGCTTGTTGACATCTACATCAGGCCTCGCCCCCTGAAGTGCTGCTGACAGTCTCCTCTCCAGGCTTCTCCCAGGCAACCCTGATCTATTATCAGTTACTCACCAGGTTCTTGGTTATTGGTGGAAAATGCCGTATTATGTGTGTCAGTCCAGTGTGTACTGTAAATATTTGAGTGGGCTCAGCTCCATGGGTGAAATGAGAATTTAAAGTGGCCCTGGACAAAAATAAAAAACTGGCCACGTAACACGCCCACATCGCCAGCCTGTCACCTTCTACCCCCTAACACGCCCACATCGCCAGCCTGTCACCTTCTACCCCCGAACACACCCACATCGCCAGCCTGTCACCTTCTACCCCCTAACACGCCCACATCGCCAGCCTGTCACCTTCTACCCCCTAACTCACCCACATCACCAATCTGGCACCTACTATCTGGCCGTAGACATATTGGCACACCGGGAATATGTTTTTGAAGCTCCCCTATGGGCAGGTTGTTGGGATCTCTGTCTTTCATACATTTTAGAATGGGCTCAAATAAGCAACAACCAGCTTTCAGATGACTTGTTCTTGTATGGGATCCCTGTGTCTCTGCTGCCACCCTGTGGCTGAAAATGGCATTTCTCCTTTTGGAAGTTAAATTCTCCATCACATAATGCAGGCATGTCCAAACTGTGGCCCTCCAGCTGTTGTGAAACTACACATCCCAGCTTGCCTTGCCATAGTTTGAGCACTCCCTAATAGCAAATCTCTGCCAAAGTATGATGGGACTTGTAGTTTCACAACAGCTGGAGGGCCATAGTTTGGACATGGCTGACATAATGTAATGGCTTGTGCAGCCAGGTATGGGTCTTTGGGGGAAATGTACTAAGATGTGTATTCTACATCATGTGATGTTGCTATGGGCAACCAATCAGAATCTACTTCTTATTTATTTAGTGCCCTCTTGAAGATAGTAGACAGGATCTGATTGGTTGCCTATAGGAACATCACATGTGAAGTAGAATTCACATCTTAGTAAATTTCCCCCTTTGGGTTGTACCCTATATAAGTCGACATGCATTGTGTCAACCACTGAAGGTGGACAGGACATAGATCGACACCTGAAATAGGTCAGCATGGCTAAGGTCAACAGGGTTGGAAAGTAGACACAAGCATTAGATCGTCAATGGTGGGATTGACAGTCAAAAGCAAATAAGTAGGGTGAGAACCTCATCCTAGGGTCAGAACCTTTGTCTCAGTGCTAAGGTAGGGTGAGAGTATTGGCGTAACAATAGCCCCGCAGCAGTGGGGATACGCTGTGTAAGCATACCTCCCAACTTTACCAGCTCAGCAGGCTGGACGCTGCTACTGCGCGCCGTAGTCGCGTCGAAATTTTCGGGGGCGTGGCCTAATTTGGGGGCATGGCCTATACTCGCGGCTCTCCCGCGAGGCCACGCCCCCATTTTGCCGCTATGGGGGCATGACCCAGAGGCTCTGTGAGCCTCTCGCCATGCCCCCAGCCCCCTGGCTGCGGGAATAGACGCTGTGCGCATGCGCACATCGTTTATTCCCTGCTGCTTAGCAGCTGACAGGGGGGACTCCCAACAGCCCCCCCACACCGCGGGACACTGCCGCCTGCGGGTGGGACAGCGGGACAGGCCCTGATAATCAGGACTGTCCCGCTAAAATCGGGACTGTTGGGAGGTATGGTGTAAGTGCCGGCGCCGGGGGGCTGTGGGGCTATTGTAACAGATTCGCTGCGGTCCCGGCTCCTCTCCTGGCTTCGGTCTGCTGTATGGGGGCAGACATTTTGTGATGCTCCCTTTTTCATAGCAGAAACCAGGAGGGGAGCCGGACCGCACCGCAGACATGATCTGTGGGTGCCTGCTGCTGGGCACGGGCGGTCACGGAGGTAAGGCACGGAGGGGGGCTTGCATGGGTGGCGTGGGGGGGGGGGGTGCTGCTGCCAAATTATCTGTGTGTGTGTGGGGGGGGGGGCTTATATTATAGCTACGCCACTGGGTGAGAGCCTTGTGTCAGTAATTAGGTAGGGTGCAAACCTTGTCTCAGTGATTAGATAGGGTGAGCAGCTCATGTTGGTGTCTAGGGTGAGCAGCTCATGTTGGTGTCTAGGTAGTGTGAGAGCCTTGTCTCAGTGATTAGATAGGGTGAGCAGCTCATGTTGGTGTCTAGGTAGTGTGAGAGCCTTGTCTCAGTGATTAGATAGGGTGAGCAGCTCCTGTTGGTGTCTAGGTAGTGTGAGAGCCTTGTCTCAGTGATTAGATAGGGTGAGCAGCTCATGTTGGTGTCTAGGTAGTGTGAGAGCCTTGTCTCAGTGATTAGATAGGGTGAGCAGCTCATGTTGGTGTCTAGGTAGTGTGAGAGCCTTGTCTCAGTGATTAGATAGGGTGAGCAGCTCATGTTGGTGTCTAGGTAGTGTGAGAGCCTTGTCTCAGTGATTAGATAGGGTGAGCAGCTCATGTTGGTGTCTAGGTAGTGTGAGAGCCTTGTCTCAGTGATTCAGGGCCGGCCCTAGGCATAGGCAGGCTAGGCAATTGCCTAGGGCAGCAGCCTATGCCTAGGGGCAGCATTGCATTAAGCTGGGGCTGGGAGACATACCGCAGGTCACACTCGTAGTGTACAGTAGTGGCTCACGCGCCGCAGCAGCCGCCCCCCCCCCCGCCCGCTGCCCTCGCAATGATGTCGGGCGCAGGCGCACCCCCACGTGACACACGCGGTGACGCAGGCGGCAGGTGGCTCAGTGCTCGCCCTCACATCCCACACTCTGTCCCACCTCCTCCAGCCGCCGCGGCGCGTGCTGGGAGTAGTGGAGGAGGGACAGCGACAGTGAGCCACGCAGCAGCAAATGGAGTGTATGGTGGCAGGTGAAACGCCACCATCATCAGTCTGGGGACTTGATCTTGATACCTACACTAATATATATATATATATATCTTGTGTTGGACCGGCACTCCCACAAACAATACAACGATGCTGCGTGCCTTTGCAAGGATTAGATACAAAGCAGGGATCCCCTCGGGGAGCAAGCACGTCACTGCAGCAATTTCTTGTGAAGAAAAGATGTTTATTGAGCCTCGACGGGCCGTTTCGGGGTACAACCCCTTCCTCAAGAGACTTCAAACAGGTACACCTGTTTGAAGTCTCTTGAGGAAGGGGTTGTACCCCGAAACGGCCCGTCGAGGCTCAATAAACATCTTTTCTTCACAAGAAATTGCTGCAGTGACGTGCTTGCTCCCCGAGGGGATCCCTGCTTTGTATATATATATATATATATATATATATACATACATACATACATATATACATACGGAGCCTGCCTTACCTTTGCTGGCGAATCGCCAGCAGCATGCTGCTGGCGATCCGCCAGCAACACGGCGCTCCATCTGACTGAGATGCGGGTGCGCACGTGCGTCTCAGTATCCGGGCGGCGAGGCAGACGCAATACTGTCCGCCTCGACGCTCGAGGGGGGCTGGGGGGACCCGGGGAGGCTGCGGGGGGTGCGTTCACCCGGGGCAACCGAGGGCAGCACCGTCGGAAGGGGACGCGCGCGTCCCCTTCCAACACACAGATGGCACGGGAGCAGGGGATGGCGATGACGACGCCATCGCCATCACCTGCAAAGATGAATCCCACTACATCTGTGTATATATACACATATACACATACACACCTATGTATGTGACATTGTGACTTATTCGGATGTTCTTAGCCTCTTTGGACTATTATATATGATTGTCCGGTACTTATGTATTATCTGGGCTGCCGATTTAGAAATCGGGTCCATCGCATGACATCGCATCGCATCACATACGACCATATAGCATGCGATGCGATGGACCCGATTTTTCCATAGGATTCAATGTTAAAATGGACTAAGTCCATTTTAACATGGAATTCAATGGGAAAAAGGGGTCCTTTTTCATACCCCTACTATCCAAGTGGGCATGGAGTTGGATATAAACCTGTGGCGAGCCACCGAGCCCGAAGCGTGGCGAGCGGCCGCAGATTTCTTAAACAGTATTCTGTGTCCCCTCGCGGGGCTCGCTACGCTACGCTCGCCACGCTTTGGGCTCGGTTTATATCCAACTCCACGCCCACTTGGATAGTAGGGGTATGAAAAGGGCCCCTTTTTCCCATTGAATTCCATGTTAAAATGGACTTAGTCCATTTTAACATTGAATCCTATGGAAAAATCGGGTCCATCGCATTGCATGCGATTTAGTTGTATGCGATGCGATGCGATGGCATACAATCAGAAAATCGGCAGCCCAGATAACACATAAGTACCGATTGTCCTGATGAAGATGTTATAATATACATCGAAAATGTTGGACACATTACTGTGTTATTGGCTGATTATTTATTCTAAGTGCCGCCGCCTCCCTGCTTGTATTGTGTGACCTCATTGGTCAAAGGGCCAGACTAGTTGGGCCAAGTTGTTGTTATCTGCCGTCAAATTCAATGTTTCTATGTCTCTCGGAGGCAAAACACTAAACACTAAATTTTGTGGTGGTATCATCTGCTAGGGGGCATCAAAAAAAATCTTGCCTAGGGCACCAAATTGGATAAGGCCGGCTCTGCAGTGATTAGATAGGGTGAGCAGCTCATGTTGGTTTCTAGGTAGTGTGAGAGCCTTGTCTCAGTGATTAGATAGGGTGAGCAGCTCATGTTGGTGTCTAGGTAGTGTGAGAGCCTTGTCTCAGTGATTTGATAGGGTGAGCAGCTCATGTTGGTGTCTAGGTAGTGTGAGAGCCTTGTCTCAGTGATTAGATAGGGTGAGCAGCTCATGTTGGTGTCTAGGTATTGTGAGAGCCTTGTCTCAGTGATTAGATAGGGTGAGCAGCTCATGTTGGTGTCTTGGTAGTGTGAGAGCCTTGTCTCAGTGATTAGATAGGGTGAGCAGCTCATGTTGGTGTCTAGGTAGTGTGAGAACTTTGTCTCAGTGATTAGATAGGGTGAGCAGCTCATGTTGGTGTCTAGGTAGTGTGAGAGCCTTGTCTCAGTGATTAGATAGGGTGAGCAGCTCATGTTGGTGTCTAGGTAGTGTGAGAGCCTTGTCTCAGTGATTAGATAGGGTGAGCAGCTCATGTTGGTGTCTAGGTAGTGTGAGAGCCTTGTCTTAGTGATTAGATAGGGTGAGCAGCTCATGTTGGTGTCTAGGTAGTTTGAGAGCCTTGTCTCAGTGATTAGATAGGGTGAGCAGCTCATGTTGGTGTCTAGGTAGTGTGAGAGCCTTGTCTCAGTGATTAGATAGGGTGAGCAGCTCATGTTGGTGTCTAGGTAGTGTGAGAGCCTTGTCTCAGTGATTAGATAGGGCGAGCAGCTCATGTTGGTGTCTAGGTAGTGTGAGAGCCTTGTCTCAGTGATTAGATAGGGCGAGCAGCTCATGTTGGTGTCTAGGTAGTGTGAGAGCCTTGTCTCAGTGATTAGATAGGGTGAGCAGCTCATGTTGGTGTTTAGGTAGTGTGAGAGCCTTGTCTCAGTGATTAGATAGGGTGAGCAGCTCACGGTGTCTAGGTAGTGTGAGAGCCTTGTCTCAGTGATTAGATAGGGTGAGCAGCTCACGTTGGTGTCTAGGTAGTGTGAGAACCTTGTCTCAGTGATTAGATAGGGTGAGCAGCTCATGTTGGTGTCTAGGTAGTGTGAGAGCCTTGTCTCAGTGATTAGATAGGGCGAGCAGCTCATGTTGGTGTCTAGGTAGTGTGAGAGCCTTGTCTCAGTGATTAGATAGGGCGAGCAGCTCATGTTGGTGTCTAGGTAGTGTGAGAGCCTTGTCTCAGTGATTAGATAGGGTGAGCAGCTCATGTTGGTGTTTAGGTAGTGTGAGAGCCTTGTCTCAGTGATTAGATAGGGCGAGCAGCTCATGTTGGTGTCTAGGTAGTGTGAGAGCCTTGTCTCAGTGATTAGATAGGGCGAGCAGCTCATGTTGGTGTCTAGGTAGTGTGAGAGCCTTGTCTCAGTGATTAGATAGGGCGAGCAGCTCATGTTGGTGTCTAGGTAGTGTGAGAGCCTTGTCTCAGTGATTAGATAGGGCGAGCAGCTCATGTTGGTGTTTAGGTAGTGTGAGAGCCTTGTCTCAGTGATTAGATAGGGCGAGCAGCTCATGTTGGTGTCTAGGTAGTGTGGGAGCCTTGTCTCAGTGATTAGATAGGGCGAGCAGCTCATGTTGGTGTTTAGGTAGTGTGAGAACCTTGTGTTAGTGGTCCTCATCCTACCGGCAGCAGAGGTGACTGAGTCTCTTAATTTATTGGCCTATTCCCCTCCTGACAGTTACTATGTGACACTGTTCATCTGGGTCACGTATCAGCTGTGTTACCTTTATTCACAGATCACCAGAGGTTTCTGATGCAAGTTATTTATTTATTTAATTATTTATTAACAGTTTCTTATATAGCGCAGCATATTCCATTGCGCTTTACAAAGGAGACAGTGATGCAACAAACAGGGTATTTACAGACAGTCAGAAGGTAGGAGGGCCCTGCTCGCAAGCTTACAATCTATAGGCATTGATACATAAGGATAGATACTGTATTCTTTATTATTCCACCAGAATGCAAGGTTCTGTGACTGGTTCTGGAATTTGATAAGCTGCCTGAAGAGATGAGTTTGCCATGTGGTTCCACTCAGTGCTATTCTGCAGCACTTTGCTGGAATACTCCTCTCTTAGATAAAGGATATTCTATGTTGTATACACATTTTATACACATTTTTTTTATTTGATCATTGCAAATGGCCTGACGCACAAAAGCAGTTTCATATTCATTATCATTCAGTGGTGACCGCATCTGTACCAGGGGCCTGATTCAGACCTGTATGAGTGTATGCAGCCTAGCGAACAGGTCACCGCCGTCCGGCCACTGTGATGAAACAGGCAAATCAGGGCCAGAATCCCTCCCTGTATACGGCTGACCACGCCTGTGTTTTTCCCTGACACTCCCAAAACGCCAGCCGCCTGTCAGTCACCTTGCATACAGCGGAGAATAGAAGACGTTGGCTTACTTCGCACAGAGGGCTCAGCACGCGCAGTAGGGGTCTGATTCAGGACTGATATTGTGTATGGATTCTGCCCAGTAACTTTATCATTTTCTAAAACTCAGCTTCAGATACATCCAGTTTGGGAAACAGAAAAATCCATCCAAGTCTACACCGTCCCCATAATTCTTAAAATGAGACTTGTGCTCTTCGTGACCAGTAGAGGGAGCCAGCTTCCAGCTTCCTGAGCAGCCAGTCTCACTGATAGTTCTCTTACCAGTGTGGACCGAGTAATACCACAGTCCTAGTAGTGTGATGCTGGTAAAGATGTTACATAGTTACATAGTTACATAGTAGGTAAGGCTGAAAAAAGACTTGCGTCCATCTAGTTCAACCTGGTATAGATATCCATTGCTGATTTGGTAGGTTCTGGTATTTTACAGACAAATTATATTTCTTATTTGTACCCATGGATGTTTTTCTCCAGTAAATGTTTGTCCAACTTTGCCTTGAACGCATTTAATGAGCCAGCCATTACCACCTCTCTGGGAAGAGAGTTCCAGAGTTTGACTGTTCTGACCGTAAAGAAATTCTTTCTACTAGCTGAATGAAATCTTTTTTCTTCTAATCTATACTCATGCCCTCGCGTCCTAGATTCCTTTCTAGTAGAAAATAGGGTGTGTGACAGTTCCTTATATTGGCCCTTGATATACTTGTACATGTTGAGCATGTCCCCCCTTAAACGTCTCTTTTCTAATGTAAATAGTCCCAAATTGCTTAATCTCTCCCCGTAGCTTAAATTCTCCATTCCCCTAATAAGCTTTGTTGCTCGCCTTTGGACTTTTTCCAATGTGTACTAGTGTATATCAGTGTTGCCTGGCCCTGTACTGTATGTCAGTGTTACGTAGGGGTCTCCATGGAGGTCTGAGTGCTTCTATAGCAGGATGACAGCGGGGATCCCCGCTGTCATTAGTGCGGAGGAAGCCGGCTCGCCCCACAGTCAGCACGGGGTGAGGCTGCAGCAGAGGATCACCGCTGGAGCCTGAAATGGTATGTACAGTATAGCATGGTTGCCTACCTGACCCTGTCCTTCAGGGAGAAAATGCTCTGTTCCTGTTCCCCTGGTAATGTAGGATTGCCATCACCTGTGAGGAGCTAGGTAATGGATAAGAAAGGTGTCACCACAGGTGCTGGCAATCCTACATCACCAGGGAAGTCCAGGAGCAGCATTTTTTCCCTGAAGCAGAGGGTCAGGTAGGCAACCATGCAGTATAATGGTGTAAAATTAGTGTACGTCAGTGGTGCCCAAACTGTGTGCCGTGGCACCCTGGGGTGCCTTGGGGTACCTGCAGGGGTCCCCTGGATTGGTGGTCCATGTCCAAGGAAAAACTATTTATGACCAATGTAATAGGCAAAATGTGGAAAAACATAAGTGAATCCTGTCCATTACATATAACAGACACTGAGGATGAGATATAAACACAATTTACTTAATTGAATATTTTTTTTTCTAATTATATCAATGAGAAACTTTTGCCCTAGGGGTGCCATGAAAAAATTATGTTACTTAGGGGTGCAGTGATTCCAAAAAGTTTGGGAACCACTGGTGTATGTATTAAAGTTATACTGTTCTCTGTGTGTGTGTTTTTATTTGAACATTCTTTTTGCAGGTGAACTACAAGTCCAAGGGGGCCCATTAATGCCCCACATACTGGGACTTGTGGTTTGCTAAGTCCCTGCATGCGAGGGGGGGCCTGGTGGGACTGGTAATTCGACTGTAAAAAGCAATGATTTTTTTATATTTAATTTTAAATGTATCAGCCCCCCGGCGTCCACTGCTTAGGGAAAGTTTCAACCAGAATAACCTCCTTTATGTGTAATGGGTACTACCATTGTGGCATTATGTGTAATGGGCGCTACTTTTGTGGGCAGCATGTGTAATGGACACGTGTGGTGTAATATGAATCAGGGCAGTAAGTGCGGCATAATGTGCATAAGATTGCGCTATTGTGTGCCCTTTTCTTGTGAGATCACACCCTTTTCTTTTTTTACTACGCGCGCCTTCAGCGAGCACTGTCCCTTTATTTCATATGGGACAGAGGGTGCAAATGTATTATTTGCAGGGAGTAGGGCCGCCGTTCTCTACCAGCATCCAGCATGAACAACCGCATCATTTTGGTGAACTAATGGGTCATTTGAAAACCTCTGGGTGGAGATCCCTCTAATGGAAACATGAACAACTGTCCCATAGCAAAACACTGAATACAAGCAGCAACTTGTGTATTACACAATGAGTAAGTTACCAGGCGCCAGAAAGCTATTTCGCGTGAAATCGCCATTTAGCATATAGTGCGTCTCGGGAAGAAAGAAAAGGGCGGCTTCCTACAGTCTGTGCGATCAGAAAATGTACAGTACAGTGACACACACATACTGTACGTGTATGTGGTATTGGTCAGTACGGACGGTGTAATGGTTAGCATTACTGCCTCACAGCACTGAGGTCATGGGTTCGAGTCCCACCATGGCTCTAACTGTGCTGAGTTTGTATATTCTCCCCGTGCTTGCGTGGGTTTCCTCCGGGTACTCCGGTTTCCTCCCACAATCCAAAAATATACTGGTAGGTTAATTGGCTCCCAACAAAATTAACCCTATAATGTCTGTGTGTGCGTGTACATGTGGTAGGGAATATAGATTGTATAGATTGTGAATGTTCAAATATACTCTGTACAGCGCTGCGGAATATGTATGCGCTATATAAGAAACTGTTAATAAATAAATATTGGTGCATTACAGTAACCCAGCGGCTTTCCTGCTGGCTGTTTGAGATTACAGTTCTGCCCAAACCTGCCACAGCCCCGGGAAGGAATGTCAGGTGCCTGGCATCACCCCGGGATACAACACATGTTACCATACAATGGAACAGTCATACATGTGTCTCACAGCAGTCTGGGGAGCACGCGGTGACGTCAGGCCCTGTAATTAGCACGCGGTGACGTCAGGCCCTGTAATTAGCACGCCGTGGCAGAATCAGACTGGATTAAGTGTGCAATTATATTTCTATGGAAAAATACAGTATATACGGCTTTCCTTATAGGTGTGTTCTGTGAATTCCATCCTGCATTATATGTAACATGAACATTTTAATTTAATTCCCCCAGTGGACAAAAAAAGGTGATTAGCCAATAGGAGCTCCATATGTTTATTCCCATTAAAACCTGTTCAAACCTTGAACCTCTAATGCCAACTAAACCCTCGTAAAACTCACCAGTAACATAATACAATAAACATAACCCTTACGTAATAAATAAAGACACGGACACAGTACGGCTTGGCTAAAAGGTCACAGCTTTTTATTAAAATCATCAATTGACCTAATGAGAAAAAGGTGGCCAAGAGACGTTGTATTTCCACTCCGGTATTGTAACCTGACATCAGCTCTGGGGTACGACTGAGTCCCCCCCCCCCCCTATTGACTCACCTAACCCTCATGGGCCAGTCTGGACGTGACCCGCACAAGCAATGCCCATGTCCCCTCCCACAAACTCGCCAGATGATTCAAGGGAAGGTGCCCCGCCATGAATGTATACGTCCGAAAAGCCACGAAGATGCAGCGTTCTCCCATCCTGCTACGCCTCAACACACAAAAAACAGTGACAATCAAGAAAAAAAAAATCAGGTTTTGGGCGGGTGACCAGGACCCTCCTCCGAGTCCTCCTGACATATAATTGGCAATAAGTGTGACTGACAGGTCACCCCATTGAGTTATGCCTTGTGACAAGTTTTTTACATGACCTTAATAAAAAAAAAACATACTTAGGGGGTGTTCCAGAAAGTTCCCCTGCGTTTGGCGGCTGGGCGAAGTACAGGGTTGCCTACTTTTAAAGTCTCCCCTCCGGGAGAAGGGGAGGAGGGGCCTGCTGTACAGCTTTTGTTGCATCACCCTCCCTTCTCCCGAAATCTGCCTCTGAAGTGCTTAGGTGAAGGGCGATCTTCTATGTGACAGCTAATAGCTCCGCCCTGTATGGTAAATTATAGATTGCGTTTCTGATTGGCTGTTTGTTTTATAGGGAGGCTTGTGAGATGAACACAAAGGGACACAGGTGATTGGCCTATTGGACATGGTTCCATTTGGCCTACAACCTGCCGGTGGAGCTCAGCAGATGCGATTGTTCCATTCTATATGTTCTGACTGAAGTCTGGTAACCAGTCCCTGGTAAACAACTCTCAGCAAATGGAAAGTCACAGTTACATCATACAGTTCAACAACTGTTCTAATCTCAATTACAGTGATAAACCGCGGACCCTACGGATGACGTTTTCCATGGAATCATCTCCCTGGGGATTGACTGACACAAGGAAACACCTCAGTCCTCCAGAGAGGGGACCGCACAAGAAATCCCTTCTCATTACAGGAATCACCCAGGTCCCAGTACAGGGACCATTACTCATCATGACCTTCATCCTGACTGTACAACAGGGCCTCATGGAACTTCCACATCGCGGTTACTACAACGCTGCTCCTGCCGGAAAGGCCGTCAGTAATAATATATGTCCAGCTGACATTTGGTTAATGTCTTCTCAGCAACCATCTCCCAAAGCCAACAATGGCTGCAGTCATGTGTCCTCTGGCAAGGGCCCAATGTCCTGCGTACAAGGGATCACTTATTGCCGACCATAGACACGCGTCACACTGCCTATGGCAGGCCTGACCAACCTGGTGCTCTGCGGCTGTTGTGAAACTACAATTCCCAGCATGCATTGCCACCGTTTTGCTATTATGGAATTCTAGAACTGTTGCAAAGCATCCTGGGATGTGTAGTTTCCCCAACATCTGGAGAGCAACAGGATGGATAGGCCTGGCCTACGGTAATATGCTTTATTGAGCCGTACATCAGCGATGGGTTCTTGGTGGAGAAGCATTTGTGGCAGTGCGGCTAGTACATTTGGAATGGCAATGGGGGGGAGGGGGGCAATTTATAAAGGGACAGACTCCAGGACATGGCACCAATAAGAGACTACAGCGTGGAAGGGGAAGAAGTAAAGTGGAGGCTTTGGATTGAGGCTACACACGTGCAAGTGTCCGGATGAGGTGACTGATAGGCTACATCGCCACCAAGGCCCAATTCCAAGATGAGCTTTTAAGGAGATTGGTAAATGGGGCAGTTTCAGATATGGAGAATGCCTGTGTGTGGGGACCCAATTGCAGGGGGGCTTTAAGAACCAGTGTGCAGCCTCCTCTGTTCAGGCCTCCTCCTCTCTGCCTGCCGCAGTGCTGTGTTGCCCATCGCAGTAGAGTCTGAGCACTAGAGCACTCAGACTCTTCTGCGTACGCGCAGACCTCCTGCCTTCATCGCTGGACTACGGGGGGTAAGTATTAAGAAAAATGGGTGCAGTGTGCACAGTGTGGGCCTCTATGTGCAGAAATTTAGAGACACAGCGGCGTATTCATAATAGGTGCATTTCTCTAATATGGCAGGAGAGCTGCTGAAATCGGAGAGAAAATGTCACGCCGGCCATTTTTCTGGAGATCTGCACTTGTGCATGGGATGGTGGTTGCTATGGGATATACTGTCTTTAGGAGGTCATTCTGGTTAATGAACTCGCTCGTAAGCTCTGGGTATGCCAGTGTTTTTGGATCTAGGGGCGGACTGGAGTGCCCTCAGATAAAGGGGGGTGTTGCAGTGCTGCAACCGCCATTTTTATCATTTTCGGTTGCTCCGAGCAGTGGTGACCTTCGTCTCTCCCCAACTACCCCCCCCCCCCCCCCCATCTGTGGGACACTGCCACCCATGGGATGCACTAATGCAAAAATGCAGTAAAAACCCCGTTATCTGGGTTTTTGCGGCATTTTGAAATGCACTAACACCCGATTGCCGGGTTACCGCACCGACCCCAACTGTCCCGCAATGATGCGCCCCACCCCCCCTCACTTGAGTCCTGCCAGCACAGTGCTGTGCTGCCTGGACCAGTGACCTCCTCTTCCCTAGCCCCATACTTCCAGGGAGGTGGAGGCAGAGTCTCTGGTTCCTGCAGCAGCAGCCGGCTGGGTAAGGGAGGAGGGGGAGCCACCGGGGACCCATTGCCACATCGCTGGGCGCATCTCAAAGGGCAACTCAAGGCATGAGCTGTCCTTTGCAATAGTTATCACATATGTTAGTGCATTATCTATGCGGTAGCCAGCTATGTGCGGCGGAGAGGGGCTGCAGATGATTGTGCATCCTGCCCCAGGTGATGTCCCAAGAGGAGAAACAGTTGGGCAGTGATGGGGGCAGGACTGAACTAACTGCATCATTAGGCCCTACCCCCTCTCGGGGGAAACCAATATGATGGAGCGAATTTACATTGGGGCTGGGCTAAAATGAAGCGTTTAGCATAGAATTGCATCATTAGGCCCCACCCCCTCGATTGGAATCGCTGATTAACTCCTAGTAATTGGCAGAATACTGGAGGGGTGCCTTTATTTCTGGGGGTCGCAGGGGACCACACGAAAAAACAGGTGTCTCCCACAAGATCTGGGAGAGTAGGAAAGTGGGTACTTAATCTCTCACAATTTTATCTCTGTCCAAGCGTTGGTAAATGCCACTAGTAAATTGTACATGTACCATACTTGCCTACCTTGAGCAGGGCCGGTGCAAGGCACTGGAGCGCCCCAGGCGAGGGGGGGTGGGGCGCCCCAGTGCCTACGGGGGGGGGGGGGGTACCTGCGACACTGTGTGATCTGGCGGCGGGGTCCCTGCAGTGATGCACGCAATCCGGCAGCCAGGCGGCGGCGCGGGAAGCGCTGATAGATTTGAAAACTCGCCGCACGCTGATTGGCTGAATCTTAGCCAATCAGCATGCGGAATGTTTTCAAACCCAGCAGCGCTTCCCGCGCCGCCGCCTGGCTGCCGGATAGCGCGCATCACTACAGGGACCCCGCCGCCAGATCACACAGTGCCGCAGGTACCCGGCACGGACACCCCTGCAGCCTCCATGCGAGAGGCGAGGGTCGAAGTACCGCCCTCCAGTGGCTGGCGCCCTAGGCAAATGCCTAGATTTGCCTAGTGGTGGCGCCGGCCCTGACCTTGAGAGTCAGGTATTTGACCGTCAGGGGGAGTGGATGTGGGGGCCGATGCAGGGCCCCTTGCTAAATGCCAGAGGCTTGCACACCCTTCCGTGGGCCCGGGAGGGGTGCCCGATTTTCGAGACCCTCCTGGCCATCCTGTGAGGGTAGGTAAGTATGACAGATGTACGCTAATGTTGCATTTGTTTTAGCTGCACTGCAGTCAGGCCCATGGGACAGAATTGAGGTTTATAAATGACGCTGGTTGTTCAATCACAGAATGGCCGAGCTTCTTGCAGCTGCCTGTGATGAAAGTGATCCCCGAGGAGAGGTTGTCACGTGCAATGTGTGAGCTCTGTGCTAAATACAGGAACTTCCTGATATCTGCAATACTAATGTTACAGTAACGCACCAGCATTTGTATTACAGATGCCATTTTTTGAACTGTTTGCTCCCCCCGCGCATTCACATGGGGGAGTGATGTTTTACTACTGCGCATGGTGCGGATGCTGGGTGCGAGCGGGCAAGGTGAACTGCTAGTTCGCCATCCCGTTCGCATCGAATAGTGCGGGCGGTGGCGGTGTGCTGCGCTCATGGCAACACCGTTTTGTGGGTGTTCCCATAAAAACACCGGGCGTTCACGTGGAGATAAGGCGGTGATGCGGCTGTTGGGGGCGGGCACCGGATGTTTATGCAACCTTGCGGGGAACTCAGTGAGCAAGGGGGGGTCGGGCGGCCTGTTTAATCCACATGTAACACTGCGAAATTCGTAGCATTGCATGTGGACCAGAATAAGATCCAAAATGTATTTATTTACTAGACAGTTAAGGCCCATATACAATGGGAACTTTGGAGGTTATTCTGGTTCACTCCTTCTGGCAATATCCTTCTCAAATGGACAAAACCATGTGCACTGCAGGTGGGGCAGATGTAACATGTGCAGAGAGAATTAGATTTGGGTGGGGTTTTACTTCAAAGTGAGATCTATATTGCAGTGTAAAAATAAAGCAGCCAGTATTTTCCCTGCACAGAAACAAAATAACTCACACAAATCTAACTCTCTCTGCACATGTAACATCTGCCCCCCTGCAGTGCACATGGTTTTGTCCATTTGAGAAGGAATTTGCCAGAAGGAGTGAACCAGAATAACCCCTTTTGAGGGGAAAGCAGCTCAGTTTTGCAGTTTGAACTGCTTTCAGCTCAAAAACCAACCAGTGTGTACGTGGCAGCGGTGAGCGCTGATGTGCGCTCCCACATAGCGTCCTGCTTGGCTGTTTATCACTCTCTATTTTATCACTTTTGAAGCTTAGAGAATCTGGCCCCAAATCTCTCCCTTTCTGAATCTTTCATCCCATTAAATCTCACCCAGAGTGTCAGAGAGATGGAGAGAGAGCATCATATTGGGTGTAGACGGCCAGACAGATGGACGGACTGACGTCTCTACACTTCTCCGATACCTGCTGCGATCCCATAGGTTTCTATGGGGGGTGCAAAGCATTCCAGGTATTGGAAGACATCCATAAAGCGACCTGTGCTTAGTACAGTGGGTACTTGTTTCCTAGCACGGCCACACCGATTTCCAATTAGACCCCCAATTTTACACCGTAAACCCCACCCCACGATTGACGCCAACCCGAAGCGTGGCGAGCGCAGCGAGCCCGCGAGGGGCAGCGGTGCGCGTCCTCCGACCTTTTCATTCCCCTACTATCCACGTCGGCGTGGAGTTGAGAATATAAAGTGTGGCGGGCACAGCGAGCCACCGAGCCCGAAGCGTGGCGAGCGGACGCGTATAACTTCACAGGTATACGCGTCCCCTCGCGAGGCTCGCCACGCTTCGGGCTTGCTGCGCTCGCCACACTTTATATTCTCAACTCCACACCGACGTGGATAGTAGGGGTATGAAAAGGTCAGAGGACGCGCACCGCCGCCCCTCGCGGGCTCGCTGCGTTCGCCATGCTTCGGGTTCACGTCAATTGTGTGGTGACGACGGGGCCATATATAATGTGAAATGGGTCATATTGGCCCATTTCAAATTTTTTACTATGTGAGATGGACTTAATCAAGTCCATCTCATCTTGTGCCATTATAATGGCACAAGACCGACGCAATGCTCCCGATTTCAATGTTAAAAAATATTTTATCATTGAAGCCTATGGCAAAATCGGGGGCATCTCGTCGGTCGCGTCGGGGCCAATGTTATTGGTCCCGACCGACGTGATGCCCGCGATTTTTCGTTTGCCGGCAAAATGGACCTGATTTCAAAGGAAATCGGGTCCATCGCGGGCATCGTGTACCTTAACTTAAAGGTACCCGCGATTGTGACCGTGCTAGGAAACAAGTACCGTACAGTGTAATCTTACCACTCATCAGAGGAGCAGACAGTATAAAATGCCTAGATGACATGGGGCACAAGTCAGGCTGTAGTGCCAGCAGCTGCATGCCCGCTGTGAGATGAGCGGCGTCCATCTGCATCAGCACAGGTGGGATGTTTGCTACCTGCAGCCATATTTTCCAGGCTATAACTAAGAAATGATGGAGTCTATGTACTAAGCAAGGACGGAGATCCAGTGTATGGAGATAAAGTACCAACCAATCTGGATGCGGAACTCGTTTTTTTAAAGTGGCAATCATTTACAAGGTGACGGCATCCCAGAATGCAACTGGTGTGTTCCCGATGCTGTCTCTATGTGGTCTGGGATGTCTTCATTGTCCACTGAAGAGGGGGCAGGGATTGAAGTCAAATGACATCAGTGCCCGCCCCCTCTTCAGCGGACCATAAAGGAAATAACAGTCAGTTTGGACTTTTGTTACCGAATGGAGAGAAATCATTCAATGGTCGGCGGATGATTTCTCTCCCCTTCGGCTGCATGCGGTGTCATGTAGACAGGCCAGAAGCTGAAATGCTGTAGGTCAGGCATGTCCAAACTATGGCCCTCCAGCTGTTGTGAAACTACAAGTCCCATCATGCCTTGCCACAGTTTTGCTATGAGGGTATGCTAAAACTATGGCAAGGCATTCTGGGATGTGAAGTTTTACAACAGCTGGAGGGCTGCAGTTTGGACATGCCTGCTGTAGGGGGGATTATTCCTGCTGCACTTACTAGGCCATAATATCGGATGATTTTCCAGAGAACGTCTGGTTAGAGGCAGGGGAAGGGCGGATTCCCATCAATGACTTCTAAAGCCCCTATGAGGAAATGTGTTCCAGTGAGGCTGCTCAGCGTCTCCGCACACCCAGCATGTCATGCCATCACCTCGCACACATTGTATATGAGCTTTCTACCCAGTATTCTATTACTATTATACGCCGCGCTCTCCTGCACTCTCTGTACGGGACCCTCAGGAATCCCTCGCTCTAGAACCGCAGAACACGACAAGTAAATGTACAACTTGCTGGGAACTTTCTGTCTCTTGCAGGATGTCTACGAGGGATCAGTTACTGCTGCACCCAGATCCTACAGGCCGGGCTTTGTCCCACACTGAGCTCCAGAACAGGGGATTACAATCACAGTCTCTGAAACCCCTCCCCAGAGACCGGGTTAGTGGAACAAAAGTATTGTCATATTTTGTTATTTTACAAAGGCTCCAGCTGCCAAGATTTCTTTGTAAATCCTGAGGACATTTTCCAGCCTCAGAGAGAAAAGGGTTTCTAGCAAAAAACGTACGGTGACACTGCGGGGCGATTCTTCGGGGCTTAGTTGCGCTCACCATGCTGTCTGGGTCTGGGTAGTCGGGATCCCGACGTTGGCTAATGAGTGTCGGGATCCCGACTGTCGGACCCGGGACAGATGTATCAAGCGTCAAAAAGTGATCAAGTGGAGAGTGATAAATAACTGGCCAATCAGCTCCTAGCTGCCATGTTGCAGGCTGAGTTTGAAAAATTACAGTTAGGAGCTGACGGTTGGACATTTATCACTCTTAATCACTTTGTTGAAGCTTGATACATTTGGCCGCCACCAGAGTTAAGGTGCAAAATAAAAAAGGTATAGTACGGATCAACAATGTCTAGATCGACCGCAATAGGACAACACGGGCAAGGTCGACGCTGGGAAAAAGGTCGGCACTGGCAAAATGTTGACGTGGAAAAGGTTGACACGTGAGAAGGTTGACATGAGTTTTTCACTGTTTTGGTGTCAATGTCGACACCCAAGCACGTGGATCCTTAATCAGAGTCCACACGTTTGGTAAAATATGAAAAAGGTTTTTTTTTAAATGACCCCCCCCCCAAAAAAAAAAATCATATTGACCTCTTCAAGTGTTGACCGTGGCCATGTTGACCTATTGGCTATGTGGACCCTATGTATGTTGACTATATGTTGTTGACCTAAACTTTGTCAGCCATCCGGATATCCAAAGAAGCAAGTTATTTTACTCCTTGGCAAAACCATGCTGCGCTGCGAGGGGGCAGATGTAAGGTGCAGAGAGGCAGTAATGTTGGGCAAACAGTATACAATTATCTGGCAGATCTGGCAGAGAGAGAGAGGGAGCGCAGAGAGAGAGGGAGCGCAGAGAGAGAGAGAGGGAGCACAGAGAGAGAGGGGGAGCGCAGAGAGAGGGGGAGCGCAGAGAGAGAGAGAGGGGGAGCAGAGAGAGAGAGGGAGGGAGCACAGAGAGAGAGGGGGAGCGCAGAGAGAGAGAGGGGGAGCGCAGAGAGAGAGAGGGGGAGCGCAGAGAGAGAGGGGGAGCGCAGAGAGAGAGAGGGAGCGCAGAGAGAGAGGGAGCGCAGAGAGAGGGGGGGAGCGCAGAGAGAGAGAGGGAGCGCAGAGAGAGGGAGCGCAGAGAGAGAGGGGGAGCGCAGAGAGAGAGGGGGGAGCGCAGAGAGAGGGGGGAGCGCAGAGAGAGAGAGAGAGGGAGGGCAGAGAGAGGGAGTGCAGAGAGAGAGGGGGAGCGCAGAGAGAGAGAGGGGGAGCAGAGAGAGAGGGGGAGCAGAGAGAGAGGGGGAGCGCAGAGAGAGAGAGGGGGAGCAGAGAGAGGGGGAGCGCAGAGAGAGAGAGGGGGAGCGCAGAGAGAGAGGGGGGGAGCGCAGAGAGAGAGAGGGAGCGCAGAGACAGAGGGGGAGCGCAGAGAGAGAGGAAGTGCAGAGAGAGGGAGCGCAGAGAGAGAGGGGGAGCGCAGAGAGAGAGGGGGGAGCGCAGAGAGAGAGGGAGTGCAGAGAGAGAGAGGGAGTGCAGAGAGAGAGAGGGAGTGCAGAGAGAGAGAGGGAGCGCAGAGAGAGGGAGCGCAGAGAGAGAGGGGGAGCGCAGAGAGAGAGGGGGAGCGCAGAGAGAGAGGGAGCGCAGAGAGAGAGGGAGTGCAGAGAGAGAGAGGGAGCGCAGAGAGAGAGAGGGAGCGCAGAGAGAGAGAGGGAGCGCAGAGAGAGAGGGGGGAGCGCAGAGAGAGAGGGGGGAGCGCAGAGAGAGAGAGGGAGCGCAGAGAGAGAGGGAGCGCAGAGAGAGAGAGGGAGCGCAGAGAGAGAGAGGGAGCGCAGAGAGAGAGAGGGAGCGCAGAGAGAGAGAGAGGGAGCAGAGAGAGAGGGGGAGCGCAGAGAGAGAGGGGGGAGCGCAGAGAGAGAGGGGGAGCAGAGAGAGAGGGGGAGCGCAGAGAGAGAGAGGGGGAGCAGAGAGAGGGGGAGCGCAGAGAGAGAGAGGGGGAGCGCAGAGAGAGAGGGGGGGAGCGCAGAGAGAGAGAGGGAGCGCAGAGACAGAGGGGGAGCGCAGAGAGAGAGGAAGTGCAGAGAGAGGGAGAGCAGAGAGAGAGGGGGAGCGCAGAGAGAGAGGGGGGAGCGCAGAGAGAGAGGGAGTGCAGAGAGAGAGAGGGAGTGCAGAGAGAGAGAGGGAGTGCAGAGAGAGAGAGGGAGTGCAGAGAGAGAGAGAGGGAGTGCAGAGAGAGAGGGGGGAGTGCAGAGAGAGAGGGGGGAGCGCAGAGAGAGAGGGGGGAGCGCAGAGAGAGAGGGGGAGCAGAGAGAGAGGGGGAGCGCAGAGAGAGAGAGGGGGAGCGCAGAGAGAGAGGGGGAGCAGAGAGAGAGAGGGAGCGCAGAGACAGAGAGGGGGAGCGCAGAGACAGAGAGGGGGAGCGCAGAGACAGAGAGGGGGAACGCAGAGAGAGAGGAAGCGCAGAGAGAGAGGGGGAGCGCAGAGAGAGAGGGGGAGCGCAGAGAGAGAGAGAGGGGGAGCGCAGAGAGAGAGAGAGGGGGAGCGCAGAGAGAGAGGGAGCGCAGAGTGAGCTGGAGCGCAGAGAGAGAGTGCAGAGGGAGAGAGAACGCAAAAGAGAGTGCAGAGCGAGGGAGCACACACAGAGAAAGTGAGTGCAAAAAGAGAGAGTGCAGAGAGAGAGAGAGAGGGGAATCACAGAAAGATAGAGAATCCCCCCCCCCCCCCCCCCGACGGGACCCTGGTGGTGTATAGCAACCCCAGTGGCGTAACTATATATTTTGCGCCCCCCCCGCCAAACTTTTTCGGCGCCCCCCTCTCTCTCTCCCTCCCCTCGGCGCCCCTCCCCATGCCCATACCTGACAGAGCCGCATCTGCGGTCACTGTCCCGTCAAGTCTCCCGGCGCCGGCTCCTGCTGATAATGAAAAGTGACACTTAGAAAATGGCTGCCAAAACTGTCTGCAATACGGGGGCAGCCATTTTCTAAGTGTCAGTCTTCATTATCAGCAGGAGCCGGCGCCGGGAGCGAGTGACGGGACAGTGACCGCAGATGCGGCCGGACAGCAGCGCAGCGGGTAACTATAGCACCGCAGCCCCCCCGGCGCCGATAGTTACTCTGCGCCTCCCCGCCACGGTGGGGGCTGCGGAGGCATAGTTACACCACTGAGCAACCCCCTGTTTAGACTTAGCTGCTGCATGTGATATGCAGTCTGTAAGAAACGCAGCTCTGCTGATTCCTGGGGACCTGCAACCAGCACAATATTACATACTAGGTGATTCATCGCACGCTACGGGTGCTCTTCACACCGTCGTGAGGGGCTGCGCCCCCTTAATTTGTGAACGTTTCTATATGAGAAATATGGTTAGAATTGTATGTACTCCTACTGGGTGGGAGTTAGGGTGCATGAGAGCAGGATGCTGGGCTATGAGGCATGATAGGGGTATGTGGGCAACACAGCGTCAGCGACTCCCCAGTGGTGGAAGTTACGGCAATGAATCACCTAGTTGGTTATATATTCTTGTAGCAGGATGGTAGGATGTTGCTGTCATACAGAATATGAATATGGGGGGGGGGGGCCGTGAATCGCGGGAGGGTGGGGTCACGGGGGGGGGGGGTTTGCCGCAAATCGCGGGAGTCATGGGGGGGCGCGAATCGCGGGGGGGGGGGGGGGGGTGTGTGTGCCCTGAATCGCGGGGGGGTTGTGTGTTTTACGCGAATCGCGGGAGGGGGGTCGCGGGGGTGGTGTGCCGCGAAGCATGGGAGATGGGGGGGCGCTCACCTGGTGGCTGTGGAGTAGCTGGGTAACATGGGGAGGCAGAGGGTGTCTGGCACTGTGGGCTCACTGGGCTGGTTCTCTGTCATGTGAGTAAGTCATGTGAGTCAGAGGCTCCACCCAGCATTACAGACACACTCACACACTTTGAGTGACAGATGTAGCCAAATATATAAGAGACTAGGGCCCTTATTCTGGTTGGTGCGGTAATGTCCGCGTGCGGTCGGTCCGACGATGTTTTGTGTCTGCGCATGTGCAGAGGCGTCTCTGCGCATGTGCGAGCGGGGCGTACGGCCAAATCCCGCATGAAATGTAAACACTCCGAACAGGGGGTGGAGAGGGGCGACCATCGAATGATGGGGGAGGTTCCCTGAGATGGAGGAGGCGTATTCCGTGAAAAATACACGTGCGGTCCGTTCGGCCAGCTTCTTACCGCGTACGGACGGAGTTGGCGATCCGTATGGAAGGCGGGGTTTCGCACGCACGGTCCTGACGCATATTCGGATCCGGCCGCACCGATCAGAATAAGGGCCTAGGTGATTCATCGCACCCTATGGGCGCTCTTCACACTGTCGTAAGGGGCTCCATCCCCTTAACCTGTGAACATCTTTATTGTGTGAAATATGGTTTGTGCGGGAGGGGTGAGTCTGGTATACTGTACCCCCTTAACCTGTGAATGCCTTTATTGCGTGAAATATGGTTTGTGCGGGAGGGGCGGGTGGGGAAGTAGTGCGGGTGCGGCAGGTGTGGTGTTACCACAAGTGAATGTGGTGCTGCTTTGGTTGGTGGAGTAGCGGGTGCGGTGGTGACGTGAGTGAGGGTTGGGTTCAAGGGTGCCATGGGTGGGGGAGGTTGATTGGGGTGTGGTAATGGTGGTGGTGTGGTAGGGTAGGTATACGTGCGTGTCTACTGTGAATGGGTGATGGGTGGGTACGGTATTGGTTTGGCTGGGTTGGGGGTACTGCTGGTTGAGGAGGTCCCGGTGCGGGGGTGCCGTGGGTGGGTGCATTAGTAAGGTGGTGGGAGTGTGACGGGGTAAGGTTAGGATTAGGCTGTGGGGGGGGGGGGGGTAAGGTTAGGGTGAGCCTGTGGGAGGGGTAGATTAGGCTGCAGGAGAGAAGGTTAGGGTTAGGCAGCATTAGGGGTGGTTAGGGTAAGGCTGCAGGAGAGGAGGTTAGGGTTAGGCTGCTGGAGGGCAGGTTAGGGGAGGTTAGGCTGTGGGAGGGGAGGTTAGGGTTAGGCTGCTGGAGGGCAGGTTAGGGGAGGTTAGGCTGTGGGAGGGGAGGTTAGGGTTAGGCTACGTTAGGGTTAGGCTACGGGAGGAGTGGGTTAAAATCGCACACCTATAGACATGCACATTTGTTTAGGTTGCATGAGGGGAGGTTAGGGTTAGAACCCCGCTACCCTCCCCACGCCGCTTTCCAAACACCGCTTCCCAGCCGCTGTTGCCCGCCCCCGCCATCCAACCAGCTGGCCGGACCCCGCAGCCCGCCCCCCGCTTCAGAGGTCACAGGATGGATGGTCGGATGGGCAGCAGGTCTGACCACCAGCTCAGGTCCGATGTGCACGGGACCATGCATCGGACTTTAGGGGACATCAAACCGAGCCGATTCATACCAATTTCACGGCCCGATTGGTCGCAATCGGCCTAAAACAGCATATGGGCACCTTTAGGCTGCTGGAGGGCAGGTTAGGGTTAGGCTGCGTTAGGTGAGGTTATGGTTAAGCTGCGTTAGGGGAGGTTAGGATTAGGCTTCTGGAGGGCAGGTTAGGGTTAGGCTGCATTAGGGGAGGTAAGGGTTAGGCTGCATTAGGGGAGGTTAGGGTTAGACTGCTGGAGGGCAGGTTAGGGTTAGGCTGCATTAGGGGAGGTTAGGGTTAGGCTGCATTAGGGGAGGTTAGGATTAGGCTTCTGGAGGGCAGGTTAGGGTTAGGCTGCATTAGGGGAGGTTATGGTTAAGCTGCGTTAGGGGAGGTTAGGATTAGGCTTCTGGAGGGCAGGTTAGGGTTAGGCTGTATTAGGGGAGGTTAGAGTTAGGCTGCATTAGGGGAGGTTAGGATTAGGCTGAAATAGGGGAGGTTAGGGTTAGGCTGTGGGAGGGGAGCACTGCTAGTGTCGGCAACTGGTGTGGACATATGTATAGGCAACGCTACTACTGTGGACAACTGGTGTGGGCATATGTATAGGCAGTGCTACTACTGTCAGCAACTGGTGTGGGCATTTGTATAGGCAACGCTACTACTGTGGGCAACTGATGTGGGCATATGTATAGGCAGCGCTACTCCTGTCGGCAACTGGCATGGGCATATGTATAGGCAGCGCTAATCCTGTCAGCAACTGGCGTGGGCATACATATAGGCTACGCTACTCCTGTCGGCAACTGGTGTGGACATATGCATAGGCAACGCTACTACTGTGAGCAACTGGTGTGGGCATATATATAGGCAGCACTACTAGTGTTGGCAACTGGTGTGGACATATGTATAGGCAACACTACTACTGTGGGCAACTGGTGTGGGCATATGTGTAGGCAGCGCTACTCCTGTTGGCAACTGGCATTGTCATATGTATAGGCAGCGCTACTCCTGTCGGCAACTGGCATTGTCATATGTATAGGCAGCGCTACTCCTGTCGGCAACTGGCGTGGTCATATGTATAGGCAGTGCTACTCCTGTCGGCAATTGGTGTGGGCTTACGTATAGGCAGCGCTACTCCTGTCGGCAACTGGCGTGGTCATATGTATAGGCAGTGCTACTCCTGTCTGCAACTGGTGTGGGCATATGTATAGGCAGCGCTACCACTGTCGGCAACTGATGTGGGCATACATATATGCCAGGGTTGCCTACCTGACTCTCTCCATGAGGGAGAAAATGCTCTGTTCCTGGACTTCCCTCGTAATGTAGGATTGCCATCACCTGTGGTGAAATACCTTTCTTATCAATTACCCAGCTCCCCACATTACTAGGGAAGTTCAGGAACAGAGCATTTTCTCCCTGAAGGAAGGAGAGGGTCAGGTAGGCAATCCTGGTATGGGCAGCGCTACCACTGTCGGCAACTGGTGTAGGCATACGTATAGGCAGCGCTACCACTGCCAGCAACTGGTGTGGGCATATGTATAGGCAACACTACTACTTTCGGCAACTGGTGTGGGTATTATGTCTAAGCAGCGCTACTACTGTCGTAACTCTGGGCATTATCTATATATATATATAAGCAGCGCTGCTACTGTGGCCAATAAGCAGCCATAACACTGTGGGCATATGCAGGAGTACTCGGGGCATTACGTGTAGCATTATGTGTGTCATAATGTCATATGGGCATTATGGTGTACGGCATATTGTGTACGGGGCATTTTGATGTGTGGCATAATGTGTAATGGGCATTACTGTGTTCTTGGTACTTTTATATGGCCACGCCCCTTCCCCATGAAGCCACGCTCCTATATTTTTGCTGTGCGCCTTCGGCCAGTCACTAATTCCCTTTCTGGCACAGGACACCAACATGTCTAATTACAGCACTGGTGCTGTGTAATGTGAATATGATTGTGCTACTGTGTGGTGTCATTTGAAATGGGAGAACTATTGTGTGGCCATGCCACTTCCTTGTGAGATCACTTTGTAAAGTATGGGAGGGCGCCGAACACCCTAGCAATGGCCCTGCCCACTTTGCTCCCGATTCCCTCTGTCTTCATTTTGCTCCCCTGGGCCTGGGCTGCACCGCACAGTAGTGAGGAAAATGAAAGTAAACTACAGCTCACTGCAGCAGGGGCTGCTAAGTCAGTGCCCCTTTAGGCCAGGAGCCCGGTGGCAAATGACTCCATTGCCTCCCAGGGTGCCGCCACTGCTTTAAGTTTAGTTTATGAAAAGATTTTCTGTACTAGAGAAAGAGCACTATATAAATAAAATTATTATTATATTCTAAGAGGCTGGTACAAACAAATGTATGACTCTAGGTAGATTTTCTGATCGCCTCGCCTGCCCCCGATTTGGCCTGGATGAGGGACAATGGTGCACCCCACTTTATAATGAACCAAATGCTATTTTTTTAAAAAAATATGTTATTGGGCGTGGTCACATTGTGAATAGGCCACGCCTCTACATTTCCTGGCTCTATGCGGCGCTGCATGGGATCAGAAGCATAAAATAAGTGGATAGGTGTGAACTAGGCCTGGGGGCAACTGGGCAGATCAGAAGATCCAGGGATGATTCCCTGCTGTCGGTCTGCATTGTTTCTGGTAATAGAATCTGCTTCTATTTATGCATCTGTTACATTTCACATCTGACACAATGGAAGCCCCCCCCGCTGCGATCCCCCGCACGGCAATCCCCTGCATCCATTTGCAGCCTTGGATGCGGGGGATAAATCATATGATCGTTTATGAGCGTCCATCGGTCTTGCCCATTTGCCTGATGATTTTTTTTTTTGCTTCCCTAACAAAGCTGAATCTGACCCTATAAACATTACCCCTTTGAGCGCCAAGTGAATTTGTCAAAATAGGTGTAAAAATTGCCAAGCAAACATCTGTATTCATCATAATGAACTGTAATGTTACCTTATATAGGAAATGTAATTTTTTTTTTTTTACACATTTTTTATTTGAATTTATATAACAACTGTGAGCAACGCTGGTGTTTTTAATGGATATTTTGAACATCTTTCACAGAGGTGTTGGCAATGAAATGGTTAATCACTGTTGTAAAATGACTGTAAGCTTGCGAGCAGGGCCCTCCTACCTCCACGACTGCCTCTTATTACCCAGTTTTGCTTTATCCCTGTTTCCAACTGTAAAGCGCGACGGAAGTTCTGCACTGTTAATAAAGTAATAAATACAAACGTCTAAAATGTTTCACTTTTGATCCCTGTGTCACGGATCCCATATACAGAGGGCAAGAATTTTTATTTTTTATTTTTATTGTCCTTTAAGCATGCGAATCATGGTGGCAGAAAATGACAGCAAGCCGTCGCCAAGGCCGAGAGCACCCGGCGCTGAGTGCAGCGTAGGATAAACTGTGTACTTCCCCACTGACACTCAGCAGCTCCAGTCCCCTTATCCCCTGGGCTTAGCAGGAAGAAGGAGGGGGAGAGAACCATGCTTCCATTCTCAGCTGCCTGCTCTCACTTTCCCTTTAAATAAAGGCCAGGCCTCCTGAAACTGACACAGTTTCCCTTCCCTAGCCAATCGGAAGGCCGAGCTGAGGCCTGTGTTTGTTACAAGTTTCCCATTGCTAGAAGGCAGAGCTGCAGACTGTGTGTGTGTGTGAGAGAGTGTGTGTGTGATAGGAGTGTGTATGGGTGAGGGGAAGGAGCTATGGGGAGCCTTGCACTATACTCAGGGCAGGAGAGGCACCTACTACCATGATCTGAAGCCGGGTCTCCTGCCCTCTGTACCCAAAGCCTTTGCCCAGCTCAGAAACTTTGTGGCTTTTTTTATTTTTCAAAAACTTTTTTTTGTTTGTTTTTGACATTTATTTTGAAAGTAAATAAACAAATAAAGGGAGTTTGCTTGTGTGAGTGTGTGAGTGTATGTGTGTCGTGTAAATGACTCTTTAACCTGTCCCTGGTCGCCCGGATTTGTACAATGCTGAAGGTTTTAACTAAGAAGCTGAGGAACCAGAGTTTGAGCGAGATTCAGCCCTATCAACTAAAGGTAAAAGAAAAATAAATGTACATTTTTTAAAATGTATTTTGTTTTTAAAACAGGTTCTAGTGGTGCGGTATACTGTGTGTGTGTGTGTGTGTGTGTGTGTGTGTGTGTGTGTGTGTGTGGTGGGCTGAGCCCCTGGTGTACTATCATCTGTCTATAATCAGCTGTAGTTCTGATCAGTTGCTGAGAGCATTGCATTATTAATTCTGGGATATAATACCTCAGGGCTTGGAGATCTGCGTAGGGTGGCATACTGTAAGAGGCCTCTCTACGTGTTCTCTGTCTCTGTACAGTAGGCCCCAAGGTCCCTACCAGCTAACAGGCTGCCACTCGCTGTACTTCTTCTTCTGCCTACAATGCAATGTGCCCCACCAGCCATGGGACAGTACAGGACAGTGTGCTGCGTGTACAGAAACTGGCAGTGCTGTGTAAAATGTTATGTTTCCTTATAACAAAGTACACTATTAATTATTTATTACCAGTTATTTATATAGCGCACACATATTCCGCAGCGCTGTACAGAGAATATTGGAAGAGACACATCAGTCTGTGCCCCAGTGGAGCCTACAATCTATATTCCCTACCACATGTACACGCACACATTTGTTAAACCCTGTCTACGTAAAGTTGAATCATTGTTGCTGCTATTTATTTCTGCTAATGTAATGTAACAATGTTTTTTTTTGTTAAATTGTTTCTTATTTGCTACAGTTTGGAGAACTTACTGTATCTGCTGTCTTCATTTGTGCAAAAAGAAAGTGAGCGTGCTATGTATTATTAAATGTGATGTTTCTAACACCAGGGGGCGCTTGGCTCACAATAAGGATCTGAGTTAGGGGTCTCTCTTTAAGAAGGGATCATTCCAGGCTCTGGGGAGGATTCGGCATTGCATGCTATGCTGTGGTTGTGTTCGCAGTGGACTTGTAGAATATGCTAATGACTTGGCCGCCATTTTTTTTTTTTTTTTCATTTAGTATCCGCCTCATACGCATATAATTGGGCTCATTGGACCACTGAGCAACCCTATACTGTCTCCGACAGAGCGGCTGCCTTAAGATGCCGGAGCCTCTATGGGTGTGAGCGAATTTGCGGTGGCTGACGATTCAACGCCCAAAAAGCGTTCTTGACGCACCTCACGTTTTTCAGTTCACCCCTCTCTCTCCCTGTTACTTCCCCCCCCCCCCCCCCCAAGTGCTGGTTACCTGTCACTCACTTTGTGAATAATAGTTCTATGTACTAAGACTTGGAGAGAGATAAAGTTGATGGAGATATAGTAAAATAGGGCCTTATTCTAGTTCACTCTTTCTGACAAAATCCTTCTTAGATGGACAAAACCATGTGCACTGCAGGGGGGAAGATGTAAAATGTGCAGAGAGAATTAGATTTGGGTGAGTTATTTTGTTTCTGTGCAGGGTAAATACTGACTGCTTTTTTACACTGCAATATAGATCTCACTTTGAAGTAAAACCCCACCCAAATTTAATTCTCTCTGCACATGTTACATCTGCCCCACCTGCAGTGCACATGGTTTTGTCCATCTAAGAAGTAATTTGTCAGAGTGAACTAGAATAAGGCCCATAGTACCAGCTAATTGGCTCCTACCTGCCATATTACATGCTGTGTTTGAAAAAAGATGGTTAGGAGCTGATTGGCTGGTACATAGGCCTCTATAATCTATATCCTCTGTGCATATGCAAGGCAGCTTTGGCACAGGTCCAAGAAACTGCTCCAAACAGTTTGTTCTCCAACAGCGCACGCTCATGTGAATAAGGCCCTCTCTCAGGGGATGGAGAGAATATGTATCATTCTATGTACAGTAAGTCCTGCATGGTCTCGTTCATGCTACATATACTGTGCAAACCACATACAGCTGTACAGCATAGGACCGACCAATCACCACCATCATTACATCCATTCATCTTACAGGGTGCAGGGCCAGAAGGGCTGATGTCACTAGACCGGTTACTGTACCCCATTTTTAAATCTATTTTTGGCAAAAAAAATTATTTTAATTCAGGTTTTCCTGTGCATTTCTTTTGACAAGTTTTGCAGGGGTGACATCCGTGGGGTGGGTGCCGGACGGCTCCCCGATAGTCGGGATTCCAACAGTCAGTACTCCGACTGCTCCCTCGTGGGGGTCCACGACCCCCATAGAGGGAGAATAAAATAGGTGGCGAGCACAGCTCACCACCATGCCCGCAGCGTGGCAAGCGCAGCGAGCCCACAAGGAGCTTCATTGCGCTCCCCCCGCTGTGCAGTCGGGATTCCGACATTTGAGAAATGACTGTTGGGTGTGTCATACCACACCCGGGGTGGGGTTTGATATCAGTTATACTGTCAGTGTTGGACTGGCCCACAGGGGAATAGGGGAAATCCCGGTGGGCCCCACTGTCTGGGGCCTACCTCTTCCTTTAGGGATCAGATTATGCACCTGAATTACACATTCTGAAGTAACATTATATGTTACCTTATAATATTCTGGTACATTATTGTGCATGCACTAGCAATATTTACTATAATTTACCATACTTACTCTCTAACTAGGTGATTCATCGCGCCCTACGGGCGCTCTTCACACCGGCGTAAGGGGCTACGCCCCTTAATTTGTGAACATTTGTATTGTGAGAAATATGGTTAGAACTGTATGAAAGATGCCCTGTATTGCAGCTTCTGGCAGTGGGTGAGGGTCCAGCGTGGCAGCACAGGAGTACCGGACGGTGGCCCTGAGTCAGTGTCTCCTCCTACTGGGTGGGAGTTAGGGTGCATGAGAGCAGGAGGCTGGGATATGAGGCATGATAGGGGTATGTGGGCAACACAGCGTCAGTGATTACCCAGTGGTGGAAGTTACGGTTCAGGAGAGCAGGAAGCTGGGTAGTGATAGGGGTGTGTGGGCATACGGGGGACTAAAGAGGGTGGTGGACACTGTGCAGCTTCTGCCAGTGGGTGAGGGTCCAGCGTGGCAGCACAGAAATACAGGAGTCAGTGTCTCCTCCGACTGGGTGGGAGTTAGGGTGCATGAGAGCAGGAGGCTGGGCGGTAAAGCATGATAGGGGAATGTGGGCAACACAGGGTGAGCGGGTCTCCACTGGCGGAAGTTACGGGGCAGGAGAACAGGAGGCAGGGCAGTGTCCTCCCACATTGATGGCAAAAGTATTCAACATCGGCCATAAACCATAGATTATTTGAAAATCATTGATGGTCGATGGGCATCCCTAGAACTGGAGGAGGGTAGGGGACAGTATGCAGCTCCCGGCAGTGGGTGAGCGTCTCCTCCCACTGGGAGGGAGTGAGCGTGCATGAGAGCAGGAGGCTGTATAATAGTGGTATGTGGGCAAGACATTGATAAAAGTTGTGGCGCTGGTGCAGAGGGCAGTGGGGAAACCTGCAGTGCGGCAGCCAGGGCCGGATTTCCCACCTAGGGGCGGTACCTGCTTGTGGTGGTACAGGATCCCCCATTGTCACGGGGGTACGTGAAATGCGGGAGCGGGGGCCGCGGTGGTCGGCTGGGGGGTGGAATTGCCGGAAGGGGGTCTGGGGGGTCTGCAAATTGCGGGAGGGGGGGTGGTGTGTGGGGATCCGCGGTTAGCGGGAGGGGGTCCGCAAATCGTGGGCGGGGGCGCGGGGGGGCTTGAATCGTGGGAAGGGGGGTCCGCAAATTGCGGGAGGGGGGTTGTCGGGGTTAGTGAATTGCGGGAGGGGGGGTTGCGGAGGTCCGTGAATTGCGGGAGGGGCGCGTGGGGTGCCGTGAGTCAAGGGGGGGTGGTGCGGGGGTCCGTGAATCACGGGAGGGGTCATGAATCGCAGGAGGCGGGGGTCGTGGGGGGGCTGCGAATTGCAGGAGGGGGGGTGTGGGGGGTTGCCGTAAATTGCATGAGGGGGGCGTGAATCAAGGGAGGGTGGGCGCAGGGGGGTGGTGCGGGGGTCCGTGAATCGCGGGAGGGGGCATGAATCGCGGGAGGGGGGGTCGTGGGGGGTTCTGAATCGCAGGAAGGGGGGTATGGGGGGTGCCGTAAATTGCGTGAGGGGGGCATGAATCGCGGGAGGGGGGGTCCCCGAATGTGTGAGTTAGGGGGCGGTCGCAAATCGCGATAAGTGCCGAGGGGGCCCGCAAATCGCGGGAGGGGGGCGCTACGGGGGGTTCCGTGAATCGCGGGAGGGGGCGGCGTGAATTGCGGGAGGGGGGGTCGCAAATCACAGTAGGGGGGGGGGGTGCCGTGAATCGCGGGAGGGGGGGTCGTGGGGGGCCCTTTTAATGCCGGGAGGGGGGGTCCCGCGAATCGCGGAAGGGGAGGATGCAGGGGTCCTGCGAATCGCGGGAGGGGGCTTGCGGGAGGGAGGGGTCGCTGGGGTCCCGCGATTTGCGGGAGGGTCGCGGGGGTCCCGCGTTTCGCGGGAGGGGGTGGTCGCGGAGGTCCAGCGAATCGCGGGAGGGGGTGGTCGGGTCTGGGACGGATATTAGACAGCACTTACATCGACAGCCATTACATCGACACCATTAGTTCGACAGCTCAATAGGTCGACATGGTTTTAGGTCGACATACCATTAGGTCGACATGTCATTATGTCGACAGCTTATTAGGTTGACGGCTCATTAGGTCGACATGTTTTCAGGTCGACACTGCCATTAGGTCGACAGAGTCTATGTCGACAGTCAAAAGGTCGACATGGGTTTTTTCACATGGGGGTCCTGGCAGAGGGTAGGGATGTGCAGGAGTAATGGTGAATGGTGGCTGTGGAGTAATGGTGGATGGTGGGCGTGTACTGTAGCCCTGGCTGGGCGGGGGGAGGTGATGTCAAGGGGGTGGAACGTCAGACACATGAAAGTGAAACTGTTCTACACAGGAACGTTCTCCACAGGGGTTGAGTGACAGATCTGGCTAAATATATAAGAGATGGTAAGCCAAACCTCTGTGAAAGCTGGCCTCACCCCCTGTGAAGACTAGCCACACCCCTACACATGGGCCCCAATCACTGCATTCCCGGTGGGCCCTACACTCCCCAGTCCGACACTGTATAGGGGTCCGGATCTGTTTTGGTGTGTTGCATAATATGTAATAGGCATTATCGTGTGTGGTACAATATGTAATGGGCATTACGGTGTGTGGCATAATGTGTAATGGGCATTACGGTGTGTGGAATAATATGTAATGGGCATTACGGTGTGTGGCATAATATGTAATGGGCATTACGGTGTGTGGCATAATGTGAAATGGGCATTACGGTGTGTGGCATAATGTGAAATGGGCATTACGGTGTGTGGCATAATATGTAATGGGCATTACGGTGTGTGGCATAATGTGTAATGGGTATTACGGTGTGTGGCATTATATGTAATGGGCATTACTATAAAAATAAACATTTACAAAAGGGGGAGGGGTGCATGTGTGCTGAAACATACCCCTGCTCCGGCCACCATGTCACCAAGCTACACCTCTGTCCTTTCCATTTACACCTCTATCAATGATGTTTACTGGAGCTTAGCAGGTCTCAATATGTTTTGACATGGGGCCCTCCTCCTCCTCCTCCTTTTTTTTTTTTTTTTTTTTTGTCCAGTGCAAACAAGGTCGAATTCAGATTTATACCTTTATGGTGTTGAATCTATGCAGACCCAAAAATAAGGTACTGTTCAATGAAAATTGGGACAGTTGGGAGGTATGGGTTACATAGACTTGCATAGCAACTGCATTGAAACACGATTTGCTGTAGGCCCCATATATATTGCCAGTCGGCCTACTGAAAGGTCCCGTTCGAAAGTGTAGTGGGATATCAAAGCTCCGTAAGAGGGGAAGGGGCGTCTCCGCTTCTACACATGCGCCAACCAGGCTGACTTCTGTAGGGTGAGATTACTGAGCCTTAAAGGCCCCCATACATCGAGGCGATTTTGGTCCGATTTAACAGGCCGATTGGTCGCAATTGGCCGAAAATCGGCCTGTTAAATCGGACCAAATCACCTCTCCCTGACATGTAGTAGGGTCCGATGCGCGGTCCCGTGCGCATCGGACCCGACTAGGTGGTCGGACCTGCTGGCCGTCCGACCACCCGTTCTGGGGCGGGCGGGAAGCAGGGACGCATGCGATCCATCACAACGGATCGCATGTGTCCCTGCCGCCGAGAAGGCACATTTGGGAGGGGGTAGTTGGGGCCAGTGTTCTGCATCGGGAAACTCGGCACTATTCTCCGCAATAGGACATGCAGCCAGAGTCTTGATATACAGGTCGGGTATCCCGTATCCGGGCATCCCGTATCCGAATTATTCCAAAAACCGTGGTTTTTTGGAATAATTCCAATTTATTTTTTATTTTTTCCCTAACCCTCTTTTAATACTTACCAAGTCCTCCGGCGTCCATAGCAGGCCTTCAGCATCCTCTCCGGCGTCTCCAGCGGTCCCAGGAGTGCTTTGCGTGAGTGCGCGCGCCGGTGACGTCACCGGCGCGCCTGGGAACTTGCGCAAAGCACTCCTGGGACCGCTGGAGACGCCAGAGATGGTGCTGGTAGCCTGCTGTGGACGCCGGAGGACTCCATGGACGCCGAGGGACCATCGGGGACCCACCAGGGGCAGGTAAGTATGGCTAAAAAAAAATATTCCAAAAACCGGAATATTCCCTTATCCGGAATGCTCGTGGTCCCGAGCATTTCGGATCAGGGATTTTCAACCTGTACACCTGGAAGAATTTGTCGCCTGTGTGATCAGAGTTCCGCTCTCTGCGCTGGATTCTATGAACTGTGCGTATTGTATTGATGTTAAAACCTTGAAGCTCTTTGTGCATGTGACCTCTGTCCCAGTTATCTGCTGCAAGCGTTTCCTGAGCATATGTCCGCTCTTTGCTTATGCAAACCTCTAATTGTGACACAAATGATTCTGTCCGCTGCTGAGCTTAGGACCTGGGCAGCGACAGGACACGGTCACGCGGCTGTGATGCGGCCACCCGTAGGGTATATGGTGGGTGGAACTAGTTGGACCGGATGCAGTAGTAGTTACTGACATATTCACATTTTATTTGACATCGGTGTTCCGGACAGAAGTGATGATCCTGTAAACTTTGCTTTACTCGCACGCAGTAGTACAGACGGAATTTCCATTCTGTGCGATGCCAGTTGGCACAGTCTGCGTCTTGGACACTGGCTGAATTCTCTGCGCAGGGCTGATAACTTCCTGTTCAAAGAAACGGATTTCTAACAACTTATATGGGATACGGTCAAGGGTGTAACTACCATAGGTGCAAGGGGTGCAGCTGCTAGGGGGCCCAGAGCTGAGAGGGGCCCATCTTTACTGTCTAATGTTTTATACACATTTATCACCATCAGTTGCTAACTACGGGGCCCTTAAAAACATTTGCAATGGGGCCTAGGAATATCTAGGTATGCCCCTGGATACGGTCACTATTGTGACCCTATGACGGTCTACATTGGGTCTACCACTGAAGGTCGACAGGCCCTAGGTCAAAATGGTTAAGGTTGACAGGGTTGGAACACAAGCATCAGGTCGGCAATGGGTAGGTCGACAGTCAAAAAGGTCGCTATATGAATTTTTTAAAGATTTTTTTGGGGGGAGGGGGGCGACATGTGTCAACAGGTGGTATTTCATACCCTACCATCCACTACGACGTGGTAGCAGAATATGATAGTGTGCTGAGCGTATTGAGGCACCGTGCCTGAAGCATGACGATTGCAGCGAGCCATAGATGTTTCCATCAGGGTTGCCAACCCTCCCGGAATGGCCGGGAGGGTCCCGGAAATCGGGTCCCCCTCCCGGACGCGATCGCGTCACTTTAGCCCCGCCCCCCGCAGGGCAATGACTGAAATACCGACATTGCACTGCGGGGGGCGGTGCTAAAATGACGTTTGCCGTAGCCACGCCCCGATAGAGCAGACCGCACATGGCTCCACCCCCGAAACGCCCTTTCCCCTTCCGGTGATGACCCCGCCCCCCTACTTCAGTGAGCTGACTGGCTGGCAGTGTAAAAGTGTAAAAGTTGGCAACTATGGTTTCCATGTCGACATTTGAGGGGGGGGGGGGAGTAACACTCGTGTCAACCTTTTCACTGTCGACCTTCCCGTTGTGTAGACCTTTAGTCTTAACCTTTTATTGAGTCAACTTTAGGACCCACTAACAATTTATAATAGTACTCAGTCTATTGGTGCAGGGCTGTTGAGACCTCCACGTGGCCCAGGTACTGAATAGGGTGTGGCTACATCCGGAAGCCATGGACAGGGCGGAGTGAAAAAGTTGAAATTGAGATATTTAAAATCGGCTAGTGTGGAAAAGTTGTGACTTAAGTTAAGGTTAATATATAATACCAGTACTCACTGTGGTGGGGGCTGACAGGGAGATCCTTGCTGCAGTGATTTCTTTGGATCCTTGTGACTTGCTGGGTCCTCCTCCTCCCCTCATCCGCACAGGCAGTGCACCATCTCCATGGCCATGCACCACAGTGACGCCTCCTGACTCCTGAGCAGCAGCTCTCACTAGTGAGAACTGCTACAGGCATCCATTAGTCTGGTCTGCTCTGGCCACGGACAGCAGGGGCTGCTGGGACATGTAGTTTTTGTTAAGTGTCTGGCTGCCAGGTACTTATAAAAAAAAAAAAAAACTACATGTCCCAGCAGCTTCTGCTGTCCGGGACCAGAGCAGAGTCTGCCTGCAGCTGAGCCGTGGGTGTGGCTCCCCTATTTGAAATTTGAACTGTGCTGCAGCCCCTCCTCTGGATCCATCACTGGTAATAATAGATTTAGCATCTATATAACAAAACGCTATTATTGTTTAAGTGCACATATAATTGCAGACCATGGCAACCAGGTCTGCACAGCAGGGGGGAGTGGTGATGCTGGTAGGGGGTGTGGGGCACATATGCATAATTGTGGTCCCGCCCCTGATATATAAAATGCTGAGCATACCATCATTATAAGTGAAGTTGGATGACTCCGTTTAGCCCAGAGCCCACTTTGTAATGCTGGAAACCTCTGTGTTGTATAGCAAGTGGGCTCGGACAGCCCCGGGAGACTTCAATACTCTTCCAGGCAGTTGGGGGTACCACCTGAGATTTGGAAGACTCCAGGCCATTTCTGGAGAGTCGGTGTATAATCCAGTCTGCAGGGCTTTCATTTCAGTCCTTCCTATCAGTCCCTGCCCAAGCCTGGACTCCTGCCTTCAGCACTGTGAACCTGTAATGCTGACCACTGCACCAACCATGCTGCCTGGATTTTAGTTAGCCACTTCATGGCTACTAATGACACACAACAAAAATTTCAAAAACAGAAAAATGGACAATTAAAACCATCACATTTTTTTTATTTACTTGCATGGGTTGGACTGCTTAGTTTTTGTACTTTAATGGAGGTACTGTGACATACGGTTATACATTTATATCACTGTAGCTTTGCGCTTTCATGTCTCCCATGTAGATGATGTATCACAGGACTGAGTTGGTGGCGGCCTCTGGCATCACAATTTGTGTGTAAAACAAAGTCCCATTGTCTCCTGGAAGTGTAACCTATGTAACCCCATGGTGATAGTGCACAACCTCTGGTTCTCACAGCCTAGCACAGTCCCCCTTTTATAGTAGAAGTCTCTGAAGCTGGAGGAGTTGCAGGGCCCGATCCTTAGGGGGTCAATCTACTCCAGCTTTTAAAAGTGAGACGTGAGGATGTTGCCCATAGCAACCAATAGGATTCTAGCTAATGTTTTTTTTCCCCAGCTGGTCTGATGAGTGGCGGGAACCTGCGTCAACAGGTGCTTAACCGCTTGCAGATGCAGGGGAGCGATGCTGGATGCAGCATGTCTTCTGTCAGACCGGCAGCAGGGCCGGCCAGAAGACATAGCTGACTTACTGTTTATGTCCATTCTGCACGCCTCCACCTAACTGATATGCACCAATGCCATTGGGGGCTACAGAGCAGTTCAAAATCAAAGAGTGGCGCTACACCAACTGCCAGTTTGGAATGGCAGTTGGTGCATACTTGCCTACACTCCCGGAATGGCTGGGAGGCCCCTGCAAATCTGGTCCCCATCCCGGCCCTCTGGAAAGGTGGTCAAGTCTCCCGCGTGTTTTTTTTTTTTTTTTTTAAATGTAAACCGTGACTTTAAAAATCAGGGTACTTGTTTCCTAGCACGGCCACCACGATTTCTATCATGGTGGTCGTGTCGGAAAAAATCGTGTCGGGTGCATACCAAAACGCACACGACGCGACCGACGCGATGTACCCGATTTCTCCATAGGCTTCAATGTTAAAATAATTTATGGAGAAATCGGGTCCATCGTGTCCATAGGCTTCAATGTTAAATTATTTTAACATTGAAACTGAGTCCGTTTAACATAGTTAAAAATGGGAAAAGGGCCAATATGGGCCATTTCTAATTGGGTATGGCCCCGTCATGTGTGTAAAAAATAATGGCCCCCCATTGTGGCTGCCACCCCCACGATTGACGCGAACCCGAAGCGTGGCGAGCGGCGGCGGTGCGCGTCCTCCGACCTTTTCATTCCCCTACTATCCACGTCGGCGTGGAGTTGAGAATAGATTAGTGTGGCGAGGGGACGCGGATACCTGTCAAGGCCGCGAGGGACGCGTTTACCTGTGAAGGTATCCGCGTGCGCTCGCCACGCTTCGGGCTCGCTGCGCTCGCCACACTAATCTATTCTCAACTCCACGCCGACGTGGATAGTAGGGGAATGAAAAGGTCGGAGGACGCGCACCGCCACCCCTCGCGGGCTCGCTGCGCTCGCCACGCTTTTTAACTATGTTAAATGGACTCAGTTTCAATGTTAAAATAATTTAACATTGAAGCCTATGGACAAATCAGGTCCATCGCATAGGCTTCAATGTTAAATATTTTAACATTGAAGCCTATGGAGAAATCAGGGGCATCGCGTCGGGCGCGCATAGGCTTCAATGTTAAAATATTTTAACATTGAAGCCTATGGGGAAATCGTGGGCATCGTGCCTTCTTAAGGCACACGACCGACGCGATGTACCCGAGTTGTGCTTTTTTCAAAGGAAATCGCGGGCATCGTGTGCCTTAAAGTTAAGGCACACGATGACCGCGATTGTGGCCGTGCTAGGAAACAAGTACTAAAATCAGTACTTCCAGTATGATCTCTCCCCCAAGCTGATGGCCAGAATGCAAAACCTTTGTGTCAATATTGGGACTGTGCCTGGCATGAAGTATACGATGACGGACGGCAGGGAAGAAATGCAACGTGTGTTGTGAGCCTGAAAATATTGCATTTAATACAATGTAACCATTGTTATTTGCCAACGATGACTGTTGAATGACCCCACTGAAATCCTGTGACCCGGTTGCCTACCTCTGCCAGGAGTAAGATCCATTATACTGATGGTAAGGGGCAGGTGGACACGTTTTACATAAGCAGCTGCCATGGAACACAATGCATACCTGCCTCAAATAGCTTACCATTTAATTACACTACCGGAGGCCATGGGAGATAAACACGGTTTATCCAAGGTCGTAGGGATTAGTGGTGAAATTGGATAGCGCCTCTTCCCTGCTGGAGCCACCGATGAGGCACACTTACTGGAAGCATCACGTACGGGCTCGCCGCACGTGTAAACGGAATGTGGCTGCCAAGGGGCCAATCAGCTCCTGACTATTAAGTTACAGGCTGGGTTTAATAAGGGACAGTCAGGAGCTGATTGGCCGGTGATAAAGTACCAGGCACTTTATCACTTCTCCTCCCTTATCACTGCTTCATACATCTACCCCTTAACTCCTAGTTGCCTATTTTCCTGGACCTTGGGGAGCAGGCAACTTGGAGTTAAACGTGTTTTATGACTCACGTAATAGTGGGAGGCTTACCTGTCTGCAAGGTGTACATGAGTAACGGTAACTGTCATCTAGCGGAGTAACCTTGGTGACCACGGACTGGCATGGGGGCTGCTGACTTGGAAGGCATGCTGGTGCTTGTAGTGCCATTTGGAGGAACGAAGCAGAACTCCAGGTGAGTTGGCTCTCAATTTAGGTAAATTATTGCATGTGCTATGATCAGTATATGGTCATTAGGTCAACACTATTGAGGTTGACATGCATGGAGTTGACCACTGAAGGTGCTATTGCCATGTATTGTATTGCTATGTACACCCTGAAACCAGCGATATCGCGGAAGGGGGCAGCCGACATTGGCAACTACATGCCAGCAGCAACAACCTGCTTGCACTGGCCTCTGTCTTGCATGTACAGACGGTGAAGGAAGTTGCACAATAGTGAGGGCTGCGACCATGACACAGAGCATAAACACTAGACTAAGATTTTGATCCGATCCATTGGAATCCTCAAAATTGATCATATTATCTAGTGTGCACCCGGCTTTAGGGGCTGCAAAAATTGGAGAAGCCTCGGGGCGACCTCGTTGGATTGGTATGAAATTCCGGCGTTCAAAATCCTGACCGGCGAAATCCCGCCAAGGGGGGTGGGGGGCGGCGTGGATCGCCCCCCCCCTCCTTGGGCCCCGGTGCCTTGCTACGCCCGGCACACTAATTTATTCTCCCTCTACAGTGGCGCCGGAACGGGGGGGCGAGGGGGCAGCTTGCCCCCCCCCAAATTACTGAGGCGCTAAAGCAGGGGTGGGGAACCTCCGGCCCGCGGGCCGTATACGGCCCCCGCACCCTGCTTGTCCGGCCCGCCCGTCCAGCTGCATATTTTATTGTTTAACAGCCGCCCGCCCGCCTAGCTATATTACTGCAGTAATATAGCTGTGCGGGCGGGCGGCTGATTAATCAGTAATATAGGCAAGAATCCGATTCCTATTCGCAGCCGTCCGCCGCCCACATGGATGACTGCTGCGGGGAGATGTTGAGAACCAGCGCCCGCCAATCACAGTGGCTGTGGATGTGATGCGTCCACAGTGATTGGCGGGCGTGATGCGGGCCGTAGGGAGGGAGACTGGTCGCGTGGATCAGTGCATGGGCGGGAGCCGCGGGAGCATCCTACAACAGCCGCAGCAGCAGCCATCACGCTGTGCTGCCACAACTAAAACTTAAAGGTAAATGCTGCTCCTCTCACCCTCCCTTCCCCAGTGACTGACAGATCCAGGGGTTGTCATTTACCCCTGGATTCACACCCAAACAGGTTTATGTAATTATGTCTGATTATCATAATCAGACATAATCACATAAATCTGTTTGGGGGTGACACTGCCACTTTTTCCACTTTTTACGAGTAAATGACAACCCCTGGATTAATGTCAGTCCTGGTGTCTCTGGCCACATGTATATGCCGCTGCCCGGTGTATAATGCCCACGCGTATATGCCGCTGCCCGGTGTATAATGCCCACGTGTATATGCCGCTGCCAGTGTGTATAGTGCCCACATGTATATGCCGCTGCCCGTGTGTATCAGGGGGTAACATATAGCAATTTAGGGGGCGCCAAAATGAGATTATATCTTGCCCCCCCCAACCTAAAAACGTTCCAGCGCCCCTGTCCCTCTATGTGTGTCGTGGACACCCACGGAGGGAGAAAGTGTTGGGATTTTGAACGCCGGGATTCTGACCGCCGGGATTTCAACTGCATCCCGACCTCATGGCCTAACCAAATCTTATTGCTGATGCTTTTCTAGTGCGCTGGGAGAAAAAATGATCCTACACAGGCAGATGTACTAAGCTTTGAAGAGCGATCGTCTGGAGAGAGAAAAACTACCAACCATTAAGCTCCTGTCACCTTTCAAACACAGCCTATAAACCGACACTGAAGCAAAGATGTTGTCCATAGCAACCAGCCCTCTTCTCTGGAAGGTCCTAGATACAGTAAATAAACAGTAGACTATGGGCAACATCTCCAGTCTGTGATTTTTTTTTTTTTTTTTTTTTTTTTTAGCTGCCATTCTTGACGTTAATATTGTAATTTATTGCTATGGATCCCGGACCCTGATCTATTGGAGTAAGTTGAATATAAAATAACACCTGGTTAAATAATCAATGCTGCTAATTACACCGTATAGTCTGAGGCCAGAGTCCAGCATATAGGCCAATATGCCTACTGTGTATCTGTGGGAGAAGATTTATCAAGCCTTGGAGAGCGATAGAACCGGATTGGTTGCTTTGGACAACTACTTTATTATTTTTTTATTTATTTTTTTTGTCTGCTCTCTGTGAGAAGCAGCTTGTACAGACGGGGGGAGGTGAGCTGCAGCTGGGAGCTCGTCACTTCTTGGCCGTTCTCGGCAGTACGAGCCCGAAGGCTCGTTCTGCCAAGCTGCCCTGTTCAATGCTGTCGAAGATGACAGCATTGAATAGGGCCCCGCAGCCGTCTCCCCCGTCGGGAGATGGCTGCGGGTGATTGAATACCCCCAAAGTCTATCTTTCCCTTTTAGTAGGGCTAGCCATCGTGGCCTTTGCCACCGATGACAAAAGTGCAACATGGCCATCGAAAGTGTACTACTATGCAATGGATGACCATCAAAGTCTTTACATATCGCTGGTCATCAATTTTCTTTGACTGATTGAACTGCATGGCTTCACAGGTGTGCTCCGTGCCCCGTGTCCGGACTCCTTGGGGGGGGGGGGGGGGGGGGAGAAAAACGTAATGATTTGTCTAAGCTTTACATTGATGGTGGGGAATCCATCTGGTTCTCCCCTCATCAATGGCAAAACTATTTTACATCGGCCATAAACCATCTATGATTTTGAATCATCGATGGCCAGCCCTACCCTTGAGTCTGGTGCCGGACGTCGGGATCCCGACTGTCAAAACACAGACAGCCGGGTTTCCGACTGCCACCCGCTATTTTCCCTCGTGGGGGTCCACGACCCCCATAGAGGGAGAATAGGTGGCTCGCTACGTGAGCCCGTAAGGGGCTTAGTTTCGCTCACCATGCTGTCTGGGTCCGGACAGTCGGGATCCCGACGTCGGACCTCTATACCACACCCCTTGAGTCAAGCTTTTGGTGGTGGCATCCTTGCAAGTGCAGGGAAACATCCAGAGTTGCACTTTGCGTGCATCTCAGAATAAGCCCCAAAATGGTGACCAGTCACCAGCAATGTCTTACACATCCACAAATGAACGACCGACTTGAGAACCAGATTCCTGGATGTGGGAGGAGTTGGGGTCCTATATATGAGCTGCTGTTGACATGCATTACATCGCCCAATACAAAGAGCTGACTGAAACGTTATTACTGATAAGGAAGAAATGTAATCTAGCCTATTGTCCAACGATGATATGTAATCCCTGCAAGGAATGTAGTGCCGAACAATGGTAACTGGCAATATAAAGACCTACTGGTCTGTGAGGGCGGCCATCTTGTCATATGAACTCACATACACCTTGCTCATTTTTGTTTGTGTCCTCATGGCTCCACTCTGTGGCAATGCCATCCATGCCATCACACAGCCTCCCACCCCAGGAATTTTGGCAGCAAGTTACAACAAATACCAAAACCTATCAATTCACATTGAACAGCATGGCATCGCAGTGCTGGTGGCAGCCATTTTATGCCTTGAAACCATGTTAGTGACACTGCTTATTTATTTACTTGATACCAGTAAAGCCATTTTACATTTTGGAACTTCTGAAAGGAATTCATTCAGAATATTTGCACGCTGATTAATTGGGATGCAGTTGGCATACCGGCGCTCGGGTTGCTGGCATTGGAAAGACTGGTGGTGGAATACCGCTGGAACCATGACCGCAGGCATTATGAATGGAATTGCCTTAGAGGGGAAAGGGGGGTGTGAAGGTTAGGTATAGGCACTACAGAGTGAGGTAGAGACTGGTGGCATCCTAAGCACCAAGATTCCATACAAGATGTGTGTATCTCTATTTAGAGAGATATATCTATCAAATTACCACCTACTGCTATTTTTGTAGACTTTTTGGAATTTAATATTTATATTTGGGGCATTTTAAGACCTTATAACACTATATGATGGCTGCTGTACAGGTTTTGAGGCCTTATTCAGCATGGATCGCTAATCTGGGAATCTGCAAATTGAGGGAAAATTGCAGACACGCTAAGGCGATTTATGCAATGGTCTGTGATGTCAGCGCCGGTCTCTATCCGTCTGTCTGCCGCAGATTAGTGGAAGCCTCAGACCTTCTCATATTTGCACATATGGCAAAACTGTTTTTTTGGGATTTGCATTAGGATCCACGAGTGGGTAGCGATCTGTGACCGTTTTGCAAATCATTTGCACGGGTCGTTTTCTGTCTGGGCGCCGGCTTTCTACTTGCGGGCAGCTGCAACTTTCCATCCATTCTGATTTAGACCCTTTGCCCCTAGCTGTTTTCCAAGATTACAATCAGTTGGAGATACAGGTAGAGTGACGGTAGTGACCGCACCCTCACATCGTGGGTGGCTGGTGCCTTGCTTGGTGTCCTCCTCCTGACTGCTGCTCTACGGAGCCCTTCCAGAACTCGTCCTGTCTGTCATCGCAAAGTAATGAGCATGTGAGCTGACTGTTGTTGTTGGCCTCATTGCTTATCTGACCAGAGCAGTACACACGGCAGCACAGTTCAGCAGCCCTTCTGCTCCAATCCTATGACAAGACCGGTTCTGCCTCCCTCCGTCTCCCGGGGAGTATCTGCTAAGCACCCTCAGCTCCCTTATCTCCATAGTCCAAAAATAGCTGCAGAAACTGCTATGAAATGTTATCTAGTCATAAACCTGAAATGGAAGGAGAACGCAGATTACAACTATTATAGACCAATTATCCTACAGAAAATTTCAGCTGTATAGTAAATGAGTAGAAAACTGAACTTTTGTTCCTGCCCAGGGTATAATTAACACTCATAAATGTTAATTTAATATAAAACAGAACTTGTACAGCAACCTGGGGAGAGACACCAGAGATTACTTTCTTATTACTTCTGAGCGATTATCGGAGAAATGCGTGGGTTGGTTTTTCTTTATATATAATCTCATTCCTATGAAAATTGCTAAGGGGTCATACACCTTCTGAGCATATTTAAGGGCCCGTTTATTGAGTGACAAAGACCATTGCTTATGACAAATGGGGCTTCAGCCAATCCAGCTTCCAACTGTCATTTTTGAAATACGAAACTGTTGGGACCCAATTGGCTTCAGCAGCATCAATCATAAGCAATGATGATTAAAATGCGGGTAACCTGTGGATCTGTAGTAGGAATGACTGCAGCCTGTGTGAAAATGTGACAGTTAGTTGGTGGAAAGGCATGATGGGACTTGTAGTTTCACAACAGCTGGAGGGCCATAGTTTGGACATGCCTGGTTTAGGAGTTCAGTTCGTTTGTCAGTTACTTTAGTCATGATTCGCCCCGTCAAATCATTTACAGCCAAGTCCAGCATGGAAGGTGTTAAACTGATATGCATGCACTTAGCTGTAAATTTCCCAAGATATTAATGACCTCAGGATATGACCGGATTTATTACAACTGCTGTTTACTTGACTGCAGCCTTTCAGGAAATGAGGTATTGGTGGGTCAGGGATGAAAGTTTAAATACTGGCTCAACTATTATTAAAATAGTTTATGCTTTTACACAAAAAGCCTTTGTGTGCTGTAAAGGCGGCGCAGGAATAAGATGGAACATCAAATGAATTGGCTTAGGACACCAAAGCGTGAAGTGAAGGATTATCTTGGGCTCTGCTCTCTCCTCGGTTCAAAGCTTGTTCTGCACTCTCCAATGTAGACTGCAGTCCTCTATTTAGTGCTTGCTCACTGTCTTGTAGTCCTTCTCCTCTGCCTACTACTACTTTGTCCCTCTACTGTAATCTGATCATTACATCCTTTGTCCCACTGCTTGTTTTGTCCCACTGCTGCTCTGTCCCACTGCTGCTCTGTCCCACTGCTGCTCTTTCCTCTGTTGCTCACTGCTCGCTCTGTCCCACTGCTGCTCTTGCCTTTGTTGCTCACTGCTTGCTTTGTCCCACTGCTGCTCTTGCCTCTGTTGCTCACTGCTTGCTCTGTCCCACTGCTGCTCTTGCCTCTGTTGCTCACTGTTTGCTCTGTCCCACTGCTGCTCTTGCCTCTGTTGCTCGCTCTGTCCCACTGCTGCTCTTGCCTCTGTTGCTCGCTCTGTCCCACTGTTGCTCTTGCATCTGTTGCTCACTGCTTGCACTGTCCCACTGCTGCTCTTGCCTCTGTTGCTTGCTTTGAACCACTGCTGCTCTTGCCTCTGTTGCTTGCTTTGAACCACTGCTGCTCTTGCCTCTGTTGCTTGCTTTGAACCACTGTTGCTCTTGCCTCTGTTGCTTGCTTTGAACCACTGCTGCTCTTGCCTCTGTTGCTTGCTTTGAACCACTGCTGCTCTTGCCTCTGTTGCTCGCTCTGTCCCACTGTTGCTCTTGCATCTGTTGCTCACTGCTTGCACTGTCCCACTGCTGCTCTTGCCTCTGTTGCTTGCTTTGAACCACTGCTGCTCTTGCCTCTGTTGCTTGCTTTGAACCACTGCTGCTCTTGCCTCTGTTGCTTGCTTTGAACCACTGTTGCTCTTGCCTCTGTTGCTTGCTTTGAACCACTGCTGCTCTTGCCTCTGTTGCTTGCTTTGAACCACTGCTGCTCTTGCCTCTGTTGCTTGCTTTGAACCGCTGCTGCTCTTGCCTCTGTTGCTTGCATTGAACCACTGCTGCTCTTGCCTCTGTTGCTTGCTTTGAACCACTGCTGCTCTTGCCTCTGTTGCTTGCTTTGAACCACTGCTGCTCTTGCCTCTGTTGCTTGCTCTGAACCACTGCTGCTCTTGCCTGTTGCTTGCTCTGAACCACTGCTCCTCTTGCTTGCTCAGAACCACTGCTGCTCTTGCCTCTTGCTTGCTCAGAACCACTGCTGCTCTTGCCTCTTGCTTGCTCAGAACCACTGCTGCTCTTGCCTCTGTTGCTTGCTCAGAACCACTGCTGCTCTTGCCTCTGTTGCTTGCTCAGAACCACTGCTGCTCTTGCCTCTGTTGCTTGCTCTGAACCACTGCTGCTCTTGCCTCTGTTGCTTGCTCTGAACCACTGCTGCTCTTGCCTCTGTTGCTTGCTCTGAACCACTGCTGCTCTTGCCTCTGTTGCTTGCTCTGAACCACTGCTGCTCTTGCCTCTGTTGCTTGCTCAGAACCACTGCTGCTCTTGCCTCTTGCTTGCTCAGAACCACTGCTGCTCTTGCCTCTCTTGCTTGCTCTGAACCACTGCTGCTCTTGCCTCTGTTGCTTGCTCTGAACCACTGCTGCTCTTGCCTCTGTTGCTTGCTCTGAACCACTGCTGCTCTTGCCTCTTGCTTGCTCAGAACCACTGCTGCTCTTGCCTCTGTTGCTTGCTCTGAACCACTGCTGCTCTTGCCTCTGTTGCTTGCTCTGAACCACTGCTGCTCTTGCCTCTGTTGCTTGCTCTGAACCACTGCTGCTCTTGCCTCTTGCTTGCTCAGAACCACTGCTGCTCTTGCCTCTGTTGCTTGCTCTGAACCACTGCTGCTCTTGCCTCTGTTGCTTGCTCTGAACCACTGCTGCTCTTGCCTCTGTTGCTTGCTCTGAACCACTGCTGCTCTTGCCTCTTGCTTGCTCAGAACCACTGCTGCTCTTGCCTCTTGCTCGCTCTGTCCCACTGCTACTGTTGCCTCTAATACTCACTGCTCGCTTGTATCCTACTGTTGGGCTCCCATCTCTGTTGCTCGCTTTGCACCACTGCTGCCTGATCACCCTCCTTTTCTCACTGCCGGCATTGTGCTGCTGCATGCTAATTATTGTTATTTAGCATTGTAATCCTATGCCACTTCGGCAGCGTGACGCTGCTTGTTGGACCAGGTGTCTGATGACGGTTATAGCTGGTGCCAGAAAGATTGTTTAATCACCAAGCCAAGGCCTACATGGGCAGCTGCTCCTGCACAGAATCCCTCGCTCCTTTCTGAGTAGAGGGGAATAAAGGGGACATTGTAGCTGAGAGAGGGAACGCAAAACGTGATTATCACAGAGGAAAGGAAATGCCAGCAAATAATGTTTGACAAATACTATCCCCCCTATTGAGAATTAATGCAAAACATTGAGGTTCATAAATGTGAAGTGTGGTTTCCGATTCAGTTATCCATGGAATTATGCAACTAGCCGCTTCTTCCCAAAAGCATGCTCTCTATATTTTCTTTTTTTTTAAACGATGGGGGTCTTAGTCACAGGTCAAGTCGGCTAATTTAGCGCCTTTTGCCACAGGATCTTACTGCCCAGGATAGTATTGCAATATGCGATCCCAACAGTGCTATGTATTAGCAAGCACCCGCAGGAGCCCGTCACTGCGATGTGCTCTACCTTAGGGGGTGTATCTCCAGGTATTTCTATTTCTCTGGAGGTGTGTCCTAATCATGGGAGAAATGGCCATGCACCATTTAAAATAAAATACAGAAAAATAGTTTAAGTACCTCCCAACATCTAGGACCCTGGTGGCGGGACAGGCTACGCCAAATTTTTGATCCCACAGGCCCGTTATGGCTGTGCAGTGTTTATGGAAGGGTCTCGACGTGTTGCAGATCCTGTCAAGGCTTCCGGTACCCACTCTGTGCTTATATAACAAGGTTAATTACTTAGCTAATGCAGTGATTCATTACAAACCTTACAATTGACCTCCCAGATATTTGGGGGTTAGGACCCTCCATCTGACCGCAGATAATAAACCCATACAGAAGTCTGCAATCCTGCACACAACTTACATTGATCCATTTCCATGTGATCAAAATTCTGTGCAAATTGTTGCTATTTTCTTGTATCCCGAATGTGTGTTTTTTGATGGGCGCTTGAGGTCAAACGTATGGACTGTTAATCATAGCACTGACGATGTAATTGAACTTGTTATATAAGCACTGGATTTCTGTTCAGTTTTCACAAAGACTCGGCGGTGTCTACAAGCGCTGGATAAACAGCCCTTTCCGCATGACGTGGTGCGCGGAGCCGCTTTCTGTAAACTACGGCCTGTAGTCCTGCTCTAGACCTGTCTATGGTGTCACCGTCACAGGACACTGTTCTTTTTATGTTTCCATGACGGTTTAATTTTAAAGTTCATATAAATAATCCTCCACCTTTTTATTGGTTGTCAGTCTCCCTCACATCTGTCCAAAGCTGTCATAAATTGAAACCTAGGAGTATATGTCTGTACTCAGGGGCGAATTTAGGGGTCAGGCCGCCCCTAGGCACAACATTTTTGTGCCCCCCCTCCCCCTATTTTATTGTAATCATATATGTATATACATTGTTATTTATATATTTCATACAAATTTAACTGTAGCCCACCTTAATATTTTGTTAAGCACTCTGGACTGCTCACTGCACGGAGGACCCGGAGGGAGGGAGGCACTTATTAGTACAGTGATTAGCACAGTGTCTCCGTCAGTCTTTCTCCGGCTCACACACTGTGACTGACTGAGTGCAGGGAGGATCTGCGCGCCGCTCAGCTGCTGGATACACAGCAGCCAATAGACTGAATGTGTGTAGAGTAGCCAATGGCCGGGAGCCGGCAGCAGTGAGCCTGAGCCATTTCCAGAAGCGCAGGGGGACCGTCGGACCCAGCCACTAAGTGGTGATGTAATGTGCATGGCAGAGTGGGTGGGCAGTGGCGGGTGACGAGCGGCGCTGCCACCGATATATGATTCATGTCTGCGGCGGCGGCGCTCGTCACTCGCCGCTGTCCACCCACTGTGCCATTTAACAGAATGTCAGCCTGCTTGCCGCCCTTAATTGGTGCCGCCCTGAGGCCGGTGCCTCACGGGCCTAGGCACAAATCCGTCCCTGTCTGTACTCTGTGATTGGGCACTGCAGATCCCTTGTGGCGCCGTCAAAATAAAGGAAGGTAATATTTTATAGAGGTTTATATTGTTTTCATAGACACTTCAATATGAATTGATTTTAAAAGGAGATTTCGTCAATCCTACCTGCCATGTCACAGGCTGTGTTAGAAAAGTGACAGCTAGGGGCTGATTGTTTATCACTCTCCATTTTATCACTTTTCATTGCTTAGTACATCTCGCCCTAATGTCTAATTAAATTGACCCCCGTGTCTGCTGCCTTCTCCAGTGATGACCTGAACCTTTTTTTTTTTTTTTTGCTGTGTGAACCGATCGGTTTTTGTAGGACTGAGTGCAGAAGGCTCACTTCATTAGTCTGAGAACGTTAACGACCTCACATCCATGGACGCCAGCTCACCGGATTAGCTGTTATTAGCCACGCTGCTTGCTGCTGTCATGGCAGCAAATATTTGCTCCAGGTGAATGGGGAGACCTTGTCCGGGAGGTTTACTTAAGGCGAGAAGGGAAGTTTATATTGGTCGTCTCTGCGCTGTGTACACAGTGAAGCGATGCTGGGTAAAATATGTCAATACTCCATTAGTGAGCAGCTGGGCTGATAGCCGCTGCCGGGGAGAGACCAGGAAAGGGCTTCCGTGAATGCGTTACCATTTCTTCTTTAGGGCCAGATGTATCCAGCTTCAAAAAGTGGCTGGCTGTTGATCACTCTCCATTTTACCAATCAGCTCCCAACTGCCATGTCAGAGGCTTGGTTTGAAAAATGACTGATAGGAGCTGGTTGTTTATCACTTCAATTAATCACTTTTGAAGCTTGATACATCTGGCTCAAAGAGTTAATAGCTGTTGGGCTCCACTGAGGGGTGCGGATCATTTGGTCTACAGTGACAAAAGTTGACATGGGTCTAGGTCGGCACGGTCAAGGTTGACAGTCAAAAGGTTGACATTGGGGTTTTCACAGTTTTTTTTTTTTTTTTACGCGAATGTCGACATGGACAAAGTTTGAAGTGCACCTCCTCCCGCTTCTTCGCTTCAGTGCGCTATTATATTCTCCCACCACGCCCTAGTGGATAGTAGGGCATGAAATACCGCCTGTCAGCACATGTCGGCTCAAAAAAACAGTGAAAAACCCCATGTCGACCTAGTGGTGTCGACCCAATGCTTGTCGACCTAGTTGCTGTAGACCAAATGACCGCATCCCCCACCGAGTGCCCTATGGCATCCTGGCATTCTGGCTGCTGGATACATTCTGTAGTAGCGCATGGTTTACGTGCGTCTTGTGCTTTGTATATTTTAACCATGAAAACCCATAAAGTGTTACAGCATATGCGATAGGACAGCTCTTGCGGTGAGAGTCAGCGGGACCCGGCGGCTCTTCCCTCCCTCCCTTACCTAGCACTGCTGCTGCTGCGCCGGGCTCTTCTCCTCCCTGCACCCGGAAGAGGATCATAGTGCAGGGAGGAGGAGGTTACCGGTCCGGGCAGCACAGCTCTGTGCTGCCCGGACACAGGTAAGGGGGGGGTCGTTGCGGGGCGGTGGTGTGTCCGTGCGAGGTGGCAGTGGGTCGCGGTAGAAGCCCATAGGCTTCTATGGGGCATCGCCAGAAAAATCTGGCGATGCCCCCTGTCGCGGTAACCCGGCGGGGGATGCTTAGAGCATCCCAAAATGCAGTAAAAACCCCGATAACGGGGTTCTTACCGCATTTTGAGTTTAGAGAATCTCCCCCCTAGTATCTTCCGACACGCCAAGCCCGTCACGACTGATCAGCGGACCAACCATTCTACCCACGACCGTGCAATGCAGGATTGTGCCCACAATCTTCAAAAAATCTGTTTTACAACCCCTCGATATTGTACCCAAACGTACTGTACGATGTAGGCAATGGAGTGTGACGGGGATGTTGTGGGTTCGTTAAAATACTCACCGGGATCTGTTGACATTCTGAATGTCGGCATAACGACTGTCGATATTTAGATACCAGCCCATTACACCGGTCAACCGGATACCTTGAGATGCACATAACCGCATTCTCCCCCGTGCGACTTAGGAAGCCGGAGAGGGCCTCAGCTGCTACAACTGTTCTGCTACATTCCTCCAGCGTCACCACTGATCTCATGAAAGCATTCCGGGACAGTACCCATGCAGAGAACAGACACTGGCTGGAGAGGAGTCTAATTGGGCCCTAACGTTTTTAGAGGCCTCTTCAGATCTGGTCAAGCAACATTGTAACTCGTTCAGATTAAACGCTCAGCAGACCCTTGAGGGCTTGATAAAGGGTGCAGGGTCTGACCGCTTCTTTGCAAACTAAAACCGTGCATGGGAGGGAGCAGACAAAATATGCTTTATATAAATTAATTCTGATGAGTTTATTGCTTTGATACATTTGAGGTGTTTTCATGCCTGCTACGATTATCTGAATAAATTAGTGTTTGTGGAAATTTTTTTTTAACGTCGCAGGCTCCATTTTTCATTTTCCCTTTTTTTTTGCCCTGTGTGGAACCAATTTCATTGATCATATTTTGCAGTATCACTCTCGCTGTAGTTATTATCCAGAGCACCATTGCACAGTCACTTTTATGCAGCTGAATGGAGAACTTTATACGTAGCGTGCATCTTTCTATGACTGGTTTTCTATGCAGCGATTCTGTCCAGGACCTGAAATTCATCCTTCTCTGTCCTGCTTCTGCTGCATCTGCCAATCATTCCTGTTGTCGTTGCTAAGTGCTAGCATTTATGAAGCACCAGCCGTGCACTTTATAAGCGGCGCACTGACCTTTCATAGCAGTATCTATGGATACAAAGGAAAGGAAGGAGGCTTGAGTGTGTATTAAACAATCCGGCCTACTTGGCATGTGTTCCATGCTTGGACGCTGCTCTCCTGCCTTTTCAGGGAACCAATCGGCCTCAAATTAGCAGTCCATTGGGGGTGGGGTTCTTCTTTGCTGGAAATTGGGAGCGTTAAGTAAAAACTGGGATGACTGGTGAGTGGGTCTTTGTGCAGATCGAAAAGGGATTGTCTTAGCCAGAAATTGCGCATTGATACACCCACGTATCGCTGATACTGTGTCCTCCGTTATACTGATGGCCATATATGTGCTAGAATCGTAAGTTCCACCGCCTCCAATGGTATAAAGAATGGGGTTCCACCACCACAACAGGCACAGTAATTGCAACAGAAAAGCCTGTCCCAACAGCTTCCTTTTCTGGCACAGGGTATGTGGTGTCCTTCCATCTGAAGAAGAGCCAATAAGAGGAGCAAGCACTGTGCCTGTTGGAGACAAGTTGAGAGGGGGCTGAAGGGACTCGGAGGTGGTGAAGTTGCAGGAGAGACACAGGGCATGGAGCTGCTAGTGACAGAGGCCGTTGTGTGTAAGGGGCACTACTACTGTGGTTATTGTGTGTAAGGGGCTTTACTGAGGGCCTTATGTATAAGGGGGTACTACTGCTGTGGGCATTGTGTATAAGCGACACTGTTGTGTGGCATGCATGAATAAGGGGCACTAGTATGTGGTATAATAATAATCAGGAGCACTACATGCAGTGTAATGTAAATATGATTAAGCTACTGTGTTGCATAATTTGAATTGTGGGTTCTAGTGTGTGTTCACACCCCTTCCTTGTGAGACCACTGTCCTTTTTCTAAGGTTTGGAAACTGTGAAAATTGATAAATTGGCATTTTAGCTCCGCCCCCTCTTTGGAGAACCAAGAATTGCGGTATTTGCTGTACTGGGGGTGGGGCTTGACATCGAGATCAGTTCATAATTTTCATTGTGTTGTGGGTGTAGTATGACGATCCAACAGTCATGATTCCGATGGTCAGTATAATGACATCGTAGTCCCGACTGCCGGTACTCCAACAAGGGGGGGTAAGCACAAAGATGCCTCTTTGCGGGCTTGCTGCGCTAATCATGCTGCGGGCTGAGTGGCTCGCTGCGTATGCCGCAGGTTCTGTTCTACCTCTATGGGGGTCATGGACCCCCACAAGGGAGAATAGTCCCTGTCAGTCGGTTCCTGACTGTCGGCATTTGAACAGTCAAATGTTGGGCCGTCATCCGGCACCCTGTGTTTAATGCAAACATTTTATTGGAACACATTTGACTCATGCAATAAAGACTATGCTGATGCACCCTATACTCCCATAACATACTCCATGTTATTAATGAGGTGGTGGCCCCAAGGTGACGGTAGATAGGAATTTGAAATTAATTTTTTTTTTTTTTTTTAACAATAAGATAATATGACCATTTTCTAACCCATATGCAGTTGACAATAATAATTCTTGTGTTTCTGGCCGAGTGACCGGCAGCAAGAGTAGTCGTTAATACCAGATTACCAACAGCAGAAGGGGACCCCAAGACCAAGTGGGGAAACCACAGATAAACTGTTGAGATGAAGGGCAAGGCGGAATCCTGTCACATGACTCTTTCTGCGGTCATGTAGACAGCATGAGAAGAGCATCTTTCTGTCAGATCTTGCATCTAATCTCTGCTTCTAGCTCCTTTCTGTCTATAATCTCATAATGATGCCATTACTCAATGTTAGCTGTTGGGCAAGGTGCGGAAGTACCGTAACTGTTTTGAAGCCCCTGAGGGTTGGGATTTTCATGTATGGGGAAGAGCTAGATGTTCTTTTAAAGGGAACTCCATGGTGTTGAACTCTTCTTTAGTCTGCTTGGGCCTGACTATTCTTTTGCTAGCCATGTGGCCTGAGTCTAGAATCACTGGCCCACTGGTAAATCCTGGCCCCTTGGTTAATCTGAGCCTCTGTTATGGAATCCAGCACAATTGTAGGAATCCTTTAGCCACTGTGAAGGTCTTCCACCAGTCAACAGCTGCCCACTGTTCCATTAGTGGTTTTTTTATGCACACACCAGTAATTAGGATGTCCTCAGGTCCTAAACCTCAAGCCCTAGGAGTTGATACAATTGGCTGGAGGCCACTGGATAATTTTGGCTGGGGTTATAACACTAGCCATACTAATGGGCAACAAGTGAATGGCACGCACTATATTAACCGGCAGAGCAGGATTTTGGTCACAGCAGCAGATGGGAGACTGTCTGGTTGAGCAAATGAGCACAGTGCAGTTAGGTAGGGAGGCTTAACACACTGAGCTGTGGAAGAGCACACAAAGGAAAAGAAATGGCAAAGGCGATAGCGAAGAAACGGATAGACGTAGCAGGAACTAGGTACAGGCCTGGTTGGGAATGCAAAGCATGGACCCAAAGACTATCCACTGGAACAGTACCAGAGTACAGTAATATGGGAAGCAGACCAGCATTTTACACAGCATAAAAAGATGTAACTAGCAGGGTAGAGCAGGATCAATTGCCTTCCCAGCTTCCAGATAAAAGATATTATAGATACAAACCCCCCCCCCCCCCCACTAAATTCAGTCGGTGTTTGTCCCTTTTGCCGTCTCCCCACCGACCTAGCCAGTGCAGCTCCGTCATGCCTGAGAGGAGCTGCGTGCTAGAGCTACCCCTACAGGCAGCCGCAGCTCTTTATAAGGAGGAACTAAGGAACTAGCCGCTCTGCCATGGTGTGACTGCAGACGGCCCCTGCTCCGCTCCCTCTCGAAAAACAAAATGTAAGTAACTCCATTGATAGACCAATGGGCAAGGGGGGGGGTTTTTTTCCAGATACTGAGACCCCCGCTGTGTGCGCGCGTCCCCTGATGGAGCACCAGCAGTCAGGATTCTGACATCGGGATACTGACTGTTGGGATCCCCCCTGTCCGACTGCCATACCTCATCCAGGGATATTATTCCTGTATAAACACTGACATACCTCCCAACTTTATAATGAGTCCTGGCGGGCCCCTTGCACGCCTAACAGAGCCGCTGGGTTGGGATCATTTGGTCTACAGCATGATGGTCGACAGTCATTAGGTCGACACGGGCTTGCTGCGCTCGCCACGCTTCGGGTTGACGTTGATCGTGGGGTGGCGTTAACAATTGTGGGGGCCATTTCACAGTTCAAGGGCACTATTAGGACTCTGTGGCCCATTTAACATTGTTTCCTATGGCCAAATCGCGGGCATTGAGGCATTAAACAGTAAAATCGCATCCAATCACAGTTTTAACATTGATCCCTATGGGAAAATCGCGGGCATCGCGTCGCACCCGTTTTTTAAGTAGTAGTAGTAGTAGTAGTAGTAGTAGCAAACAAAAAAAATAAATTACAAGGTAACGTACAGGGTGTGTTGAAAGATACAGTATAAATAGGGGTATAGCTGGTCGAACTAAAATCAGCATCAGTTCAGAAGTAGGTGTCAAAATTGTCAAGGAGACTGAAGATGAAGTAGAGGAAGGGAAGGACAGGAGCACAGGTGAGGTAATGAGGTAGGGTGAGTACGTGAGGAAGGAGGGCCCTGCTCATAAGAGTTAACATACTAAAAATAGGTGGGTGGAAGAACAAAATACAATAGGATAAGTAGGAACGGAGGGAAACGGAGGCAGGATAGGAGGATCAAAAGAGGTTAGGAAGAGGGAAAGGCTAGTCGAAAAAAGTGGGTTTTGAGGGAGCGCTTGAAGGAGGTAAGGGAATCAGATAGCCTGATGGGTGGCGGGAGGTTGTTCCAGTGCAGGGGGGCAGCGCGAGAGAAATCTTGGACACGGGAGTGGGAGGAGGTGATTAGGTGAGAGGTCAGTCGGCGGTCAGCGATGGAGCGAAGAGGACGGGAGGGAGTGTGGATAGAGATCAGTGAAGAGAGGTAGGGAGCTGTGGAGGAGGAGAGAGCCTTGTAGGTGGTGGTGAGGAGTTTAAAGAGAACTCGGAAAGGAATGGGGAGCCAGTGAAGAGATAAACAGAGGGGGGAGGCGGAGGTAGAGCGGCGGGAGAGGAAGATGAGCCTAGCAGCAGCGTTAACAATGGATTGGAGAGGTGCGAGGCGGGTGAGAGGTAGCCCAGAGAGAAGGATGTTGCAGTAGTCAAGGCGGCAGATGACAAGAGAGTGAATGAGAATTTTGGTCGCGTCAGTGGAGAGGAATGGTCTGATGCGTGAGATGTTGCGTAGGTGAAAGCGGCAAGACTGTGAGAGAGCACGAATGTGGGGGGTGAAAGAGAGGGAGGAGTCAATGATGACACCGAGGCAGCGCGTTTGGTCGGTGGATATGCCCGCGATTTTTTGCCCGCGATGCCAATCGCGGGCGCCGTTCTAGGTAAAGAGTACCAAGAAGGAGTTTGCAAACCAACCAGAATCTCACCCCATGGTGTAGAAGGGACATTTGGTAGTTGGCAAAAAAAAAATAGGTCTATGGGGCCCATTTGGCAAAATGTTACTGTTACTTGCCAAAACACGATTTGCATCATACTGTATGTACTGCTGTGTAGTGATGAGGCAAAAAGTACCATAACCCAGGGTGTGCTAATGTTGTGTAGGCCTTGGGGACAGCACAGTTGCCCCCTGTCACCAGGTGCATTTTCAGTCACACTTGTGTATGTCGGTGTGGCGGGAATGGACCACTGTTGGTGTGGCGGGGGTCAGTGCTGGATTAAAGCAGGGGCAAAAGGGGTCAGTACCCCTGGGCCCCCGTCTAGCTAGGGGCCCCCCGTGGTTGGCATGTATTTTTGGGGGAAAAAAAAAATTTTTTTTTAGTTCAAGGTTTTGTGCATGGGAGTGGGGTAGTGCTGCAGCTTCACCTATTTGCCAATGTGACAATGATTAATGTTGCTGAGCATGCGGTGCCAAGTAGGGATGGCCATCTACCATCGATGATTTGAAATCATCGATGGTTCGTGGCCGATGTTGAATACTTTTGCCATCGGTGGGGGAGAACCAGATGGTTTCCCAACACAATGGTGACCATCGATATGTAAAAATATCGCTGGTCATCCATTGCATAGTTTAGCACTATCGATGGCCAGTTGCAGAATTGCCATCGATGGCAACGATGGCCATCCCTAGTGCCAAGGCACACTGACTGCACAAGTGTGCAGTGCATTACTGGGAGTTGACTAAGTCTCATGACACTTTGCACAAGAGGGCAGAGGCTGAGAGGTTTGTGCTGAGCTCTGATTGGTGGAGCACATTACATGTTTTTCAGGCTCATGGAGCACTGCAGCAGCAGCCTAGTCATGGGAGGGTTTTTTAATCAGAGGCAGCACTGGGACTGTGAGGTGTCCTACATAGTAAGGTGCAGAGGGACAAACACAGGCTATGTATGTATGTATCTCCACCCTGCAGTTACCCATTGACCAAGTTTATACTGCCTTTACTCTGTGTTTTGACAGTGTAATATTCTCCCATGCAGTAATGACAAGTGCAAGGGGTCCCCTGACTAAAGTGCCCCGGGCCCCCCAAAGGCTTAATCTGGCACTGGCAAGGATGGGTCTGTGTGGAGGTTACGGACCACCATCAGTGAGGCAGGGGTGCGCAGCCGTTGGTATGGAGGGGATGGGCCAACATCGGTGTGGCGGGGATGGTGTCTCTCTGTGAATTATGCTATTGGTTACAGTTAGATGTATTTACAGATAGTTATTGTAAAATATATTACATGGTGCGAGGATATTTTGGAACCACCTGTCTGGGTGTTTCTTATTTGGAAAGTTGTACACTATTGACTAAGGGGGTGGTTCTGTATTGATCGGACAGGGCCAAATTCTGCCCTGTCCCGATGTTGGGGGGGGGGGGGGGGGCTGTGCATGCGTGTATTTGCATATGTGCAGACCCTGGAAGCAGTGAGTCACACTCACAGTTCATTAAAGAGGGGGCAGAGGCTGACACTGGGCCGGAGCAGTGGGAACAGCCAGCGTTTTGTGGGTTGTCCCCATGAAAACTCCTGACATGAAGTCATCCCTCGCCCCTTTTCGGCAATCTCGAGCGATAAAGTAGCAGCCACTCTGCTCTGACCTGCCATGTTACAGGCCGTTTTAAAATGACGGTGGATTGGCTAGTACTTTATCTCTCTCCATCTGCAAGCTTTGATAAATCTCCCCATGTTCAGTGTCTAATGTGTGTGTGTGTGTGTGTGTGTGTGTGTGTATGTTGGATATTAACCGTAGCATCAGCTGCGGATGATGGCGTGTGCTACGTGTCTGTGTACAGTAACTATGGTTGTGTAACTGGTTATGTAGTCGGCCTGTTCCCAATACCCCTCGTAAGATGTAAGGCGCACTTTAAAGACCGTTTTACACCAATAATCCCTAAATTGGATTTAGTTTAGCTCAATGTTACGGTTTTTATTTAGCTGCCAAATGAATGCTGAAATTAATTCCATCATTAAGTTCTGTGTTTGCCTGGATATGTGTTTGTTACATGGATATAACTGATTAGTTCGTTAGGCTTAATTAAAAAAAAAAAAAAAATGTTTCTGAAGCTCTTTTTGTGCAAATGGTTTATTTATCAGGTGCACGGAATCGCATACCTCCCAACTGCCCCGCTTTTCACGGGACCTTCCCGTTTTTTTTTTGGTTTTTTTTTAGGGGGGGGGGGGGCAGTCCCGCGTCTCGCGTCTCGCCTGGGGTTGGCAGTGTCCCACGGTGAGGCACTACAGAGCAGGGAATAAACTCTGTGCACAAATAAACTAGCGACCCACCCCTGCTAGAACAAATGTACCAGTGCAAAGCAGGGGCGGGTCCAGGGGTTAAAGTGAGGGGGAACGGGTGGAATGGAGTTCCACCACCTCTGCATGACCACTTTAAGCCCTGGGCGGGTCTCTGATACAGTATATAAATGGTATGATTATAATGGCTCGGTAACAGGAGGCTGGCTGTGACGGTACAGAGGAAGTTGGGGGGTTCCCCCCTTGGGTATCAGTGACAGACTAAGGCAGCCTCCCTCAGGTATGTGTCACCACAACAGCCACCGCCCCACTCCCAACTTCTGGTGCTGGGGGTACTTGCCCATGCTGGCCAGGAAGGAGACTCGCCCTCCAGCCTCTCTCTCCTGGCCAGCAACAACACCACCACCATGCCACGTGACCCCACGCCCCAGCTCTATCCCAGCAGTAGCGTTGCTTCCCTTTCCAGAGCACTGGCAGCAGCCAGAGAGCCCGGTCCATTGCTGTTACCAGGTGTGCTGATGTCACAGCCAGCCCGGCCCCGCCCCTCGCAGTCTCCTTACACCCTGCATGGCCCTGCCGCAGTGATTTTTTGACTTTTTTGCTTTACTAAAATAGTTTTTTCTCTGCTCCCATACAGGATATGCCGATAGTAAATACACGTAAACCTTCATCCAGCACTGCACTACATAATAGCATAGTACATAAAACTGCACAGAAATGTGTAAAGCGATTTTTTTTTTTTAATTTTTTTATTTTATTATTTTTATTGAGATTATCGCATTGAGACGCGCTTTGTTTTCTAATGAAAAATATCTGATTGCTCTTTGATACTCTACATATGTGCTATTCACTGTTTTTAATAAGCCCTATAACAACAATCCCCTCGCTGTCACCTACTTCTATAGAAAATGTCATTTCTGGAATCAAGCAGCCAAATCCCATTTCAACGTCTGCGTTTTTAATTTAAGTTTTCCCATCACTGTGTTGGCCCGGGTCCTGGAGGTGGGAACCAGCTGCAGCCGGTTACTTTTCGGAAGGTCCTGATCTAATCCTTTTGTATGGGGTAGAGGAGGGGCCTTCAAACCCTTGCACTTAGTTTTCGGCTGCGGTTTTTGGAAGGTCGCTTAGATTTGCAAACGTGAGGGGAAGTTTTTCTTTATAAATTTTTTTTTATTGGGGGATTTTATGAATTAGAAGAAGTTTCCTGGAAACCACCGACGGTACAGTGCAATAAGTGATCTATTAATCCTCATTCAGTGATTGGGAAAACCGGTCTGCAGTTACATAACCGCACCGGGGGACAGCTCGTGCCATTTTCACCTCTAAACAGACCCATTAATTACACATTTTATTGGTAGGGTTGCCAAATTTTAAAGATCCTTATTTGTGATAACGCTCTTACACATACATGGAGGAGGATACAGTATTTTGCATAGACATCTCCACCCTTGACAGCCAAACCAGATTACCCAAATTGCTAGATCTACATTCATTTGGGCTGACACATCAGTGGATCCTATCTGCAGCCTGGCCACAGATTTTTGCTTTTTACTTTAGGTTAATCCCAGAATCCACTTTATGCGTAGTAAAAATCTTAGGGGTACATCAGGGTTGCCTACCCTCCCGAAATGGCCGGGAGTCTCCCGATCTCGGCATTTAAATGCTGTCTCAGAGGAGGGTAGCGGAGCTAAAATGTCACAATCGCGTCCTTTTAGCCCCCCCCCCCCCTCCACAGAGATCCGTGAATTAGGCTATTTTACATCCTGGGGGCGTTGTGGAGAGGAGAATCTAAAAAGTCGGCAATCCTGGGGTACATATAGAGTGACAATAAACTTACAGTAGCTGTTGTACTCACTGTCAAGTAGCAGCATTAAAGTAAATCTGAGGTCTAGAGGCGAGGAATGACATGGTAATATTGAGTGCCGGATGACTGCCCGACAGGGGGATCCCAACTGCCGGTGCTCCAATAGGGAGGATCCCTGACTGACAGGTGTTATTCTCCTTTGTGGGGGGTCCACAAGCCCGCAAGGGGCGGCTTTGCACTCGCCCTGGGGGCAAACGCAGGATTATCATAAGGAGGTTTCCGCATGCGCACATACACATTATCTTAATAATGAAATCCTAAAACGATATATATATATATATATATATATATATATATATATATATATATATATATATATATATATATATATATATATATACATAATGTGTGTGTGTGTGTGTGTACATGCATATATAGTACATACATGCATATATGCATACACAAAGCATCCATACAGGTCTGGAACCACTTGGCTACCCTTCCAATAGTATATATACACACAGCCAACACACACATATATATGGAATACATATACCCACAGACACAAACACATAGTACACATACATACAGGAGACACATAGTACATACACACAGCCGACACACATACAGAATACATGCGCACACATATAGTATACAAAATTAACACACACAGTATGCAGACACACAGGCTACACACACATACATAGTATATATACACACAGATGACACACACCTGTTTCACATAAAAACAACATAATTTAAAGCACATGTCACAATAAGTTGTAGCATAGGCGGCACCAACTCCCCCCCCCCCCCCCAAGTACTTTCCCAGCTTCCAATTAAAAGAAAGTCATAGCCAGTGTGATTTTATTATAGATACAACAAATACATTGTCAGTGTTTGTCCCTTTTTCTGTCTCCCCCACCGACCTGGCCATAGGGATGGCCATCGACCATCGATGATTCAAAATCATTGATGGATCATGGCCGATGTCGAATACTTTTGCCATCGATGGGGGAGAACCAGATGGTTTTCCTTCATCGATTGAACAGCAAAACTATGTTTGCGTTTTCTTTTTTTTAAAGTGCCGGGACACGGAGCATAGACACCCGCGAAGCCCCGCCTCCGTGATTTGATTGGCTTACAGGCCAATCAATCAAACACAATAGATGACCATCGATATGTAAAAATATCGATGGCCATCTATTGCATAGTTTAGCATTATCGATGGCCAGTTGCAGAATTAATGTCAACGATGGTTGCCAGTGCAGCTCCCGTAATGCCTGAGAGGAGCTGCATGCTAGAGCTTCCCCTACAGGCAGCATCGGCTCTTTTATAAGGAGGAACTAAGGAACTAGCCGCTCTGCCGTGGTGTGACTGGGTAGTGTCTAGATCTCCTTCAGTTTTGACCATTTTCCCATCATGCCCTGGGTCCACGTATACCTGGAGGGGGACTATAAATCTGTGGCGAGCGAAGGGGGGCACACTGCTGGTCCTGGGTGGGATGCGCGCGAACATCCCAAAAAAGATTCCTGCGAAAATTGGGACAGTTGGGAGGTATACAATAGTAAGGCCCCATCTGGAATTCAGTGTCCAGTTCTGGGCACCACACCTTAAAAAAAAAAAAGAGATAGATAGATAGATAGATAGATATTCGATATTCTGAAACTGAAGAAGGTCCAGAGAAGGGCAACAAAATTGATGAAGGGTTTAGAGTCGTTGGACTATGAACTATGTTTTATACCTCACATGGGGCCAGATGCACTAAGATTTCAAAACTGATTACATGGAGAGTGATAAAAAGCCAGCCAATCAGCTCCGGCCAGACGTTTTTCAAACACAGCCTGTGACATGGCAGGTAGAAGCTGGTAGTTTTTCACTCGCCATTATATCACGTTTGAATCTTAGTGCATCTGGCCCAAACTATGTTACTAATATACTAGGTGATTCATCGCGCCCTACGGGCGCTCTTCACACCGTCGTAAGGGGCTGCGCCCCCTTAATTTGTGAACATTTGCATATGAGAAAGATGGTTAGAATTGTATGAAAGATGGCCTGTATTGCAACTTGAGTTATAGGTGAAATGTGTTAAATAGAGAGCATATGATGTGGAAGGGGGTGTGTATTGTTTTGTTTAATTAAAAAGCGGTTACAGAGTAAGATGTACATTGATAGTGTGGATGGTACAGTGACATTTGTGGGTGTGGGGTGGGGCTGTGTGTGCATGTTGTTTAGGTGTGTGTGTGCAATAGTATAGTAGGGTGTTTCTGAGTCAGCGGCTCCCCACTGGCGGAGGTCACGACACAGGAAAACAGGAGGCTGGGTAGTGATAGGGGTGTGTGGGCATAAGGGGGACTAAAGAGGAGGGTGGGAGATACTGTGCAGCTTCTGCCAGTGGGTGAGGGTCCAGCGTGGCAGTACAGGAGTACAGGATGGTGGCCCTGAGTCAGTGTCTCCTCCTACTGGTTGGGAGTTAGGGTGCATGAGAGCAGGAGGCTGGGCTATGAGGCATGATAGGGGCATGTTGGCCAAAACAGCGTCAGCGACTCCCCAGTGGTGGAAGTTACTGTTCAGGAGAGCAGGAAGCCTGGGTAGTGATAGGGGTGTGTTGTGAGTATACGGGGGACTAAAGAGGGGCTTAGGGGTGCCGTGAATTGCGGGAGGGGCGCGGGGGGTGCCGTGAATCAAGGGAGGGGGGCGCAGGTGTCGGCGAATCGTGGGAGAGGGCGGGGGTCCGCAAAGCGTGGGAGGGGGCGTGAATTGCGCGAAGGGGGGGTTGCGAATCGCGGGAGGGGGTGCGTGGGGGGTCCGTGAATTGCGGGAGGGGGGGGCACGGGGCGCGATGAATCACCTAGTTGGTTATATATCCTTGTAGAAGGATGGTAGGATGTTGCTGTCATTTTAGAATGCATTTACATAAACAGTAATAGTAGCAGTAAAAGGTCTGACTTAAAACATCTACAGTAAAACAGAACAGGTGTTATATATTATACAAAGAATTGGTTGATGATGTGTAGGTTGACGTGCACATAGTTCATAGTTGTCACTGGAAAAAAATTGCTACAAGAAAAAATCAACACAGAAAGTTCAACACATGTAAATGTTGACATAAGTGTGGCACTTCATCGGTGTCCATGTCGACACATGAGAATGAATATGAAAAACATTCAAAAAAAGAAAAAATTAAATCTTCAAAAAACTCATGTCAACCTTTTTCATTGTCGACCATAGCCGTGCCAGTGTTTTGCATGTGCCATTTAATCCTGGGGTTGCCGTGAATCGCGCGCGGGGGTGGGGGAGGGAGGAGGTGAGGGGTGTCCGCGAATCACGGGAGGAGGGGTCGTGGGTGGATGCCGTGAATTGCGGGAGGGGGGGGGTCGCCGGGGGGGGGGTGTGGGTGCCGCGAATTGTGGGAGGGGGGCGCGGGGGGTTGCAGTGAATCGCGGGAGGGTGGGTCGCGAGGGCGGGGGGTTGCCGCAATGACAGGAGGGGGGGGTCAGGGGTGGGGGAATCGCAGTAGGGGGGGTCGTGGGGGCACCGTGAACCGCGGGAGGGGGGGCCCGGGGGGTTGGCGCGAATCGTGGGAGGGGGGGGTCGCGGGGTGCCGCGAATCGCAGGAGGGGGGATGTGTGTCACGGGGTGGGGCCGCGAATCGCAGGAGTCACCGGGGGTGCTGCAAATCGCGGGAGGGGGGTCGTGGGGGGTGCCACGAATCGCCACAAGAAAAATCAACACAGAAAGTTCAACACATGTAAATGTTGACATAAGTGTGGCACTTCATCGGTGTCCATGTCGACACATGAGAATGAATAA